>NC_141090.1:10016293-10078793 GCF_041138505.1 Cibotium barometz | reverse complement strand
TGTGAGATCCATATGTGCACTTCATAGCATTTTGCACCTTGCTTTCGATCTGCAAACAAGCCATGGCCACTGAAGCATTGTCTGGAATTGGCCATTCAATAGATGTGAGAGTTGGCGTAGGTTCTGGAACTAATTTTCCAGTACCATTTGCTGTCGTGGGAACCACATATGTATCCTCATAGAAGAAGATGTTTCGTGCAAGAAGTTGTGCAGCTGGACACCCTCCAAAGTTTAAACTACCAAGCTCCACATGGTATGCTTCAAAGGTTCCTGAAATTGCCTCCATAGGCTCCCACTCAAAGGGAAAATATCTACGCAGAGGAACCCAAGAACAATCAAAGCAGTGCTCAGTATACCATTATTAGCACACAATCGATTTAAAAACAAGAATATAAAGTAGTGAAATGCCTTACAATTTGCAAGAAATCGTTGACGTTGGTCATGGTCTGCTAGTTTCAGCTCTGTTGCCTTGTAAACATGTTGGACCTTGGCTAGCTTTTTTCCATCACGATCTTGTTTGAGCTCCAATATCCGCCCTTTCCAATGGTGACTTTGTATATCAACGTATCGCTTTGACACCTTGTGGGTTCCTCTTGTACTAGGCTACATCGTAATCCAATTCCACTTCTCGTACTGTTTGATGTTCCAGTGCCCATCCTCATCTTGACCACTGCTACAAGAGAGAGATTGAATACTGATCGGAGACCTTCGAGCTCTAGAAGAAGACATCAGATGTATATATTAGGGAGATTATAAACCTTGATGGCAAAGAAAAATAGAATGGTGAGAAAAAAACTTAGACTAGGGAGATGTACAAAAGAGAAGGAGTTGTAGAGCAAGTTCCAAAGGCTTGGTTGTGCTATTACTGCACTTTGAAAGAGGATATTAGAGGGGGTGAGAGGAGACAATGAGTAAGATTATAAGAGCCAAAGCATTTGCAACTCAAGCTTCCATAGCTTGGCTCTGCTGTTACACTCTGTAAAAGGAGGTTGGACAAGGTAGAATGATGAAGTAAGGAAATGTAAGTGAGGATTAAACTTCCATAGCTTCTGAGAGGAGGTTGCAGATCAAGCTTCCATAGCTAAGCTCTGCTATTACACTCTGTAAAATGAGGTTGGACAAGGAAGAAGGATGAAGTAAGGAAATGTAAGTGAGGATCAAACTTCCATAGCTTCTGAGAGGAGGTTGCAGATCAAGCTTCCATAGCTAAGCTCTGCTGTTACACTATATAAAAGGAGGTTGGACAAGGAAGAAGGATGAAGGAAGGAAATGTAAGTGAGGATCAAACTTCCATAGCTTTTGAGAGGAGGTTGCAGATGAAGCTTCCATAGCTATAGATCTAGGTTTCTGAGTGAAGAGAGAGGTAGATCAAGAGGTAGATAGCTAAAAGAAGTAGTCTAGAGAGTGAAAAACACCCTGCTATGAGAAAGAGAGAAGAGAGAGCATTTTGGAGGGAACGTGGGAGAGAGGGATAGTGGAAAGTGAAGGGGAATGTGCATTGAATGCATGGGAACTCGTTTTTGGGCCTCTATCACTTTAGAGACCTTACTTAATGATGGCTGCAGGCTGCAGCAATCCTTTTTTATAAAAAATAGGGGAAAAATTCATATACGTATAAAATTTTTGAGTTTTAGTTGATTTTAAAAATTAAAAAAGAGCCTATTTAGCCTATTATTCTAAGTTTGACCACTACCTTCTAGGCTCTTACAAACCATTGGTTTCAGTCCACATGTAATCTCCCTATTTGTCTATTTTTTAATCACCTCCATTAGGCAATGGCAAATTAAAGGGCCCAAAAAGACTCCATTGAGTTCCTAATGACTTGTAGCAAACTCTCTACCCTTTATAAGAATTTGTACTTCACAACATTAATACTATCTTCATCTTCATTATTATCTTGTTCTTGTACGTTTCTATGAATACAGCAGCCTTTGCTTATCTTGATCTTTATTATTCTCTTGTTCTTGTATGTTTCTGTGAATACAGCAGCCGTTGCTGCACTCTAACCCCAGTGCCCGCCCCTTCACTATTTCTAACATGTAGGACGATCTCGGCACTTGGACAATCTCGGTCAGTGGTGCTGCCGAGAGATCGTTTTGAATCCAAGCTTGGTGTGCTACTATATTTGCCGTGCCAATGTGGGCTTGTGTTGAGATCTGAGCACTTGGGACACATTTCCATCTTTACTCTCCACGCGCGGTAATTGAGCCCGTTATATTGTCCAGTCGCGCCGGTAGGACCGAGTGGATTTTCTATAGGGCTTGTTATTGCTGATTTTGTCCACTAGTAGACGGCAACATCTACGCTCTACTGCTGCTGTCCGGATCAGAGAAAGCCGTAGGCTTTTCAGAATATGTAAGAAGTCCTAGGCTAATTAGTTCCCTATCGTGAGACCATGTGAGAAATTAGCCTATCTAATTGTATGAACTTAAATCACTTAATCATAGAGACGGAGTGCACAGGAAGACAGCTGATTAAGATAGAGAGACAGAGTGCACAGGTAGACAGCTTGAAACTTGTTATTACTTGCTCCGAAAGGGCATATTTATTCTTTACCCTTACCCTTAGGGTGTCGCTTAGTATATTAGATGTGTCGTTTTTTTCGGTTAATTAAACGTTTATACGTTTATTTCTTTTTGAAGGTTCATTCACACTCACAAGAGGGAGGGAGGTGGGACCTCTGGTATAGGCAGGATACCTTCCAACATTTGCACCACCTTTCCCATGGGCGGCCTAGCATGGAAGTCTGCCCGGATGCAGGCGAAGGCCATCTTCAGTACGACAGCTGCCTGATTCCAGTCCACAGATACTTCCTCCATTCTGGCATCCACCACCTCCTCCACCTTCTTCCCATATGCCCACATGGGAAAACACCATCTCTCGTTGGTCTCCATCATGGCCGACTCGGTGTACAGATAGTTTCTCCTCCCGCTCACAATCTCCATTATCAGCATCCCGTAGCTGTAGACGTCTGCTTTTGCAATGATGGGCAGATTGGAAACCCATTCTGGTGCCATGTAACCCCTAGTGCCCCTGATAGTGCTCATCTTCACCGTGTGATCCCGACGGAACAGATAAGCCAGCCCAAAATCCGCCACCTTAGCGCTCATGTAGTGCCTGTCCAGCAGTATGTTTTGTGGCTTGATGTCGCAGTGCAGAATGCAATCCAAGCACTCCTCATGCAAGTAGGTTATGCCCCTTGCTAAACCCAAGCAAATCTGGAACCTTGTGCCCCAATCCAATGGATTGATCATCTGGCCTGAATTATTACTGTCGTCAAAAAGTATTTGATCCAGAGAGCCGTTCTCCATGTACTCATACACCAACAACCTGTGGCTGCCCTCTGCACAGAAACCAAGTAGGCGGAGTAAATTGATGTGGTGGATCCTGCCAATAGTTGCGATCTCTGCCGTGAACTGCTTTTCTTCATGCGGACGAGTGGCTCAATAGCCTTAGGAGTGCCTACAAGGAAAGACGACAGTCCCTAAGATAAGGACATTCTTCCCAAGAGGACACTTCTAGCAACTCGAGAGCTATACAAGTACTTTGAGGAGAGATATCACGCCCCCAAAACAAGGACTATCTCCCCAAAAGTTGCACAATGGGTGTCGGGCAATGTTTATAAACAAAACAGAACCCCGCCGGGGTTCTTTTGTTTTCTCGGCGGGCCCGCCGGGATATCTAATATCTCGGTGGGCCTGCCAGGAAAACAAGAAGCCCGGAGATGTTACGGGACTAGTGGGTTCTGGCAGCTCATGTGAATATACAATGTGATCACAAGTTTTAATATGTTAACAACAGGTTTTGTTAACATGATCACGAAATTGTGAAAACGTTAATGAAATCCCTGCTCCAAAGCAAACATGAGAGGTCACTCACCATAAGTTGCCATGCATAGATCCCTTTTGTTACACCACCACATAGTCTTGGCTTGACTTGAGTATTTGGCCACCTCGTTTTCATCCACATAGTCTTGAGTATTTGGTAACCTCGTTTTCATCCACATAGTCTTGGCTTGACTTGATTATTTGGTCACCTCGTTTTCATCCATATAGCCTTGTCTTGACTTGATTATTTGGTCACCTCATTTTCATCCCCATAGTCTTGGCCTAACTTGATTATTTGCTCACGTCATTTTCATCCATATAGTCTTTGCTTGACTCATTTTCAATGTTGATCTTTTTCTTATTTTTCTTTTTGAGCTTCCTTGTTTTAGTTCATCTCCTCCTTGTTTTTGATATAAACTTTAGAGAAACATCATTCATTTAGAGAAAGGATTTGCATAAAATACGATGACTCCATTTTCCAAGGTTGGTAAGGAGTGAGTAATCTTGTTTATTAAAGGGGGAAAGGGGAGAGACAAAGAAACTAATATTAACATCTGCGAAAGGCCAAAATAGCCTATGGACCAAATAAGAAGTAAAAGGTGTTAAAATTAGAGCAATGTGGTGAGCTATGAGTGGATCAAATGCTAGAATCAACATCATTAACAAAGTGATTAGATGATAATTAAGATGTGATTAGTGAGTAATTAACTAATAGCTTAATGTAGGCATGGATAATCAAAAACTAGCAAATTCTCATTAGGCCAATGCCCCCTGTTCATCTGTCGGAGCGCACGAATGGTCTCTCGCCGTCCTCGGACCACGATTCAATTTGGGAATACAAGTTCGAGGTGTAGAATGCTTATTCCCCATGCTGGACGAAGAAGTCCAGATTTTGAATAATCCTCACAAGGAGATGAACGACAAAATCTTGCGGTGTGTTTTGAGGTATGTGATAAAGCTCACCTTCTCCAACCCCTTTGTTTGTAACTTACACGATTCATGACAACGCGAGAAAGATAGTGTTTAATTTTACGTAAGGTACAACTCGCGTTTTGATGAATCCAGAGATTTTTGGGCCTGTTCTTCAAGCAATGGTATTCTGATGCTGATTCCAATTGTTGTGCAGCTATATTATTTCAATTTTGCCTCGGGAGGTTCAGGAGCAGGTGTACCAAATTGATTCGTTGATCTCTACGTTGCTGATCAACGATTCAAATTCTTATGTTGACATCTGCCCCTGGTTCCGGGTTGCTCAAGTGGACACCGCCCGAGTCTTCTTTTTTGCATACTTCGAAGAGTGAGTATTTTTTTTGGAAGATGGCGTATCCATGACATGTGCTGTTTTATTCCTCCCGCCACATATCGAAATAAACTAAGATATCCCTACTCATGCAGTTCCCACTGGAGCCTGGTACTCGTGGATGTGCAAACAGCAAGGGTGTACCTCGCAAATTCAGTGGCAGGCATCCACGCCAACGTCGAGCTGTAAGTACAACAAAAGTAATCTCAGAGATATCTAATTATGCGGTCTCGTGTTGTTATTGATCCATGTTTTCTTCCTTGCAGGGCCGTAAGGATTTTCCTCTCTGCACTGGAAGCCATGCTACAAGAAGGTAATTTATTGGACCGGTCAACTATACAGAGAGTGAGGGTTGCCCCAGGCAGGACGACGGCCATAGCTGCAGGTGGCGAGTGGCTCTTAATGCCCTCTTGCTTTTACGTGGCTTGTTCGGGGTTGCATCTGACGATGTAAGCATCCCAATTTGTGTTTTGTGCTGTTCATTCTTTATCGTTCAATTCTGTACTGCAACCTCCATGTCATTCCTTACATATTCGAGGGTCCAATTCTCTTCCACTTCCAATGTCAATGACGGATGACCCCATCATAGAACAACAATATCTACCAATGGAGAGTGGTTGTCAAGTCTCGTGTCTTGGTCCATGCTTTCCCAATTGTTGTTAATCCATCGCCATCTTCTATAAGTAAATGACATGCACAGCTGTTGCCTGCCAATATAATATCTGATACCCAGAAACAAGTTAGACATATTATTTTCAAATGCCATGATAAATTATTTGAAGACGACTATTTCCAATCAATACAATTGATAGTCAACTCACCTAAACGTAATGTCGATCATGTTCAATTGACATTGAATGAGATCATCTCCCTCCACTGTTCTGACTGTCCACCCTTTCTCTAATAGACTCTCAAGCCAAGCTTCATCCAAAAGCTTGCCCATCAAAGTTATTTTCGATCCTCTTAGTTGTTGGCAGTCTGAAAAAAATCAACAAAGCATGCAAATGGAAGAAACCAACTCAAGTGGGCATTTTTTCCACCAATGCTAGGCTTCATGGCACATTGAATGTCGTTAAACATTTTTGTACTATATGCCTCTATCACTTATGTATCAGGCAATGGCCACTCGGGACTATCAAGTGCAGGAAGAGGAATATTTTCAAGCTTTCCTTGTCGTCCTGCTTGAGTGGGCACAATATAAAGTGAATCATAAAAATATGTCCCACTTCTTGCTAGATCAATTGGTGAACGGCGTTCAAACTAAAGTTCCCCCACCTCAGCATGTATAACATTCAAGAAACCCATCAAGCACTGAGCGGATTGCCACTCCTGAAGATTGGAAGGATACAAATCTGTGAATGGGTAAAACAACGTTCCTTGCATTAGCACACGAGCAATGTATTGGAAAATCAATCATGGTTGGTGAAGAACATACATGTACTTACAATGTGGTCTATATCTTGGAAGTCCCGTGTCTGGTTCCACGTTGATCTCTTTTTGCATGAAGACGTGTTGGATCAACACCTCTTTGATAGATTTTCCTCCTGGTGTCATCTTGACATCGAGGATCCTTCCTTTCCAGTGTTTTGATAAGTCTTATGAGCCCTTTCCCTTCACACGATAGTGGCCACGAGATTGGCCGATTGCATGATGACCCATGAGTACTTCCTGTATAGATGGGGTTCATCCAATCTCCCTTCTCGTCCTTGATGTTATACAAAACCACTGACGAGATATACTCCTTGCCCGCTTCAACCCACTTTCGCTTGCCATAGAAAATGAACAGATGTCTAAGCAAGCAAGGAGCAGCAAAAAGCGGACGTCTGCGGGTCACGAAAGGTTAAGGAGCAACCACTGTCTCTCTCGAGTCTCAAAAGGGAGGAAGAAATGAGGGACTGACTCAGAATGATAGTTCAAGGGAGAGAAGAGATCCAAATGATGAGACTTGTTTCAAAATCTGGGGGGAGCAACCAGACGTAGATTCAAAATTTGGACTTAGTTTGTGGATCTATGTAAAGAATTCGTTAGTTTGAGTGTGGTGAAAATACTTTTATATTGCTGAAGGTCTGACAAACAAAGCTAATAAACATTATTTTATAATATAAGGGGCAGATAGCAGGTGTGACAGAAGAATTTAAAATTATCATAGGACTGACACGCAGGTTTTGTTAATATTTTTTTAAGATTTGGAGTATCTCCACGTTTTGGGTGGGTTTGTACAGAGGACCCACCACCAATGAAGCCCATTGGGAGGATTTCCTACCACTGAGCCCATGTGGTTATTATTATATAGAAGTCTGAAACAGCCCCCTTTTGAGTCCAAATTTTTCCTAATTAGTAGTCTTGGCTTGACTTGAGTATTTGGCCACCTCGTTTTCATCCACATAGTCTTGGCTTTACATGAGTATTTGGTAACCTCGTTTTCATCCACATAGTCTTGGCTTGACTTGATTATTTGGTCACCTCGTTTTCATCCATATAGCCTTGTCGTCTTGACTTGATTATTTGGTCACCTCATTTTCATCCCCATGGTCTTGGCCTAACTTGATTATTTGCTCACGTCATTTTCATCCATATAGTCTTTGCTTGACTCATTTTCAATGTTGATCTTTTTCTTATTTTTCTTTTTGAGCTTCCTTGTTTTAGTTCATCTCCTCCTTGTTTTTGATATAAACTTTAGAGAAACATCATTGATTTGGAGAAAGGATTTGCATAAAATACGATGACTCCATTTTCCAAGGTTGGTAAGGAGTGAATAATCTTGTTTATTAAAGTGGAAAAGGGGAGAGACAAAGAAACTAATATTAACATCTGCAAAAGGCCAAAATAGCCTATGGACCAAATAAGAAGTAAAAGGTGTTAAAATTAGAGCAATGTGGTAAGCTATGAGTGGATCAAATGCTGGACTCAACATCATTAACAAAGTGATTAGATGATAATTAAGACGTGATTAGTGAGACATGATTAGTGAGTAATTAACTAATAACTTAATGTAGGCATGGATAATCAAAAATCAGCAAATTCTCATTAGGCCAATGCCTCAATTTATAGTGTTTACATCCAAGCATCAAATCCCACTGATTTCTCCTTGATTTACTCCACCTCTTTTGCTTGATTCTCTCCACCTCTTCACTTTTTTTAGAATATCTCCCAAAATATCTCCACACTTCTTAAATCTTCTCATGCTACCCTTTATTCTCTCCCAGTAGATTCTTCTCACCTTTTCACAGGTTCTCTCACATTTACACATCCTCTTTTATAGCCTCTAACCAAGGGCTTGTTCCCGCACACACCCTATTCACTTGTATATTTCAACACCTCCCCTCAAATGAATACTCCTAGAACACCTAGACCCTATACCAAGTTTCCCTCTTACTTGATAGTCTGCAACCAGTGTCTAGCACACCTCCCCTCAAGTTAACTTAGCACACCTGGACCCTGTACCAAGTTTCTCTCTTACTTGATAGCCCGTGATGACCAATGCCTCAAGTCCCTAAACTCATAGCCCTTGACACTCTCTCTCTCTCTCTCTATGTCCAAGGCTACTACAAGTGCCCACGACCTTGACTAAAGTGCTCACACATACATCTACCATGTGGCCTACATCATCGGTGGGCTGAGAGATGATTTTACTTTGTTGGGGCAGGTTACATTGGGTTGTGGGGTTTCTCTTTCTCTCTCTCTCAGAAAAGATGATTCGACTCCACTTCCTTTGGAGCCTCCATGAAGTTTGTCGATGTCGTTCCTTCTCCACTGGGTTTGCTGTAGCAGTCTCTTGCCATGTGTCCTCGCTTTCCACAGTTGTGGCAAGTGAAGGTCCTTCCTCCTACTCTGCCTCTTTCCTCGTCCTCGTCCTCGAGAGAATCCTCCTCGGGTGAAGAATGCTTTTTCTTCTCCTGCTGTTGAGTCGAGCCATTTCTTCTCTTTGCCTCTGCTCTCTTGCTCTAGTAGAGCTCCTTCTATCTCGTGTAGCTTCAATTCAGGTACATTCTTTAGTGTTGCTACAATATTTTCATATTCACCTTTGTCCACACTCTTCACAGAAGCACTGCTAGTGTCTCATCATCTTCTACCTTTTTGCCAATAGCTGCTTAATGCTTTTATACCTGTTCAAGTGTGTGATTAAAGGTTCACTTTCCTTCATATCCAATTTAAAGAATTGCATTAACAGATTTATCTTTGAATTTTTAGCTTCTGTGCCGCCAAATAATTTATTGAGTTCATCCCATGCATCTTTTGCCCATTGTATCCCTGTTATGTGATGAATGATTTCATCATTTAAACTAAGTGCAATAAGTCCCAATGCTTTTTCATTCCTGCTCTTCCACTCATTTTCCTCTCTTGCCTCCGGGCATTCATCTCTTCCCTCAACTAGCCCCCACAGATTTTTCCTCATGAGCAAATACATGGTTTTTGTCTGCCATGTGTAAAATTGCTCCCCATTAAATTTGGCTATTTCTTGTGTTGTACTCATGATGATGTGAAGGGGGTCTTACCTCTTGATCCAATTTCAAGATTCAAGGGCAGTGTCTACCCTTTTACAACTCAATCTGGTGTTTAAGAGATGATTACAACAAATTTATCAACATAAAATCACCAGAAATTATATTAATCAAGGGTAACCAATTTGTACGAAATGGTTGGAGTATCAAACCAACTCCGAATTGCAATCTGAAGTTATAGGGATCTGTATCAGATACCTAATGGTTAATTTGAACCCTCAATTATACTAAAATATAGTGATTAGTACTGATTAATCACTGATTAGCAAATTAATCCACTATTTTGTGTGCAAAAAACAGAGTATGCAGGGAGTCCAGATCTAGTGCCTTAGATTTCAAATGAGCTCAAATGCTTTCAAGGACATCAACAGCAATGAGTCTAGTAGAGGATTAAGCCAATAAACACAAGATTTGACCAAATATTGAATGCTTAATCTCTGTTTTACCAAAGTAACTTGCAGATTTGATGAAGAGCTTGGATCTCACTACCTATAGACTTGATCAAATCAATTTCTGACTTCACCAGCTTGTAGAGCATGCTTGAAAACCCATGGAGCTATGAGGACTTAGAGCAATTTGATTGGATGAAGACAAGATCTGTAAATTTATCAGAAAAAACTACGCTATAGAAAATCGCAATTTCTCCTTCATCCGGTGGCGGTTTGGGCTTCTATTTCGACTCGCTGGAGCTCCTATGGGTTAGCTATCTTGGGCTAGAAGGGTTTGGGCAATGGTTGAGTGTGCAAGGAGAGGGAGCTCCTCCACTGGCTGGGGGTGCAGAGACTAGTTGAAAAAAGAGGAAAATTTTATAATTTTCTACTAATCCTAATTAGCAAAATGATTAGCAAGATAATGAGCTCACAAATTGATGGATTCTAGGCATGGCTCTGATACCATGTTAAAATTAGAGCAATGTGGTGAGCTATGGTAGATCAAATGCTAGAATCAACATCAATAACAAAGTGATTAGATGATAATTAAGATGTGATTAGTGTGAGTAATTAACTAATAGCTTAATGTAGGCATGGATAATCAAAAACCAGCAAATTCTCATTAGGCCAATGCCTCAATTTATAGTGTTTACATCCAAGCATCAAATCCCACTGATTTCTCCTTGATTCACTCCACCTCTTTTACTTGATTCTCTCCACCTCTTCACTTTTCCCAGAATATCTCCACACTTCCTAAATCTTCTCATGCTACCCTTTATTCTCTCCCAGTAGATTCTTCTCACCTTTTCATAGGCTCTCTCACATTTACACATCCTCTTTTACAGCCTCTAACCAAGGGCTTGTTCCCGCACACACCCTATTCACTTGTATATTTCAACAAAAGGCCATGTCAATTTTGAGCTAAATCTACGATTCAGAAGAGAAAACGTACATTCTACCAACCAACAAGTAAATTTGTAATTAGCATCAAGTACATGCACCCCTGCTATTTATTTATTGAGTTTTTAATAGGTATTGGCTTGGGTTTTTATTACATTTATAAAAAAACCTCAATGAGGATTTAACCTATCAACTTGCCTTCTTTGTGAGTTTCTTTGACTAATTTTATACTTTTCTTTTGAGATTCATTAGGGTGAATTCCTCAATAATCCAAATCTTTGTAGATATTTGTGTAGCCTTATATTTGTTTCATTGTTTTAGGACCCCCAATCTTATCATCCTTGAAATAATAAGTGATTATTGCATGACTACCCCACTTTTAAGTTGAGCTCCCAATTAGTCACATGTAATTGCTCACCTAAGTAATCCTAATCTTCATCGATGTACAATGCATCAGCATGTAAACTATCGAGAGAGAGAGAGAGAGAGAGAGAGAGAGAGAGAGAGAGAGAGAGGAGTATAAATAGAGTCATATTAACATCTATGGAGGCCAAATATGACCTACAAGAGCAAAACAAATGTAGTACATCAGTCTATGGACTGAGAGTCCAATAAGCGCCATGAGGCTTACAAGGATAAATAATAATTATTGTAGCATTAGCTACTAAAGCTTCACTAGAGAGAGAGAGAGAGAGAGAGAGAGAGTAGTGGAGGTGGAAAAGGTGAAAGAAAAGTCAACAAAAAATGTAGCAAATAATTCATCTCTTTTTCCACTCACTCCTACCTAATAGATTTGTTCACTATCTCAATAAGAGTCTTTTAATATCAAGAAGTATACTAGATGCTTATTTTCATTCAAGGTCATTAAGGTGCATGGCACATGCACCTTGCAAGCCTAGGTTAATTAGGTGGATTCTCAAGTTCCATGAACATTAAATGTAAAAAGTCTGGGTAGAGGACCAATATGGAGACCATAGAAACAGTATGAAAACTTATTTCTTTTAAACAAATCTACAAATTAAAAATTCAAATATACAAGCCTCTTTTATTTTGAATGTTTTAATAGTGATTGTAAACTTTTATTAGAAGTCTCTAAAGTTGAAAAGTCATAAGACCTATTAATTTAATCATTGTTTGAATGATAATTATGATGCTTATTATCAAATTTATCAAAATTACGTGCACTCCTTAAAGAAAATTGCTAATGTGTGTGTGTGTGTGTGTGTGTGTTCTTAAGCCTCTCTATATCAACATATGTATGTGTGTGCATACGTGTGCATGTGTGCATACGTGTGCATACGTGTGTGTGTGCGTGTGTGTGTGTGTGTGTGTGTGTGTGTGTGTGTTTTTGCTTGTGCATATGTGTGTGTGTGGGGCTTCATAAAACACAAGTTTGTTTTAGCCTAGAGACAATTTAAAATTTGAAAAGTCATACTCAAAATGGCGGGAGAAGAAAAAAGACACCTTAAAAAATTTCAACTTCTATATTATAGTTAGTTGAAAGTAAGAAGAAAATACATGTTTGAAATGACCAATTCATGTTCAACCCAAAGAAAAAATTACCATTTCTTGTGTTGAATAAAGGAAATACTTGTTTAAACTTGTCAGTTCTTGCCTAACCCATTATGAAAAGGATTAATGTAAGGTTTAGAAAGATGGGTTTCCTAAACATGAGAGAGAGAGAGAGAGAGAGAGAGAGAGAGAGAGAGAATTTGTGGATGGAATAAAATGTACAATGTCATTGAAGTAGAATACCTTTATTACACAAGGTAGCACACATGGCCACCAAAGCAAACATGAGAGGTCACTCACCATAAGTTGCCATCATGCATAGATCCCTTTTGTTACACCACCACATAGTCTTGGCTTGACTTGAGTATTAGACTGCACATGGCCTACTTTTGCTAAAGAACGTCGCAATATCCGCTTGGGTCTTGCAATGGATGGCTTAAATCCTTTTGGCATGCATTCAACAAGATGGAGCACATGGCCTATGCTACTCGTTAACTATAATATACCTCCATGGTTGACAATAAAGAAAGTCCACTTACTTTTGTCTCTACTAGTGTCGGGAAAGTATAAGATGAGCAACATGGATGTGTATTTGGAACCATTGGTAGAAGAACTACAACTCTTATGGGAAAGGGTAAAGGTCGATAATATGTCAAGGCCACATTGGTGATGCACTTCTACAATTTACAGAAATCTAATGTGGATAATGCATGACTTTCCAGGCTATGGGGAGTGCACGGGGCTTGCCACAACAAGTGGATATTATGTATGTCCCATTTGTGGCCCAAACCTACAAGATCAACAGTCAAAAGCTTTACAGAATATGGTGTATGAAGCGCATGTGCAATACCTACCGGAGGGCCACAACATGTGTGAAGGCTATCTTGGACGTTAGCCCAAGGAACAATGGTCAACAAAAGAGCAACAGAATGCTTGGGTGATATCTGATGGATTGACTCACCCATTTGGTATGAAGTTCTTGTCTATCTTACATCACTTGCCCTATTGGCAGGATCTTCTTATCACTAGTCTTCTTAATCCCATGCACGAGCCATGCACATATTAAAGAACGTAGGACAAACCAATGGGATCATTTTGCTGGTGTGAAGGACAAATGTGGGTGGTGAGAGGATCTTAAAGAGTCTTGCAGAGAGCACATGCATGGCAATGGGCCCACATGGACATTCACGAAGCAAGAGGATCGTGTGGAGAGCAAAATCGCATTACTTCAAACACCAACATGCCATAGTCATTTCTTAAAAGGTGCATTTACCCTTGACAATAAGCTCAAGAGTCTAAAGACACATGACTGGCATAAAATGTTATAGTTTATTTTGCTAGTTGCAATAAAAGGTTGTCTTGCCCCAGAAAGTAGACAATTGATATACAAGATATCGAGGCTTGTGAGGTGGATATCACAGAAAGAGATTTCAATTGAAAGTATTGCGGGAAATAGGTTGATTGCCATTAAAGGGGTATGCTTATTGGATAAGCAATTTCCAAGTAGTGTAATGACAATCCAAGTTCACTTGTTGGTACACATAGTGGATGAGGTTGCTCTCGTAGGGATTGTGCATACACATTGGATGTTTTTCTTGGAAAGATTCATGAAGACTCTCAAGAACTTTGTTAGATAGAGGGCAAGACCAAAAGCGAGTATGGCTAAGGGATGGTTAGTGCAGGAGTCTCTAGTACACATAGCCATATTTCTAGGTAAGAATGATCCCTTGGCCGCTCAGGCATGGTCGCATAAAGAAGACGAGCGGGTTGCAGGCAAAGTACCATAAGGAAATGGAAAGGATTGCTTAATGAGTGAGTCATTAAGGGAAACGAACGTTGGTGGTACATAATTCAAGTATCTCTACGCACAAAGCAAATATATGCAGGGCAATATATAGAGGTGCTTTTGGGGGAGATTGATAATATCATGCAATGAATCCACACACTCGCACAAGGACCAACCAACAAAGACATGGATAACGAAGATCATGACAACAATGAAGAAGCTAGCGTCGAGCATTCAAGTGAGGCTTCCTAAGAGTCGGTTGTGGAGAATGAGGGAGAGCTTGAAAGCATTGACGAAACTAGAAGCATTGCTCGTCAAGCATTACTAGAGGATGATAACTTGTAGCACTATGTGCTGCTCTTAATATGAGCACACTAATATAATGTTGTATCCATTGATAAACTCTTAGTACCAGCATGACACCTTGCATCTTTTTGAGTCTTGTAGATTTTTATCCTTCATTGTATAATGGAGTGCAATAAAATTCGTTTGAGTGTAATATTGATAATGTTCAATTTGTTTCAAAGTCATTTTAGATCATGCACGATCTCATAAATCCCTCATGCAATAGAATTCCCCACTCCCTCCCTCTCTCAAATGTCTCTCTTTCCCTTTCTCATTTGCGTGTTGTATTTCGACTCATGGGCTATTAATGAGCTTAATCATTGTCAAAAAACTTTGCAAGGATTAAGAGCCCCACGACTGTAGGGAATTTAGGCTCAGAAAGGAGAAGTGATTTAGGGTTTGGGACACAACATGCATTGTAACACAAATGTGACCTGCCAAAGGCAGCGACAAGTATGAGCGTCAATGACTTGTGCATTCATCTACTCGCTTCTCGCTCACTACACAATACTCAACCCCACAGACATATCTAAGTTGTTGCATGTGTGATCAAGCCCTTGTAAATGTTATGGTTACGAATTACACAAAATATAGAAGAAACTCATCAGTTACAAAATATATTGGTGGAAAATTAATAAATATAAATATATATACAATAATAAAAATAATAGGTGGTTTTAGATTTTCAATAGGTGATTGAGACTAATAGGTTTTAGTAGTATGCATGAAATAGTATAATAGGGTGGAAAAGTAAAAGAGCACATATACATAAAATTTTGTAAGATCTAATAGGACAATATTCTTTCATGTGACCTTAAAATTATCAATGCTAGTTGTCTGTCTGCATGAAAATCAATTGCCTTTGAGTTATAAGCTATAGATCTAACATGCACGTGAATGACATGCTTATGTAGCAATTGGATAGAGTGCAAAGGACATATGCATCCATATGCATGTATGTCATAAATAGGGCAATTGAAATTAAGAAATCGGGGGTGCCGAAAAAGGCACCGAAAATGGCATCGAAAATTGCGTCAAAAATGACCCCAAAATTACGTTAAAAAAACGGTGGTTTCGGTGGTCCCTCAATTTTCCTTTTTTCGATGGCACCTGTAGGGCCTCGTTCTCTTATAGTGAGAGAGAGAGATGTGTGTGTGTGTGTATGTGTCATCCTTCTTGTTGTATGTGTGTGTTTGTGCCTGTATGGCCTCGTTCTCTTATAGTGAGAGAGAGTGTATGTGTGTGTGTATCGGTCATCCTCCTCTCTCTCTCTCTCCCCTTCCCTCTCCCTCACACGTATGCCATGCCCTTCTCTTGCACGTGTGTGTGTGTGTGTGTGTGTGTTCCTCTATCAATGTGTGTGTGAGTGTGTGTTTTTCTCTCTCTAATTAGGGCTTTCTTTGTGTGTAGGGAATTTGCCAGTGATGCTTGCGAGAGAGCTTCGAGCTAGAGAGGTAAGGAGTTTGAGGCTAGTGGCATAGATTTTGGACACAATAGAGTTACTATCACTACAACCTACATGACATTTTTATACGGCCTCCCTCTTATTGTTTTTTAAGGTCACAACACATATGGCACATCAAAAGGCATCCATGGACACAAATTATTGTTGTCTTTATAGTCGGTAATGAGGGAAGATAAATGTATCTCACATTATTATCACAAGCACGACATTATTGCTTTGGCGCATTATTTTGTACTCCAATGTAAAACAGTAGACCGTATATGTTTCACATACTCATGGCATGCCAAAAAAATACAAGCTCATATTATTGTTATATGTATTATGGGTAATACACTAAATTAAATCATTTACGAGGTCCTAAGGTTTTTAGACCTATTATTGATATTACTATGTAGTACCTTCACACGAGGCATAACGTAAGTGGAGTATAGGTTAGAATCCTCTCTAGGCTTTATAGCTAAGGGGCCACTAGCGAATTGCAATGAACCAATAGCGTTGGATAGTGAAGGCTTTAGTGGAGGGTTGAAGGTGAAAACAATAGAGGTAAGTGGTAATGGGCAACTTTCAAGCACTTTTTGAGGATGACAATTGGTAAGGTTTAAATCTAATTATGCATACGTATGCTTGTGCTTGTGCACTTGCAAACACCATAAAAATTATACCCAGTGAAACCTTATATTAATTAGACTTCACACGCAACCTTGGACAAAATAAAGGGCATTATTTGAAGCCCAAAATGTATCATAAGCCTATTTTGGGCTTCAAATTTAAGCATTGCCCTCGAGAGTTGGGGGGCCTTGTGAGCACTTGACCTAGCCTCTCTCCTCAACACTAACTCCCATAGCCTTGTCAGCACTTGCCCTCGTGGCATTTTCTCTGTACTTGAATTCTCTCACAGAGGAGCCCCTTTTCCTGATTCGACAGAACACACCCTTGCCCCCTTCGATGTTCATGGGAGGTCTTCCCTCCCCTCTGCATTAACGGCATCTAGTACTGATGGGGGACCTTTATCTAGTTTCGATTATGGCGTTGCTCCTAACATCCAAAGAGAACTAACTTTGCCAAGCCCTCTAACGGCATTTTTGTCGTACCCCTGTTTGCTGAAGGTGCCTATCCACACTGTGGTCTTTTGCAGGCCTCCTTCATCAATCCTTTTTCTGCCCTCTTGCCTCAACAACACCAACTGGCAGACCCTGTTCTGCCCATCCCAACACCAGCATAGCAGCTGCATCCATTTGCACTCTCCTTGTTACATCATCAGCCACCAACCCTGGTGGTCCACGCCTCTTCCAAGAGGCATCCTCAACACCTGCTACAAAAGTTGCACCCTGCATGCAACAGAGCATACATATGCAGAGGCCCATCAGACAAACTCGCCCTCGATTCGGGCTTCCCTAGGCCATGCAACCGCCCACATCTCTATAGCCATTTAAGCCCTGGACGACCACATCCTAGATGCCCTATTACTAAAGCAGGAGACAAAAGAACTTGAAGAACTCAATAAAGGAGGTTTCCCTTGCTACCCTCGTCACACAAACCTCTGAGTGGGCTCTTTTTTTGCAGGCTCACATCATGCAGTTCACGCTATTTTTACTAAAGCCCTCTTCTCAGTCCAAGAAGGGGGGCAACCTACTTCTGGCTTTTCAATAACCTCGATTTCTACTGTTCATGTTGGTACAACCACCTTTTGCAACTGCAAAACAACCAACCACCAGTGACACCCATTGCCATCTTTGCATAATCCCTTGCAAACCCATTGCTCGGTTTTAGAAAGGGGGAATGTTAAGGTGTGGTTTATACCTACCATGCACATATGACATACATGCATACTCATGCATACCAAGCACATGCACATACATGAATTCACCGGACAGTTGTCCATTACAAGATAAGCACTTGTAGCAAACTCTCTACCCTTTATAAGAATTTGTACTTCACAACATTAATACTATCTTGATCTTCATTATTATCCTGTTCTTGTATGTTTCTGTGAATACAGCAGCCATTGCTTATCTTGATCTTCATTATTCTCTTGTTCTTTTATGTTTCTGTGAATACAGCAGCCGTTGCTGCACTCTAACCCCCGCCCCTTCACTATTTCTAACATTAGGACGATCTCGGCACTTGGACAATCTCGGTCAGTGCCGAGAGATTGTTCTGAATCCAAGCTTTGTGTGCTACTGTATTTGCCGTGCCAATGTGGGCTTGTGTTGAGATCTAAGCACTTGGGACACATTTCCATCTTTACTCTCCACGCGAGGTAATTGAGCCCGTTATATTGTCCAATCGCGCCGGTAGGACCGAGTGGATTTTCTCTAGGGCTTGTTATTGCTGATTTTGTCCACCAGTAGACGGCAACATCTACTCTCTGCTGCTGCTGTCCGGATCAGAGAAAGCCGTAGGCTTTTCAGAATATGTAAGAAGTCCTAGGCTAATTAGTTCCCTATCGTGAGACCATGTGAGAAATTAGCCTATCTAATTGTATTAACTTAAATCACTTAATCATAGAGACAGAGTACAGAGGAAGACAGCTGATCAAGACAGAGAGACAGAGTGCACAGGTAGACAGCTTGAAACTTGTTATTACTTGCTCCGAGAGGGCATATTTATTCTTTACAAGGATGCTACCCTTACCCTTAGGGTGTCGCTTAGTATATTAGATGTGTTGTTTTTTTTCGGTTAATTGAACGTTTATACGTTTATTTCTTTTCGAAGGTTCATTCACACTCACAGGGGTGATGGTGCTCGGCAGAGAAGGGGGAGGGAGGTGGGACCTCTGGTATGGGCAGCATACCTTCCAACATTTGCACCACCTTTCCCATGGGCGGCCTAGCATGGAAGTCTGCCTGGATGCAGGCGAAGGCCACCTTCAGTACGACAGCTGCCTGATTCCAGTCCACAGATACTTCCTCCATTCTGGCATCCACCACCTCCTCCACCTTCTTCCCATATGCCCACATGGGAAAACACCATCTCTCGTTGGTCTCCATCATGGCCGACTCGGTGTACAGATAGTTTCTCCTCCCGCTCACAATCTCCATTATCAGCATCCCGTAGCTGTAGACGTCTGCTTTTGCAGTGATGGGCAGATTGGAAACCCATTCCGGTGCCATGTAACCCCTAGTGCCCCTGATAGTGCTCATCTTCACCGTGTGATCCCGACGGAACAGATAAGCCAGCCCAAAATCCGCCACCTTAGCGCTCATGTAGTGCCTGTCCAGCAGTATGTTCTGTGGCTTGATGTCGCAGTGCAGAATGCAATCCAAGCACTCCTCATGCAAGTAGGTTATGCCCCTTGCTACACCCAAGCAAATCTGGAACCTTGTGCCCCAATCCAATGGATTGATCATCTGGCCTGAATTATTACTGTCGTCAAAAAGTATTTGATCCAGAGAGCCGTTCTCCATGTACTCATACACCAACAACCTGTGGCTGCCCTCTGCACAGAAACCAAGTAGGCGGAGCAAATTGATGTGGTGGATCCTGCCAATAGTTGCGATCTCTGCCCTGAACTGCTTTTCTTCATGCTGTGAAACGCCCTCCAACTGCTTCACTGCCACCACTTTGTCATTCTGCAACTGGCCTTTGTAGACTGTCCCAAAGCCCCCTGCTCCTAGCTTGTGGCTGAAATTTTCTGTTGCAGCTTGGAGCTCCTGATATGAGAACAGTAGAGGAGATCCAGACACATCCTCTAGCTCTTTCTGAAGCTTCATGTACTTTAATTTCCAGCTTCTAGACTTTCCAATCAATACAGCAATAGTAACAACAAAGCAAAAGCCGGCCACTGCTGCAATCCCAACGGTTGAAGCTATGACTACCGCTTGATCTTTAGAGCCACGGCTAACGCCTGGAGTATTGTTGAGATCTGGAATGCTTGATTGTTTTGAGCTTGGGGGTTGCCAGAGGAACTCATGGGAGCTCCAATTAGTTGGAGTGTCCACAATAGTGCTGGGTTCAAGGGGGTCAGAATCAGGGATTTTCAGGAAGGCACGGAGTTGCTGCGACGCTTGGTTGTTGCCATTTTGCACTGGATTCTTCAGCCAGCAGTTGCCGTCTCCGATTTGCCTGTACACAGCAGCCAGACAAGAGCACTGGTCGAAGCACTGCTGCTTGCATTCTTCCTCCGACAAACCTTGCAAATGAGCCAAATCATTGGATGGGAAATCCGTGCCTTCCATCTCTACATACTTGATGCTACTGCTGCAGTTGACGATCTGGTTATTCGGACGGCATCCAGCAGACAGATCCTTGGAATCGATGGCTGAGAAGCCTGGTGGGCAAACGCAAGTGGGTTCCGGCTCATAGATGCATACACCGTAGCTACCACATAGCTGCATGACGCGGGAGCAAACGTTGGAAAAGGCAAGCCAGACGCTATTCCAGTGAGCAGAGGCTTGGTCCCAGCTATACATGCGGAGGCTGCCGTCCACGTCCAGGGTGAGCCTGCGTGCAGACGAATTAGCGCCATGGTCATTAGAAATGAATGTTGAGTTGATTGATGATGGGGAGTTGTAGAGATAGATGTTTCCGAGTGAATCGAACTGGAAGAAGATGGATTGGGCTGGGGTTCCTGGAACCGGCGCCCCCCAGGACCAGTAAACTTCTGGGAAATCGGGGACGTTGACCATGTACTCGGTGTAGGTAAGCTGAAGAACTCCGGAGGTGTCGAAGATCATACTGTACCTTCCGCTGGTAAAGTTGCCGGAGCGCTTTCCGGAAATCAGCTGCATTTTGGAAGTGAAATTCTGGCTTGGGAGGAGGCTATCGGTGGGATGCTGGAAGCTCTGCCAGACATAGCCGGAGCTTATGTTCAGGAGGACGAGGTTGCCGGTGTTCAAGAGCTGGGCGCGGACGACGCCGAGACCGGAGGTGTGGGACGACCAAACAAGAGTGGACGAGTCGGAGAGGAGAAGATCGCCGGAGGCCGAGAGGGTGAGGCTGGCCGAGGCGGAGACTAGTGCATTTTCGCGGTTGGCCACCCACACGGGGTGGCCGTCCGGGGAAACGGCAAAAGAGATGGCCAGGTAGAAGAGATTCGTGGAGTTGGAGTTGGAGCTGGGGCGGAAAGAGAGCATGAAGGCTGAAGAGGAGGAATTTAACGGCCGGGACGATGGGGTAAGAGAGGAGCTCAACTCCAAGGTGTCCTCCGCAGCAACCTGCAATAGCGTACATACGAGAAACACACGCAGCAGCAGCAGCAGCAAGAGCTTCCCCATGGTTCTGCTCCTCCACTCATACAAAGCCATCACTCTATGCACTACCCATCCTCTTCCCTAGGACATCGTGCTCTCTCTCCCCCCCGGTCGACGTGCCCATCCATCCTCTCCCTGCAACTTGCCATTGATAGGTTGCAACAATAGGACTTCATCAACTTGGTGTGTGAAGATGCGGACTTTATCACATGTCATTCATTGAGGTGGATTCTCAAGCTCCATGTATAAAAAGTCTTCATAAATTTGAAAGCCTACCATCCTCCTGCTTGCCATGCTAATAACAGCAAACCTTCTCTCCCCACATCAATCCGAGACGCAACTAGCCTTTAATCGTGATCGAAACCTTGGCAAATATTTTTTTCTGTAACATTTGAAAGGTAAGGTTGAGCACCGCCCTCAACCATCAAGTAATTAATTAATGCCCCAAAAAACATTTGGGACCCATATTATAGGGACTAGGGAGATACTTTCCAATAATAAAAATATTCCATCAAATTTGTACTAGCATCTTTGCCTATTCTATTAGTAAATTTTGATTTTTATTGTAAGTCTCTAAAATTGAAAAATCAAAAAATAAACGTGATGCTTATTGCAAAATGTATCAAAATCACATTCACTTCTTAAATAAATATGCCGATAAACACGTTACAAAAGTTAACAAAAGGACAATCTATGAAATCACATGCACTTCTTAAATAAATATGCCGATAAACACGTTACAAAAGTTAACAAAAGGACAATCTATGAAATCACATGCACTTCTTACAGAACATTCACTTATGAGTATTTTGCTTGCATTTTGTTGCTATCATACTCGAGCCTTTCTACCAAATTCAATTAAACTTGAGTTGTGAAGACTCTAGAATCCTTGGTAAGGCTTTTAACCCTTGATATAAGGGCAAAAAAATATCACCCTTCAAAAGAAAGGCTTATGTAAAATTAGTAAGCATGCCCTTCCAAATTTGAAGGAAGAAATGCTAGTCCATTTCTTCCCTCAAACTAAATAATGGGGTTGCCCCCTTCAAGGGTTGATTATTCAATCATCAACACCATTTGCCGTCATACTTGAGTCTATCTACCCTACTAGTTTCAATTGTCAACCTACCATAAAGTAGGGTCACTATCTACCATATTGGCTTCAATTATCAACATACCATAAACTAGAGCCACTCATTCAAATTGGTAATGTGCGTATAATGTTAGGAAAAATTTATCCTTTTCGTGTATTTTCACATAGCTTAAATATAGAAATAGTAGGAGATTTTGAATATGTTAGTATTTAAATGCATTGATGTGTGGATTTTTCAAGGAAAAACTAGCCAAGGTTAAGACCTCTTCTTGTTTTGATAGGTTTTAAAAAACTTATTTTTCTTAAGCCTCTTTATCTCGACATATGTTTGTGTGTGCATATGTGTGCATGTGCATACATGCTTATGTGTGTGTGTGAGAGTTTAGAAAACCAATGTTGTTCTGGCCTAGAGCCAAGTTTGTTATGGCTTGTGTGTGTGCATGCGTGTGTGTGTGTGTGTGTGTGTGTGTGTGTGTGTGTCACTACAAGGGATTGGGCTCATACCCGCGCTCTTAGCCGCTAAAAATGACTTGTGAAAAAAAGTAGCGGGCCCGTGTATCAGCGCGTGTATTCTCGCGGCCAGAGACATGCGTGTAAAAACGCGTGTACAGTGCCTCTCAGACGCGCGTATACACGGGTGTTTAGCCGCGTTTTTTTTTCAGACGCGTTAATACACGCCAGTATACACGCGTCTTATTCTATTAGACGCGGTTATACACGGGTGTATAGCCGCATCCTGTTCAGTTCCAATGTCCCAGCCGCGTTTTTACTTGCGTCTTTACACGCGTTTCTTTTATTTAGATGCGCTTATACACGCGTTACTGCCAGTTTATACGCGTGTATACACGCGTTATTTTCAGTGTATCCGCGCATATACACGCAAGTTTTAGCAGTTTTGACGCGTTTATACACGCGAACAGAGAGCAAAAAAAAAAATCCAGAGAGTGCTATTTGGTGCCTGAATACTGTTCCAGCATTCCAGCACCCAATAGCACTCTCTGGTTTAGGGTTTTTGGTGCATTAGACCATCCACGAAGAACATATGCACGAGGGAGATTAAGACAAGAACGACATGAATGCATACATTGTCATTACACGATTCAAGACAGCCATGAATGTAATACTATCGATCAATCAATTCAATATTACTATCAAAATTTCATACATGTATACAAGGGAGTCCATATCTCGAAGTAGCCCATGGCTTGAGTTTACAAAAAAATATATACAATCACATCCTAAATATGGAATGTGATACTACAAATCTGAGTACTACTCAGACCCAGATGATGACTCGGTGCTCCCCTCATGCTCAGATGAGCTCGCATCGGTCGGAATGTCCGAGGAGTAGTGCTCACGTCCACCCTCTGCAGCGGCGGCCGGTGGATCATCAGCAGCTTGTGCCTGTTCAAGTAATATATAGTATATAAGTATATATATATATATATATGCAATTCAATAAACCAAAACCATTCGTTACGAATTTTCAAGTACCTGTCGACCGTATGGTCTCATGGCCAACTCAAACTGCGCGTCCGTAATACGTCCCTCGGCTCTGAAGATGGCCCACGTGTCACGTCTGCTATGCCGGCGAGCATACGCAGTATCGTGGGTTGTGGGCTTCCTCCCCGTAACCCGTCGCTGTATCATAATCAACACAATTTGTAAGATTAAAACAATTCATAGAATCAATGAATTAAGTAAACAATCAAATAAAGTGACAGGATACTTACGAACTCTGCCTCCCATGACTCGACGCCGCCAGATCCGAAATGCGAAGATCCAACGGTCTCCATCTGGATCCGTCGTGCCTCCACATGCTGCCTGCTCTTCACGCCACCCTCTGCTCGTTTCTTTGCCTCCTTCCACTCGCGTTTGTGCGCAGTGGCAGGTTTCTCGGCAGGATAGCCACCCGCAGCTACATTTAGCCGGTCATCGTACGCGAGTTTTTTAAGGTGAGATCTTTTATTACTTAAGATCTCCCTTATTCGCGTCCTTCCCCATACATCCGAGAATGTAGCATGTGGGGGATTGGGGTACCGACTGTGTACAGCCTCTATCACCTCCCCAACTAATCGGCTATTTTGATCTTTAAATTTAATAAAACAATTTCTATATGAGTTTGATACTACCCCACGCATGTATTCCATTACCTCCCTCCCCCTCGCATCCATCACTATCCCGCCCCTATCCGTCACATCATAGCAAACCACTCTCTCCATCTCTCTCATCTCCTCCTCTTCCGAACTGTCTCCTCTAACTCTTCTCCCTCTATCTCCTCTCTCACCCCGTGCCCTACTACCTCCCCCACCTCCCCCACCTCCCCCACCAAAGCACCCGCCGCATCCTCCCCCACTCCCACTCTTCCTACTGCTGCGGGTGGAGTCACGACTGGGGGATTGTCTACGTGACGGTGGCTGTGAGCCCTGACGTGACGGTGGCTCTGAGGGAGCACGTGATGGTGGCTGTGAGGGTGTACGTGAGTGTGTCTGGGACGAGGTATGTCTCCTCGGTGGACGTGGAAGAGGAGAAGCTGCATGCCGTCTCGTCGGACTCGGAGGAATAGACGGCACTGGAGTGCCCTGGGTACTCGCGACAGGGGTATAGACACCAGGCAGGGAAGGAGGGGGATGGACATACATATGCTCTGTAAGCTCAACCGGACCAGGTTGGCGCCCAAAGTGATTCATCATCTCCATCAACCAATTGCTGTACGCAAATGGATCGGATGAAGAACCTGGAATATCCATAAAGAACCTGCAACAAACATCATCATGTACATCATGGGCTGTCTCTTGACTCACACATTGTCATTACACAAGTCAAATGCCTGCAAACCCTGAAATCTGAAACGCGGCAGTTTTCTGTCTGCAGAAACGCGTGTATACACCCGGCAAAAAACGCGTGTATATACCCGGCAAAAAACGCGTGTATATGCGCGTGGAAAAACTCTGCAGACAGGTTACACGCGCTCCTACACGCGTTCCTACACGCGACCTGCGAAAAAAATTTCTCGAAAAGACCGACCCCCCGACAAAAACAGAATGTCCTTACAAAAGGACCAGCCATTGTCGCCCCTGTCAGGATGCAGCAACCCAATCGTGTGCAAAAAGACAAACCCAAAGAGCAAAGAGCAAAGTAAACAAATCTGACAAAAGAGACAAGGCACAGGACAAAGTGACTCACCTCTGAAAAAGTGAGTCCTCTCTGCTCCTTCTCTGCTCCCTCCTTCTCTCGTGTGTGTGCTCCTTTCTCTGCTCCCTCTTTGCTGTTGGAAGAGGCGAAAACAGGCGCACTGTTGATTTCTAAGTTCAAAATCTATATTTGGGGAAGGCGGGCTATGTTTAGTTTAAATATGCCGCCGCGTTTATGGGTGCGTTTATGTTCGCGTATATAAACGCAGGTATATTCGCGTGTACATGATTGTAGCTGCGTTTATACACGCGTTTTGCAGATATTAGCCGCGTGAATACACGCGTTTTTTAGGAAGTAGCCGCGTTTATACACGCAAATTGTAGGAGATAGCCGCGTGAATACACGCGTTTTTGTGCTTTCATTAAAAATATATAATGAGTTTGTGTTTTCTGATTTGTACACAGGATGTCATCAACCTCTTCAAGCAGTTCTGAGGAAGATGAGACAATGCGTCATCGTAATCGCGATGTGTGGTTGGGACAACGGATCAAATGTATGTGTAATCGATGTCAAGGATGCATTGTACGAGCACGTCGAATTACCTTGAATCATATCTCCATGTATGGAGAATGGAATCAAACAGGTTTGGAGGTGAGTAGATGTAAATTGATGGTATTCAAATGACTCATGGTATCCAAATTAAATTAATAGAGTTGTAACATATAATTTGATAAATTGAAGCAGGATGCAGTACCACACCCTAACATGGTACCCTACGCGCGACGAGAGCACGTAAAGCGTCGACGAGATGATGCTGGAGCTTCGGGATCTAATGTCAGAGATGAGTGGGAAAGGGACGACAATAGCCCTGCACCTCACGAAGTTGTGGAAGAGGAGGTGCTTGATGATATGGTGCGAAATCTTTTTAAGGATGATCCCAAAGGTATGGACATCTTATGTTATCCCTTCTAATTCCAGGGAAACATAAAGTCAAGCATATGGATGTTTATCTTGAACCACTGATTGATGAGTTGGAGGAACTATGGAGAGGTGTTGCGGTGGTGGACATTAGTAGGCCTCCCTCCTCTCGACACTTCGACTTAAAAGCAGTGTTGATGTGGACAATGCATGACTTTCCAGGATACAGCGATTGTTCTGGTAAGACGTCTAATTACCTCCCTACTCTATTACTATTGGCTATATATATTAATTAGACGGTTTGACTTTATTATTCTAACTTTTATTTATATTTTAACAGGTTTGAAAACATCGGGTAAACATGCATGTCCTGTTTGTGGCCCTTCGTTAGTACATGAGTATGCTGATGGTTTGTGTAAGACTATATTCGATAATCATCATCGATTTCTCCCCTCAGATCATCCTAAATATGTTGCTAGTAAGAGTAACATTCCTCCACAAACACTTCGTGCAAAAGATTGGAAGCGTATTTGGGAGTCTACAACTATTCTTCCTCCAGATGGCATGAACAGGTATAGTGATGTTTTTTCAATATTGTTTTGTGTAGTCTCTAATTGGATTAAAGGTCACATAGAGCAATCCCTTGTGCAGGTACTCCATTTTTTTCCGGCTGCCATATTGGACCCATCTTAAGATCAACCATCTTCTTGATCCCATGCACATCTTCAAGAATGTGGGATCTGGTATTTGGGAACATATTACTGGTAAACGAGACAATGTTAGCGTACGTGAGGACTTGCGGGTCGCAGGACGTATGCGTCAAGCTTGGCCACGAGAGGTGGGTGGGCACGTTCGTCTTCCGCCTGCACCATGGATTATATCAAAGAAAGAGGAGAAGCAGGTAAAGCAGGCCATCACCACTTTGCGTACTCCCACTGGATGCATGAGATCATTGAAGGGAGCCTTTACAACCACTAAGAAAAGAGGCGTTGAGCAACTATATGGGTTGAAGTCCCACGATTGGCACAAGATGCTTCAAGTAAGTGTTTTCCAAGTCTTGTACGTACGTTGAAATTAAATTTTGTAATGCCATAAACCATAAATGTGCTCTTATGTGCGCAGTTCATACTACCTACTAGCATCGACCATTGTGCGAATAAGAGTTTGAAAAAATGTATTTATAAGATGGGCGAGCTTGTGAGGTATGTAAAACCCATGCTCAGATCACCCTTCATTATACCTTGCAAAATGAACGTGCATGAGGTATAACGTACTATTTATTTATTTTTCAGATATGTTAGTTCCAAAGCAATTGATCCAGCCACGTTGGATGATGCGCGTGTTATGGCAGTGGAGGTGGTTTGTTTGGTAGAGGAGACTTTTCCGCGAACCATTCTCACAAGTCAACTACATCTCATTGTGCATTTAGTGGACGAAATTGCTTTATGTGGTACTGTGCATGCACGTTGGATGTTCTTCCTAGAGCGCTTCATGAAGACCTTAAAAGACTTTGTGAGGCAAAGTGCAAGGCCTGAAGGAAGCATGGCCGAGGGTTGGTTGATACAAGAGTCGCTTGTATATATTTCAGAATTTCTTGGTCAGGTGGACAACTCTTTGCCACGACTATGGAGCAATGAAGAGGACTTGAGGATGACCTCTATTGTGCCTCAAGGAAAAGGACAGAGTAAAGTAATTGACAGAACGTTGATTGATGATCTCAATTTCACTTGTATCCTTAATAGTGATGTGATGAGCAGATGGGTTACAAGATATGAGGATGCAAAGACAAAAAGGCAAGCAGAAAGAGCTCTCTTTCGGAGGCAACATGGCTCTCGGAAGGCGTACCCTAAGCATCTAGCAACACTTCCGAATGATATCCATGTTGATTGGTTGCATGAGGAAATGGAGAGAGCAGAGAGTGACGAGGGGCTGCATATCACGGCGGAAGAATGGGAGTATGCACGAGGATGCATGTCAAAGGTACATAGAACTAATGTTTTGCATTAGTTGTAAGTGATTTTCTTTTAATATTTATTCACATTGCTTACACAAATATTGTTTCTATTTTGGTCCAGTGCACTATGTTCAATGCTATATGGTGTGAAGGCAAGCATTTTCGAACACAAAGAATTGATGAAAAGAGAAATACACAAGATTGCGGTGTCATTAGTAGCTTTGAGGGAGCTAATGGAAAAATGGATGATTATTGTGGCATAATCCAAGACATATTTAGGCTTGACTTTCGTCGCTTCTTTGTGTATGTTTTGGATGTCAAATGGCAAATGAACGTGGTGGAAAAAGGGCCTGATGCAACGATAAAACGCCATGCAAGTGGATATGTAACTATTGACTCTACAAAGTTCTGGCAAACAAAGAAAGATAGGCTCGTATTGCCACAACAATGTGAGCAGGTATGCATTTTTTTACTAATGTGTTTCATGTACATATATATCTAAGCTCGCGTACCCCTTGACTTTTGATATGCTAATTAATTACTGTACTGTGTGTATTTGAGTAGGTTATCTATCTACCAATGGTGCATGACATCAAATGGTGGTACGTCATCCCTATTGCACCACGTTCCAAAGTGATGTATAATACATTCACTGATATGGAGCATATGGAGGATGTAACAAGCCGCAATGAAGATGACGTCGAACATGCCATTGAAGATGTTGTGATCGATGATCAAGAAATAAGAGATGATCGTGATAATGAGGATGAGCATGCCATTTCTCATGATCATGAGAATGACCCTACCATTGAGGATGATGGTGATGTTGATGAGGATGATCAGGACATCGATACCATTATCAATGGAGTACAGAATATCGATAGTGGAATAAATTTAATCGTAGCCTTACCAATTGATCAAATGGATATTGATGTTGATCGTTTGGCAAGGATGGATCTTATTGAAGATGAGATCGAACCCTAACCAATCCGTCACTGTATGTTCTAAATTGATGACATTTCCATCATCTCATATGCAATATGATTTATTCTTGAATATATTTCATTGTTGTAAATGCATGTAGTGGGATTGTGTAATGATGTATACTGTAATGTACTATGAGATGGTTTAAGGAAAATAGTTTTTAATTTTGTAAAGGAATTCAGTTTTTTTTCAGTTTTTCTCTGCCATGCGTGTATTAATCCGTGTATAGTAGCGTGTATTTATCCGTGTATAATAGCGAGTATTACCCCGTGAATATTATCGTGTATAGGTGCGTGTATTACTGCGTGTATATAGACGCTTTTATACACGCGTTTATTAATGCAAATATACACGCGAATTTAAATGCAAAAATACACGCGCCCGATTCTATTCAAATACAGGCGCGACCATACACGCGTTCGTAATTTATCGCGTGTATGAAACGCGTGTATGGCAGCATTGTCTTGTAGTGTGTGAGAGAGAGAGAGAGAGAGAGAGAGAGAGCCAAGTTTGTTATGGCTTGTGTGTGTAAGTGAGAGAGAGAGAGAGAGAGAGAGAGAGTAGTGGAGGTGGAAAAGGTGAAAGAAAAGTCAACATAAAACATATCAAATAATTCATCTCTTTTTCCAGTCACTCCTTCCGAATAGATTTGTTCATTGCCTTAATAGGAGTATTCTAATGTCAAGAAGTATATTGGATGCTTATTTTCATTCAAGGTCATTAAGGTGCATGGCACATGCACCTTGCCTAGGTCAATTCAAGCTCCCTGAACATTAAATGTAACAAGTCTGGGTAGAGGACCAATATGGAGACCATGGAAAAGTATGAAATTTTTTTTCATAAAGGAATCTACAAATTAAAAATTCAAATATACAAGCCTCTTCTATTTTGAATGTTTTAATAGTGATTGTAAACTTTTATTAGAAATCTCTAAAGTTGAAAATTCATAAGGCCTATTAATTTTATCATTGTTTGAAATATAATTATGATGCTTATTATGAAATTTATCAAAATTACATGTAGTCCTTAATGCAAATTGCTAATGTGTGGGTCTCAAAATTAATAAAAGGATGAAAACAAATAACGCCTTTCTCAAGCATATTTCGAAAGAAAAGGATAATCTAAGAAATCACATATTCGCTCATGAGTATTTTGCTTGCATTTTTTTTCTATCATACTCAAGCCTTTCTACCAAATTCGATTAGCCCTAAGACTCTAGAACCCTTCTTAGGTCTTTTAACCCTTGATATAAGGCCATCACAAATTTTACCTTTAAAAATAAAGGCTTTAATATGTAAAATTACTAAGCATGCCCGTCAAAATTATAAGGAAGAAATGCTAATCTTTTTTTTGCCCTCAAACAAAATAATGGGGTTGCCCTTGAAAACCAAGGGCTGATTACTCAATCATCAACACCTTTTGCTTGTGTCCTATCATACTTAATTCTATCTACCCTATGTACACAATGGCTTTAATTGTCAACCTACCATAAAGTAGGGCCATTATTGCCAGTTAGTAGTGTGCTCATAATGTTAGGAAAATATTATTCTTTGGTGTATTTTCACACAGCTCAAATATATTTATAAAATAAAAACAGTTGGAGATTTTGAATATGGTGGTAGTAAAATGCAATGATGTGTAGGTTTTTAAAGGAGAAACTAACAAAGGTTAAGGCCTCTTCTTGTTTTGATTGGTTTAAAAAGACTTTTTCTTCTCAAGCCTCTCTATCTTAGCATATATATGTGTGTGCATGTGCATACATGCGCACTTGTGTGTGTGTGTGTGTGTGTGTGTGTGTGTGTGTGTGTGTGTTCTTAAGCCTCTCTATACCAACATATGTATGTGTGTGCATACGTGTGTGTGTGTGTGTGTGTGTGTGCACTTGCTTGTGCATATGTGTGTGTGTGGTTTAGCCTAGAGACAATTTAAAATTTGAAAAGTCATACTCAAAATGGTGGGAGAAGAAAAAAGACACCTTAAAAAATTTCAACTTCTATATTATAGGTAAATTGAAAGTAAGAAGAAAATACATGTTTGAAAAGACCAATTCATGTTCAACCCAAAGAAAAAATTGCCATTTCTTGTGTTGAATAAAGGAAATACTTGTTTAAACTTGTCAGTTCTTGCCTAACCCATTATGAAAAGGATTAATGTAAGGTTTAGAAAGATGGGTTTCCTAAACACGAGAGAGAGAGAGAGAGAGAGAGAGAGAGAGAGAGAGAGAGAGAGAGAGAGAGAGAGAGAGAGTTTGTGGATGGAATAAAATGTACAATGTCATTCAAGTAGAATACCTTTATTACAAGGTAGCACATGGCCAGTAAGCAAACATGAGAGAGAGAGAGAGAGAGAGAGAGAGAGAGAGAGTTTGTGGATGGAATAAAATGTACAATGTCATTCAAGTAGAATACCTTTATTACAAGGTAGCACATGGCCAGTAGGCATGCCTCCAAAGCAAACATGAGAGGTCTCTCACCATAAGTTGCCATGCATAGATCCCTTTTGTTACACCACCACATAGTCTTGGCTTGACTTGAGTATTTGGCCACCTCGTTTTCATCCACATAGTCTTGGCTTGACTTGAGTATTTGGTAACCTCGTTTTCATCCACATAGTCTTGGCTTGACTTGATTATTTGGTCACCTCATTTTCATCCATATAGCCTTGTCTTGACTTGATTATTTGGTCACCTCCTTTTCATCCCCATAGTCTTGGCCTAACTTGGCTATTTGCTCACGTCATTTTCATCCATATAGTCTTTGCTTGACTCATTTTCAATGTTGATCTTTTTCTTATTTTTCTTTTTGAGCTTCCTTGTTTTCGTTCATCTCCTCCTTGTTTTTTATATAAACTTTAGAGAAACATCATTTATTTGGAGAAAGGATTTGCATAAAATACGATGACTCCATTTTCCAAGGTTGGTAAGGAGTGAATAATCTTGTTTATTAAAGGGGGAAAGGGGAGAGACAAAGAAACTAATATTAACATCTACAAAAGGACAAAATAGCCTATGGACCAAATAAGAAGTAAAAGGCCATGTCAATTTTGAGCTAAATCTACGATTCAGAAGAGAAAACATACATTCTACCAACCAACAAGTAAATTTGTAATAGCTGCATTTTGGAAGTGAAATTCTGGCTTGGGAGGAGGCTATCGGTGGGATGCTGGAAGTTGGAGTTGGAGTTGGAGTTGGGGCAGAAAGAGAGCATGAAGGCTGAAGAGGAGAATTTAACGGCCGGGACGATGGGGTAAGAGAGGAGCTCAACTACAAGGTGTCCTCCGCAGCAGCAACCTGCAATAGCGTACATATGAACTTCCCCATGGTTCTGCTCCTCCACTCTTACAAAGCCATCACTCTCTGCACTACCCATCCTCTTCCCTAGGTCATCGTGCTCTCTCTCCCCCCCCTGGTCGACGTGCCCATCCATCCTCTCCGTGTGCAACTTGCCATTGATAGGTTGCAATAATAGGACTTTATCAACTTGGTGTGTGAAGATGCGAACTTTATCACGTCATTGAGGTGGATTCTCAAGCTCCATGTATAAAAAGTCTTCATGAATCTGAAGATTTTATATTCACTCACACCCTATATATATTCACCTCACGGGCCCTAATTAATTATTGTCGCGTCGCGTGCCCGCCATTCTTTGACCAGCCTACTATCCTCATGCTTGCCTGCCGTTCTCTGACTAGCCTACCATCCTCATGCTTGCCATGCTAATAACAACAAACCTTCTCTCCCCATATCAATCCGAGAAGCCAAGTAAACACTCCAAAAACGAAGCAACTAGATACAACCGCCTTCAATCGTGATCGAAACCTCGGCAAATATTTTTTTCTGTAACATTTGAAAGGTAAGGGTGAGCACCGCCCTCAACCATCAAGAAATTAATGCCCCAAAAAACTTTTGGGACCCATATTATAGGGACTAGGGAGATCCTTTCCAATAATAAAAATATTCAATCAAATTTGTACTAGCATCTTTGATTTTTATTGTAAGTCTCTAAATTTGAAAAATCAAAAAATAAACGTGATGCTTATTTCAAAATGTATCAAAATCACATTCACTTCTTAAATAAATATGCCAATAAACATGTTACAAAAGTTAACAAAAGGACAATCTATGAAATCACATGCACTTTTTACAGAACATTCACTTATGAGTATTTTGCTTGCATTGTGTTGCTATCATACTCAAGCCTTTCTACCAAATTCAATTAAACCTGAGTTGTGAAGACTCTGGAATCCTTGTTAGGACTTTTAACCCTTGATATAAGGGAAAAAATTTTCACCCTTCAAAAGAAAGGCTTCAATATGTAAAATTAGTAAGCATGCCCTTCCAAATTTGAAGGAAGAAATGTTGGTCCATTTTTCCCCTCAAATGAAATAATGGGTTGCCCTTCAAAACCAAGGGCTTATTATTCAATCATCAACACCTTTTGCCATCATACTTGAGTCTATCTACCCTAGGGCCTACTAGTTTCAATTGCCAACCTACCATAAAGTAGGGTCACTATCTACCATATTGGCTTCAATTATCAACATACCATAAACTAGAGCCACTAATTCCAATTGGTTATGTGCGTATAATGTTAGGAAAATTTTATCCTTTCGTGTAGCTTAAATATAGAAACAATAGGGGATTTTGAATATGTTAGTATTTAAATGCATTGATGTGTGGATTTTTCAAGGAAAAACTAGCCAAGGTTAAGACCTCTTCTTGTTTTGATAGGTTTTAAAAAACTTATTTTTCTTAAGCCTCTTTATCTCGACATATGTATGTGTGTGCATATGTGTGCATGTGCATACATGCTTATGTGTGTGTGAGAGTTTAGAAAACCAATGTTTATGATAATACATGCTTATGTGTGTGTGAGAGTTTAGAAAACCAATGTTTATGATAATACATATGTGTGCATGTGCATACATTCTTATGTGTGTGAGAGAGTTTAGAAAACCAATGTTTATGATAATGATATCAATTATGATAATTATCATAATTATCATAATTATGATGCTTATTATGAAATTTATCAAAATTACATGCAGTCCTTAATGCAAATTGCTAATGTGTGGGTCTCAAAATTAATAAAAGGATGAAAACAAATAACACCTTTCTCGAGCATAATTCGAAAGAAAAGGATAATCTAAGAAATTGCATATTCGCTCATGAGTATTTTGCTTGCATTTTTTTTCTATCATACTCCAGCCTTTCTACCAAATTCAAGTAGCCCTAAGACTCTGGAAACCTTCTTAGGTCTTTTAACCCTTGATATAAGGGCATCACAAATTTTACCTTTAAAAATAAAGGCTTTAATATGTAAAATTACTAAGCATGCCTGTCAAAATTATAAGGAAGAAATGCTAATCCTTTTTTTTTCGCTCAAACAAAAAAATGGGGTTGCCCTTGAAATCCAAGGGCTGATTACTCAATCATCAACACCTTTTGCTTGTGTCCGATCATACTTGATTCTATCTACCCTATGTACACAATGGCTTTAATTGTCAACCTACCATAAAGTAGGGCCATTATTGCCAGTTAGTAGTGTGCTCACATAATGTTAGGAAAATGGTGGTAGTAAAATGCAATGACGTGTAGGTTTTTAAAGGAGAAACTAACAAAGGTTAAGGCCTCTTCTTGTTTTGATTGGTTCAAAAAGACTTTTTTTTCTCAAGCCTCTCTTTCTTAGCATATATATGTGTGTGCATGTGCATGCATGCGCACTTGTGTGTGTGTGTGTGTGTGCGCGCGCGCGCGCACGCTTGCTTGCTTGTGCATATGTGTGTGTGGGGGGCTTCATAAAACACAAGTTTGTTTTAGCCTAGAGACAATTTAAAATTTGAAAAGTCATACTCAAAATGGTGGGAGAAGAAAAAAGACACCTTAAAAAATTTCAACTTCTATATTATCGTTAGTTGAAAATAAGAAGAAATTACATTTTTGAAATGACCAATTCATGTTCAACCCAAAGAAAAAATTGCCATTTCTTGTGTTGAATAAAGGAAATACTTGTTTAAACTTGTCACTTCTTGCCTAACCCATTATGAAAAGGATTAATGTAAGGTTTAGAAAGATGGGTTTAATGACCAATTCATGTTCAACCCAAAGATAAAATTGCCATTTCTTGTGTTGAATAAAGGAAATACTTGTTTAAACTTGTCAGTTCTTGTTGGAATTAGGGTTGCAGGAATGCACACACAACTTCAAGAAGATGAGGAAGCTTGAGCACAACACAGTAGTGTATTATGAGTGCCAAAAATGAAAGATTACAAGCCCTAGAAGATAATGGGCGTATATACAATGCACGGGGGAAAAAACCTCCTAGTGAGGGAAAAAGTGCCCCGGCGGTCCTAAGTGTGTTCACACACATCACTACTATAATATGGTAACAAATCCCCCCTGGAGTGATGCGGTGAACAAGAGCTAGCACTCATGTATAGGGAAGTGTCTAGCTATGTGGACGAATCCACAAAAGGGAGTAAGCCCAAAGCTTTGCGAAAAGCTTCGAACTTCTCACGAGGCAGAGCCTTTGTGAAAAGGTCTGCAAGGTTATCCTGTGTTGGCACATAAGCCAAACTGATCTCTCCTGCAGAGAGTCTCTCCCTGACATAATGGTAGTGCACCTCAATGTGCTTCGTACGAGCATGGAACACTGGGTTCCGCGCAACTGCCAATGCGCTCTGACTGTCAGTGAAGATGGTGGTGGCAGATGGCTGCCCAACACCCAAATCAGCCATAAGGCGTCTGAGCCACACACACTCAACCGTAGCTGTGAAAGCTGCCCTGTACTCAGCTTCACAACTAGAAGTGGCCACAGTAGGCTGCTTCTTGCTCAACCATGATATGCATGAGCTTCCAAGCATGAAGCAAAAACCACTCGTGGACACGCGTGTGTCATAACAACCAGCCCAGTCAGAATCTGAAAAAGCATGTAAATCTGGCAGCAATGATCCCCCCTTGGGATAAAACAACCCAAGATGCCGAGTACCACTCAAATAGCGAAAGATACGCTTCACTGCCTGCCAATGCTTAATGCCTGGGCTATGCATAAATCTGCTCACCTGTGAGACTGCAAACTGAATGTCTGGCCTCGTAATGCATACATAAATGAGGCAACCAACAGCTGTCTGATAGAGTGTGACATCAAAGTGATCTCCAGCATCATGAAGACTCAACTTCAAACCTGTCTCCATTGGAGTAGCAATAGGCTTGCAGTCTTCAAGGCCAAATCTCCGCAACAATGTTTCAATATACTTTGTTTGACACAAAGCAATACCTCCATCACACTGCTTAAATTGTATCCCCAAATAATGATGCAAATGCCCCAAATCTGACATCTCAAAAGAGGCATTCAAATCAGCCTTAAAATCAGCAATATGACTCTCATTTGGTCCTGTGAGCAGCATGTCATCGACATAGAGAGCAATGATTAGATGTACACCATCCACACGTTTAGCATACAAAGTGCTTTCTGTTGGACTATTCTGAAACCCATGTGCAGTCAAATATGCATGTATTTTTTCATACCAAGCTCGTGGAGCTTGCTTTAAACCATATAAAGCCTTTTTTAACCTGCACACTTTGTTTTCCTGCCCTCTTTGAACAAAACCACGAGGCTGCGATACATACACCTCCTCATGCAAATCTCCATTTAAGAACGCAGTCTTTATGTCCAGCTGATGTACATTCCAACCATTATGAGCTGCTAATGCACAGATGCTACGAACAGTGGTCATACGACATGTGGGAGCAAAAGTCTCATCAAAATCAATGCCCTTCTCTTGAGCATAACCTTTTGCAACAAGCCTAGCCTTATGGCGATCCACTGTGCCATCAGGCTTACGCTTCAATTTGTATACCCACTTAGTGCCAATGGCCTTCTTGCCAGGGGGCAAGTCACATAAAGACCATGTACCATTCTTCATAATAGCATCGTATTCTGCTTGCATAGCAGCCATCCAATTTTCTGAACTTTGTGCCTCATCAAATGAAACAGGCTCACTTTCATCGCACATACTAGAAACAGCCAATGCATAACAATCTGACGCATAAGAGGCACCATGAGAGCCAGAACGAGTGCGACTAGACAAAGGGGCATCCAACTTGTTGTCACGCAAAGTCTGCACCAGCCATTTAGGCATATTCCTAGAGCCCTCAATCTCTTGTCTGTCATCCTCAAGTGCATCATGCACATCTGCATCAGATATAGGTTGATCTGTGCCATCATTTAAAACCTGCATAGGCTGAAAAACTGCCTCATGAGGTATTGCACTTGACTGTGCACCACTGAAAAGAGGCAACAATGTATCATAGACATCACGTGAGCTGATATCTGTCTCCTTAGTACATGAAACCAAGGGCTGAACTGCATCTTCCACAAATACAACATCACGGCTAACCAAAATGCGCTTTGTCTGTGGATGATACAAACGATAGCCTTTGCTCTCAGCACTATATCCAACAAAAATACATTTGACAGCTTTGTCATCCAATTTTCTGCGATGTTGCACAGGCACTAATGCATATGCCAGGCAACCAAAAACACGTAAATGGCCAACAGATGGCTTGCGGCCATGCCAAGCCTCATATGGAGTGACAACCTGTAATGCTTTGGTGGGACACCTGTTTAGTACATAAGTGGCACACATGACAGCCTCAAGCCAAAAACCATGTGGTAGACTTTGACTCTTAACCATACATCTTGCCATTTCCATGAGAGACCTGTTTTTTCTCTCAGCCACACCATTTTGCTGTGGTGTATACGGCACTGTACATTTGTGTTTTATCCCACGCTCAGCCAGAAATGCATTAAATTCTGAAGACATATACTCCCCCCCTCGATCTGAACGGAGGGTGCCCATCTTACTTTCTGACACATTTTCAGCCATAACCAAAAACTGTTTGAAGCACAAAAACACTTCGGACTTTGCCTTCAAAGGATATACCCATGCATGCCTGGTAAAATCATCAATGAAAGTCACGAAGTAAAGGTAGTTTCCAAATGATGGAGTTTGCATGGGACCACAAACATCACTGTGAACAAGCTGCAATCTGCGTTCAGCTCTCACTGATCCATCTTTGGGAAAGGAAGCACGCTGCATTTTACCCAATATGCAGCCCTCACAAACATGCTTGACAGGTGCCTCAAGCTTAGGCAAAGAAGACACCATTTCAGATTTCTGCAGGCGCAGCAAACTTGCAAAATTCAGATGACCAAAACGTGCATGCCACAGTTTTGCATTTGAAATAGCCTGCGTATCCATAATAGCACATGCTGAATCCTCTACACATTTGCCATCCATATTGAGCTTATACAGCCCTCGACATAGTGAACCAGATGCTACAATGATGTCACCACAAGAGAGATCATGAACAGTACATCTGTCATCCACAAATTTTACAACCAAACCTGTTTTGGCAAATGCGGAGACTGACAGCAGATTCTTTTTGATCCCTGGCACATACAATGCATCAAAAAGTGTAAAGGTGTTGCCATTTGCAACATTCAGCACAATCTGTCCAACTCCTTTAACGGGATAAGAGGAGTTATTGGCACAAGTGACAGTATTCCCTGTGGGAGCAGACTCAAGGAAAGTGAATAAACTGCGCTGCGAGGTGATATGCTTAGTGGCACCACTGTCAAAGTACCATACATCTGAATCTACTGCAGACATACATGTGTCATGCAAAGATGGGTCATAACTGCACTGTGCATTGAATGCCCATTCTGTATCTAGCACAACATTAGCAGATTCATTGTTAGAAGGAGAGGCATCTGCAACAGCCATACCAGCCTCTTTCTTCTTAGCCTCTTTCGCAGCCAGCTTAGGACACGCTTTGATGACATGATCATTTCCCTTACAGTACTTGCAAAATGTCTTCTGTTTGTCACCCTTCTTCTCATCTTTGTCTTCCTTCTTTGGTTGCGCAGCATTTGCAGATTTCTGCTTACTAGAAGAAAAGCCAGCTTTACCTTTCCCGCTTCTCTGATTAGCAACGAAAGCTTGATCTGCGACACGCATACTATTCCTGTTTTGCCTTGACTGGTCTTCTTGCAGCAAAACAGAAACTAACTCCTCAAATGATAAGGCATTGGGATTGCCTTTCATCATCAAGCGAAGAGTGGAAGCAAAACCCTGATAAGAATCTGGTAGACCATTCAAAACAGTCTGCACAAGTGAACTGTCTGACAGGATTTCATCTGCAGAAATGAGCTGCTCTTTGAAATCCTTGATCTTTGTCAAAAAGCTATCCATAGAATCACCTTCGTTCATATGCTCATTCTCCAACTGTTTTCGGAGATAAGCAACACGAGCCTCATTTCTTGCCTGATACAATGTGGCAAGTACATCCCAAGCATCCTTAGAAGTCCTGCAGGAGCGAATATGTGGGATAATGGTACGTTTGACAGACAGCGCAATCAAGGCATGAGCCTGCGCATCTCTACCATCCCAACGAATCTGCTCTGCTGAAAGTGGTGGTTCTCGAACAGCTGCTACAGCACTTGTGCCTGCACCATCATCAACAGTACCTGTTTCTGATGTGTTTGCAGCATTCCCAGCCACAATAGGACGTGCATCAATACCCTGCACAATATTCCATAACCCCTTTGCTACCAATACATGTCGCATCATATATGCCCACAATGGATAGTTGGTGCCATCCAACTTATCCTCAGCAGCCAACATGCGGAATACATCATTGTTGTCAGCCATGGCCAATGACTGTACTACTAGATGTAAATGCTGTCTGCAAGAGGAAAACCTGTATAAAATCGACCTGTGCTATATAGCACAGCCCAAAACAGACGAATGGGCACCTGTCCTGCAGATTTTAATCTTGACAGAAAATCTGCATAGTAGGACGATTTTGCCTGCGCAGTACTTGGAATGCAAAAACGGAGGGCGAAATGACCTCAGATCAAAATTCTGAAACGACCGAGCCCTACGGGCTCACCCACGGCATATACTAACCTGCAGACGCTCGTGAAATCTCGTCGCAATCGGAGGAGATGAAGCGGCAGGTGCCGGTGATGCTGCCCGGGAGGAGGAAGCCTGCTCTGATACCAATTGTTGGAATTAGGGTTGCAGGAATGCACACACAACTTCAAGAAGATGAGGAAGCTTGAGCACAACACAGTAGTGTATTATGAGTGCCAAAAATGAAAGATTACAAGCCCTAGAAGATAATGGGCGTATATACAATGCACGGGGGAAAAAACCTCCTAGTGAGGGAAAAAGTGCCCCGGCGGTCCTAAGTGTGTTCACACACATCACTACTATAATATGGTAACAGTTCTTGCCTAACCCATTATGAAAAGGATTAATGTAAGGTTTAGAGAGAGAGAGAGAGAGAGAGAGAGAGAGAGAGAGAGAGAGAGAGAGAGAATTTGTGGATGGAATAAAATGTACAATGTCATTCAAGTAGAATACCTTTATTACAAGGTAGCACATGGCCAGTAGGCATGCCTCCAAAGCAAACATGAGAGGTCACTCACCTTAAGTTGCCATGCATAGATCCCTTTTGTTACACCACCACATAGTCTTGGCTTGACTTGAGTATTTGGCCACCTCGTTTGCATCCACATAGTCTTGGCTTGACATGAGTATTTGGTAACCTCATTTTCATCAACATAGTCTTGGCTTGACTTGATTATTTGGTCACCTCGTTTTCATCCATATAGAGGCCTAACTTGATTATTTGCTCACGTCATTTTCATCCATATAGTCTTTGCTTGACTCATTTTCAATGTTGATCTTTTTCTTATTTTTCTTTTTGAGCTTCCTTGTTTTAGTTCATCTCCTCCTTGTTTTTGATATAAACTTTAGAGAAACATCATTCATTTGGAGAAAGGATTTGCATAAAATACGATGACTCCATTTTCCAAGGTTGGTAAGGAGTGAATAATCTTGTTTATTAAAGGGGGAAAGGGGAGAGACAAAGAAACTAATATTAACATCTACAAAAGGCCAAAATAGCCTATGGACCAAATAAGAAGTAAAAGGTGTTAAAATTAGAGCAATGTGGTGAGCTATGAGTGGATCAAATGCTAGAATCAACATTAATAAAGTGATTAGATGATAATTAAGACGTGATTAGTGAGTAATTAACTAATAGCTTAATGTAGACATGGATAATCAAAAACCAGCAAATTCTCATTAGGCCAATGCCTCAATTTATAGTGTTTACATCCAAGCATCAAATCCCACTGATTTCTCCTTGATTCACTCCCTCTTTTGCTTGATTCTCTCCACCTCTTCACTTTTCCCAGAATATCTCCCAAAATATCTCCACACTTCCTAAATCTTCTCATGCTACCCTTTATTCTCTCCCAATAGATTCTTCTCACCTTTTCACAGGTTCTCTTACATTTACACATCCTCTTTTACAGCCTCTAACCAAGGGCTTGTTCCCGCACACACCCTATTCACTTGTATATTTCAACACCTCCCCTCAAGTGAATACTCCTAGAACACCTAGACCCTATACCAAGTTTTCCTCTTACTTGATAGTCCGCGACCAGTGTCTAGCACACCTCCCCTCAAGTTAACTTAGCACACCTGGACCCTGTACCAAGTTTTTCTCTTACTTGATAGCCCGCGACCAGTGCCTCAAGTCCCTAAAATCATAGCCCTTGACACTCTCTCTCTCTCTCTGTGTGTCCAAGGCTACTACAAGTGCCCGCGACCTTGACTAAAGTGCTCACACATACATCTACCATGTGGCCTACATCATCGATGGCTGAGAGGTGGTTTTACTTTGTTGGGGCAGGTTACATTGGGTTGTGGGGTTTCTCTCTCTCTCTCTCTCAGAAAAGATGATCCGACTCCACTTCCTTTGGAGCCTCCATGAAGTTTGTTGATGTCGTTCCTTCTCCACTGGGTTCACTGTAGCAGTCTCTTGCCATGTGTCCTTGCTTTCCACAGTTGTGGCAAGTGAAGGTCCTTCCTCCTACTCTGCCTCTTCCTCGTCCTTCGTCCTCGAGAGAATCCTCCTCGAGTGAAGAATGCTTTTTCTTCTCCTACTGCTGCTGAGTCGAGCCATTTCTTCTCTTTGCCTCTGCTCTATTGCTCTAGTAGAGCTCCTTCTATCTCGTGTAGCTTCAATTCAGGTACATTCTTTAGTGTTGCTACAATATTTTCATATTCACCTTTGTCCACACTCTTCAGAAGCACTGCTAGTGTCTCATCATCTTCTACCTTTTTGCCAATAGCTGCCAGCTGTTGCTTAATGCTTTTATATCTGTTCAAGTGTGTGATTAAAGGTTCACTTTCCTTCATATCCAATTTGTAGAATTGCATTAACAGATTTATCTTTGAATTTTTAGCTTGTGTGCCAAATAATTTATTGAGTTCATCCCATGCATCTTTTGCCCATTGTATCCCTGTTATGTGATGAATGATTTCATCATTTGAACTGAGTGCAATAAGTCCCAATGCTTCTTCATTCCTGCTCTTCCACTCATTTTTCCCTCTCGCCTCCGGGCATTCATCTCTTCCCTCAACTAGCCCCCACAGATTTTTCCTCATGAGCAAATACATGGTTTTTGTCTGCCATCATGTGTAAAATTGCTCCCCATTAAATTTGGCTATTTCTTATGATGTACTCATGACGATGTGAAGGGGGTCATACCTCTTGATCCAATTTCAAGATTCAAGGGCAGTGTCTACCCTTTTACAACTCAATCTCATGTTTAAGAGATGATTACAACAAATTTATCAGCATATAATCACCAGAAATTACATTAAATCAAGGGTAACCAATTTGTACGGAATGGTTGGAGTATCAAACCAACTCCGAATTGCAATCTGAAGTTATAGGGATCTGTATCAGATACCTAATGGTTAATTTGAACCCTCAATTGTACCAAAATATAGTGATTAGTATTGATTAATCACTGATTAACAAATTAATCCACTATTTTGTGTGCAGAAAATAGAGTATGCAGGGAGTCGAGATCTAGTGCCTTAGACTTCAAATGAGCTCAAATGCTTTCAAGGACATCAATAGCAATGAGTCTAGTAGAGGATTAAGCCAATAAACATAAGATTTGACCAAATATTGAATGCTTAATCTCTGTTTTACCAAAGTCACCTGTAGATTTAATGAAGAGCTTGGATCTCACTGTAGACTTGATCAAATCAATTTTTGACTTCACCAGCTTGTAAAGCATGCTTGAAAACCCGTGGAGCTATGAGAAATTAGAGCAATTTGATTGGATGAAGACAAGATCTGCAAATTTATCAGAAAAAATTAAGCTCTGATACCATGTTAAAATTAGAGCGATGTGGTGAGCTATGGTGGATCAAATGCTAGAATCAACATCATTAACAAAGTGATTAGATGATAATTAAGATGTGATTAGTGAGTAATTAACTAATAGCTTAATGTAGGCATGGATAATCAAAAACCAGCAAATTCTCATTAGGCCAATGCCTCAATTTATAGTGTTTACATCCAAGCATCAAATCCCACTGATTTCCCCTTGATTCACTCCACCTCTTTTGCTTGATTCTCTCCACCTCTTCACTTTTCCCAGAATATCTCCACACTTCCTAAATCTTCTCATGCTACCCTTTATTCTCTCCCAGTAGATTCTTCTAACCTTTTCACAGGCTCTCTCACATTTACACATCCTCTTTTATAGCCTCTAACAAAGGGCTTGTTCCCGCACACACCCTATTCACTTGTATATTTCAACAAAAGGCCATGTCAATTTTGAGCTAAATCTACGATTCAGAAGAGAAAACGTACATTCTACCAACCAACAAGTAAATTTGTAATTAGCATCAAGTACATGCACCCCTGCTATTTATTTAGTGAGTTTTCAATAGGTATTGGCTTGGGTTTTTATTACATTTATAAAAAAACCTCAATGAGGATTTAACCTATCAACTTGCCTTCTTTGTGAGTCTCTTTGACTAATTTTGTACTTTTCTTTTGAGATTCATTAGGGTGAATCCCTCAATAATCCAAATCTTTGTAGATATTTTGTAGCCTTATATTTGTTTCATTGTTTTAGGACCCCCAATCTTATCATCCTTGAAATAATAAGTGATTATTGCATGACTACCCCACTTTGAGGTTGAGCTCCCAATTAGTCACATGTAATTGCTCACCTAAGTAATCCTAATCTTCATCGATGTACAATGCATCAGCATGTAAACTATCGAGAGAGAGAGAGAGAGAGAGAGAGAGAGAGAGAGAGGAGTATAAATAGAGTCATATTAACATCTATGGAGGCCAAATATGACCTACAAGAGCAAAACAAATGTAGTACATCAGTCTATGGACTGAGAGTCCAATAAGCACCACGAGGCTTACAAGGATAAATAATAATTATTGTAGCATTAGCTACTAAAGCTTCACTAGAGAGAGAGAGAGAGAGAGAGAGAGAGAGAGAGTCGTGGAGGTGGAAAAGGTGAAAGAAAAGTCAACAAAAAATGTAGCAAATAATTCATCTCTTTTTCCACTCACTCCTACCTAATAGATTTGTTCACTGTCTCAATAAGAGTCTTTTAATGTCAAGAAGTATACTAGATGCTTATTTTCATTCAAGGTCATTAAGGTGCATGGCACATGCACCTTGCAAGCCTACGTTAATTAGGTGGATTCTCAAGTTCCATGAACATTAAATGTAAAAAGTCTGCGTAGAGGACCAATATGGAGACCATGGAAACAGTATGAAAACTTATTTCTTTTAAACAAATCTACAAATTAAAAATTTAAATATACAAGCCTCTTTTATTTTGAATGTTTTAATAGTGATTGTAAACTTTTATTAGAAGTCTCTAAAGTTGAAAAGTCATAAGACCTATTAATTTAATCATTGTTTGAATGATAATTATGATGCTTATTATCAAATTTATCAAAATTACGTGCACTCCTTAAAGAAAATTGCTAATGTGTGTGTGTGTGTGTGTGTTCTTAAGCCTCTCTATATCAACATATGTATGTGTGTGCATACGTGTGCATGTGTGCATACGTGTGTGTGTGTGTGTGTGTGTGTGCTTGCTTGTGCATATGTGTGTGTGTGGGGCTTCATAAAACACAAGTTTGTTTTAGCCTAGAGACAATTTAAAATTTGAAAAGTCATACTCAAAATGGCGGGAGAAGAAAAAAGACACCTTAAAAAATTCCAACTTCTATATTATAGTTAGTTGAAAGTAAGAAGAAAATACATGTTTGAAATGACCAATTCATGTTCAACCCAAAGAAAAAATTGCCGTTTCTTGTGTTGAATAAAGGAAATACTTGTTTAAACTTGTCAGTTCTTGCCTAACCCATTATGAAAAGGATTAATGTAAGGTTTAGAAAGATGGATTTCCTAAACATGAAAGAGAGAGAGAGAGAGAGAGAGAGAGAGAGAGAGAGAGAGAGAATTTGTGGATGGAATAAAATGTACAATGTCATTCAAGTAGATTACCTTTATTACACAAGGTAGCACACATGGCCAGTAGGCATGCCTCCAAAGCAAACATGAGAGGTCACTCACGATAAGTTGCCATCATGCATAGATCCCTTTTATTACACGACCACATAGTCTTGGCTTGACTTGAGTATTTGGCCACCTCGTTTTCATCCACATAGTCTTGGCTTGACTTGAGTATTTGGCCACCTCGTTTTCATCCACATAGTCTTGGCTTGACTTGAGTATTTGGTAACCTCGTTTTCATCCACATAGTCTTTGCTTGACTTGAGTATTTGGTAACCTCGTTTTCATCCACATAGTCTTGGCTTGACTTGATTATTTGGTCACCTCGTTTTCATCCATATAGCCTTGTCTTGACTTGATTATTTGGTCACCTCATTTTCATCCCCATAGTCTTGGCCTAACTTGATTATTTGCTCATGTCATTTTCATCCATATAGTCTTTGCTTGACTCATTTTCAATGTTGATCTTTTTCTTATTTTTCTTTTTGAGCTTCCTTGTTTTAGTTCATCTCCTCCTTGTTTTTGATATAAACTTTAGAGAAACATCATTCATTTGGAGATTTGCATAAAATACGATGACTCCATTTTCCAAGGTTGGTAGGGAGTGAATAATCTTGTTTATTAAAGGGGGAAAGGGGAGAGACAAAGAAACTAATATTAACATCTACAAAAGGCCAAAATAGGCTATGGACCAAATAAGAAGTAAGAGTCCATGTCGATTTTGAGCTAAATCTACGATTCAGAAGAGAAAACGTACATTCTACCAACCAACAAGTAAATTTGTATAATGAGAATCAAGTACATGCACCTTTGCTATTTATTTATTGAGTTTTCAATAGGTATTGGCTTGGGTTTTTATTACATTTATAAAAAACCTCAATGAGCATTTAACCTATCAACTTGCCTTCTTTGTGAGTTTCTTTGACCAATTTTGTACTTTTCTTTTGAGATTCATTAGGGTGAATCCCTCAATAATCCAAATCTTTGTAGATATTTGTGTAGCCTTATATTTGTTTCATTGTTTTAGGACCCCCAATCTTATCATCCTTGAAATGATAAGTTATTATTGCATGACTACCCCACTTTGAAGTTGAGCTCCCAAATAGTCACCTAAGTAATCCTAATCTTCATCGATGTACAATGCATCAACATGTAAACTACTGAGAGAGAGAGAGAGAGAGAGAGAGAGAGAGAGAGAGAGAGAGGAGTATAAATAGAGTCATATTAACATCTATGGAGGCCAAATATGACCTACAAGAGCAAAACAAATGTAGTACATCAGTCTATGGACTGAGAGTCCAATAAGAGCCATGAGGCTTACAAGGAAAAATAATAATTACAGTAGCATTAGCTTCTACTAAAGCTTCACTAGAGAGAGAGAGAGAGAGAGAGAGAGTAGTGGAGGTGGAAAAGGTGAAAGAAAAGTCAACAAAAAATGTAGCAAATAATTCATCTCTTTTTCCACTCACTCCTACCTAATAGATTTGTTCACTGTCTTAATAAGAGTCTTTTAATGTCAAGAAGTATACTAGATGCCTATTTTCATTCAAGGTCATTAAGGTGCATGGCACATGCACCTTGCAAGCCTAGGTGATTTGGTGGATTCTCAAGTTTCATGAACATTAAAGGTAAAAAGTCTGGGTAGAGGACTAATATGGAGACCATGGAAACAGTATGAAAACTTATTTCCTTTAAACGAATCTACAAATTAAAAATTCAAATATACAAGCCTCTTTTATTTTGAATGTTTTAATAGTGATTGTAAACTTTTATTAGAAGTCTCTAAAGTTGAAAAGTCATAGGGCCTATTAATTTAATCATTGTTTGAATGATAATTATGATGCTTATTATCAAATTTATCAAAATTACGTGCACTCCTTAAAGAAAATTGCTAATGTGTAGGTCTCAAAACTAATAAAAGGATGAAAGCATATAACACCTTTCTCAAAAGAAATATGCTAGTAAATAGGTTACAAAGTTACCAAAAGGATAATCTAAGAAGTCACACATTTGCTCATGAGTATTTTGCTTGCATTTTTTGCTATCATACTCAAGGCTTTCTACCAAATTCAATGAGCCCTGAGACTGTCGAACCCTTCTTAGGGTGTTAAGGCTCACCCTAACCCTCCTTGAAACACATCCAAAAAGATTACATGGTGAACCGCAACTATCGTGAGGATATTTCCAATGGTCGAGCTCGTAACCCTTGAGGTCTCCAAGCTCTACAACTCCTTGAGAAGCAATTCCACCGCACCTCCCACGAGCATTGTCACACCGCCGTGTTGCACTATCGGTACTCGCCCTCCTCTCACCTCACTTCACTCACACACACTCATTAGCATGCATTAGGGAGGAGAGAGATTAGCCAAGAGGATTAGCAAGAGCAAGACTCAATTGCACAATGGGAGAGTATGTTGTATGTTGAGAGATATTCACTTATATACATGGCCATAAGTGTTCACACTCACTTAAATTGTGGCTGGTCGGGCACTTTAGGCTCATAAGAGGCCTAATGCTATTACAATGACTACTCTCATAATATATCCATGAAGTACATGACTTAGCACTTCATCCTAACTTGCTACCACATGTTTTTGAAGTGGTAATCACCATTATTACTCAGTCACACCATTACGGGCGCCCGTCCGAGTTGTAGCTTTGGACACCATTGCTTTATATCTTGAATGTATGACCCTTTGGTGTAGCTATCGTGACTCTTTTATGTAACATAATGGCGGTAGCTCTTGCTAACCCTAGAATTGGGTTAGCATAGGGCTTTTAACCCTTGATATAAGGGCATCATAAATTTTACCTTTAAAAAGAAAGGCTTTAATATGTAAAATTAGTAAGTGTGCCCTTCTAAATGATAAGCCGGGAAGAAATGCTAATCCATTTTTTACCCTCAAATGAAATGATGGGGTTGCCCTTGAAAACCAAGGGCTTATTACTCAATCATGAACACCTTTTTCTCATGTCTTATCATACTTAAGTCTATCTACCCTACACTGGCTTCAATTGTCAACCTACCATAAAGTAGGGCCACTATTGCGAGTTATAGTGTGCATATAATGCTAGGAAAAAATTATCCTTTGTTGTATTTTTACATAGATCAAATATATTTATAAAGTAAAATTAGTTTGAGATTTTGAATATGGTAGTAGTTAAATACATTGACGTGTTACAGTAGTTTTTTAAAGGAGAAACTAGCCAAGGTTGAGGCCTCTTCTTATTTTGATAGTTTCTTAAACACTTTTTTTTTCTTAAGTCTCTCTATCATAGCATATATATGTGTGTGCATGTGTGTGTGCACGTGCATACATGCACACGCGCGCGCATGTGTGTGTGTGTGTGTGTTCTTAAGCCTCTCTATCTCAACATATGTATATGTGTGCATACGTGTGTGTGGGGGGGTTTAGAAAACACAAGTTTGTTTTAGCCTAGAACACCATATTAGATAATTTGGGAAAAATCCCATTCCCATTTGAAAAATGGGATCATGGTGAATTTGTCCAAAATTTTATCAAAACCCCCTCATGTGACATATCATTGGAAAGATCTTGAAGAGTTGAATCTAGATATACAATCTTTGACAAATTTGGAGTTGGCATGTTTAAGGTATATCCAAAATTAAATGGAGTGATTGATTCCCAAAATATGAGATTTTTACTAAATTATGTAATATTGACTTCTAGATCCAATTTGAAATTTGAAAAATCGTATGCAAAATGGTGGGAGAAGAAAAAAGACCTCTTAAAAATTTCAACTTTCTATTATAATTGTGTGAAAGTAAGAAGAAAATACATGTTTGAAATGACCAATTCATTTTCAGCCCAAAGAAAAAATTTCCATTTCTTGTGTTGAATAAAGGAAATATTTATTTAAATTGGTCAGTTCTTACCGAATCCATAATAAAAAGGATTAATGTAAGGTTTAGAAAGATGGGTTTCCTAAACAAGAGAGAGAGAGAGAGAGAGAGAGAGAGAGAGAGAGAGAGCATGTGTGGATGGAATAAAATGTGCAATGTCATTTGTAAAAAACCTTTATTACAAGGTAGCACATGGTCAGTAGGCATACCTCCAAAACATACATGAAAGGTCACTCATGTATGCAAGATTACCTTTATTTATGAGGTAGCACATGGCCAGTAGGCATGTCTCCAAAGCATACATGAGAGGTAACTCACCATAAGATGACACACATCCCTTTTGTTACACCACCACATAGTATTGTCTTCTTTTCATCCCCATAGTCTTGTCTTGACTTGTTTATTTGGTCATTTCGTTTTCATTAGATAGAGGGCAAGACCAAAAGCGAGTATGGCTAAGGGATGGTTAGTGCAGGAGTCTCTAGTACACAGCCAAATTTCTAGGTAAGAATGATCCCTTGGCCGCTCAGGCATGGTCGCATAAAGAAGACGAGCGGGTTGCAGGCGAAGTACCACAAGGAAATGGAAAGGATTGCTTAATGAGTGAGGCATTAAGGGAAACGAACGTTGGTGGTACATAATTCAAGTATCTCTACGCACAAAAAAAAATATATGCAGGGCAACATATAGAGGTGCTTTTGGGGGAGATTGATAATATCATGCAATGAGTCCACACACTCACACAAGGACACAAAGACATGGATGACGAAGATCATGACAACAATGAAGAAGCTAGCGTCGAGCATTCAGGTGAGGCTTCTCTAAGAGTCGGTTGTGGAGAATGAGGGAGAGCTTGAAAGCATTGACGGAACTAGAAGCATTGCTCGTCAAGCATTACTAGAGGATGATAACTTGTAGCACTATGTGCTGCTCTTAATATGAGCACACTAATGTAATTTTGTATCCATTGATAAACTCTTAGTACTAGCATGACACCTTGCATCTTTTTGAGTCTTGTAGATTTTTATCCTTCATTGTATAATGGAGTGCAATAAAATTCGTTTGAGTGTAATATTGATAATGTTCAATTTGTTTCAAAGTCATTTTAGATCATGCACGATCTCATAAATCCCTCATGCAATAGAATTCCTCACTCCCTCCCTCTCTCAAATGTCTCTCTTTCCCTTTCTCATTTGCGTGTTGTATCTCGACTCATGGGCTATTAATGAGCTTAATCATTGTCAAAAAACTTTGCAAGGATTAAAAGCCCCAAGACTATAGGGAATTTAGGCTTAGAAAGGAGAAGTGATTTAGGGTTTGGGACATTAACTCTATCACAACATGCATTGTAACACAAATGTGACCTGCCAAAGGCAGCGACAAGTATGAGCGTCAATGACTTGTGCATTCATCTACTCGCTTCTCGCTCACTACAGAATACTCAACCCCATAGACATATCTAAGTTGTTGCATGTGTGATCATGCCCTTGTAAATATTATGGTTACAAATTACACAAAATATAGAAGAAACTCATCAGTTACAAAATATATTGGTGGAAAATTAATAAATAAAAATAATAGGTGGTTTTAGATTTTCAATAGGTGATTGAGACTAATAGGTTTTAGTAGTATGCATGAAATAGTATAATAGGGTGGAAAAGTAAAAGAGCACATATGCATAAAATTTTGTAAGATCTAATAGGACAATATTCTTTCATGTGACCTTAAAATTATCAATGCTAGTTGTCTGTCTGCATGAAAATCAATTGCCTTGAGTTATAAGCTATAGATCTAACATGCACGTGAATGACATGCTTATGTAGCATGCTTATGTAGTAATTGGATAGAGTGCAAAGGACATATGCATCCATATGCATGTATGTCATAAATAGGGCAATTGAAATTAAAAAAATCAGGGTGCCGAAAATGGCACCGGAAATGGCATCAAAAATTGCATCAAAAATGACCCCAAAATTACATAAAAAAAACGGTGGTTTTCGGTGGTCCCTCAATTTTCCTTTTTTCGATGGCGCCTATATGGCCTCGTTCTCTTATAGTGAGAGAGAGAGAGAGTGTGTGTGTGTATGTGTCATCCTTCTTGTTGTATGTGTGTGTGTGTGCTTGTATGGCCTCGTTCTCTTATAGTGAGAGAGAGTGTATGTGTGTGTGTACCTGTCATCCTCCTCTCTCTCTCTCCCCTTCCCTCTCTCTCACATGTATGCCATGCCCTTCTCTTGCACGTGTGTGTATGTGTGTGTGTGTTCCTCTATCAATGTATGTGTGTGTGTGTTTTTCTCTCTCTAATTAGGGCTTTCTTTGTGTGTAGGCAATTTGCCAGTGATGCTTGCGAGAGAGCTTCGAGCTAGAGAGGTAAGGAGTTTGAGGCTAGTGGCATAGATTTTGGACACAATAGAGTTACTATCACTACAACCTACATGACATTTTTATACGGCCTCCCTCTTATTGTTTTTTAAGGTCACAACACATATGGCACATCAAAAGGCATCCATGGACACAAATTATTGTTGTCTTTATAGTCGGTAATGAGGGAAGAAAAATGTATCTCACATTATTATCACAAGCACGACATTATTGCTTTGGCGCATTATTTTGTACTCCAATGTAAAACAGTAGACCGTATATGTTTCACATACTCATGGCATGCCAAAAAAATACAAGCTCATATTATTGTTATAGGTATTATGGGTAATACACTAAATTAAAGAGGTCCTAAGGTTTTTAGACCTATTATTGATATTACTATGTAGTACCTTCACACAAGGCATAACGTAAGTGGAGTATAGGTTAGAATCCTCTCTAGGCTTTATAGCTGAGGGGCCACTAGCGAATTGCAATGAACCAATAGCGTTGGATAGTGAAGGCTTTAGTGGAGGGTTGAAGGTGAAAACAATAGAGGTAAGTGGTAATGGGCAACTTTACAGCACTTTTTGAGGATGACAATTGGTAAGGTTTAAATCTAATTATGCATACGTATGCTTGTGCTTGTGCACTTGCAAACACCATAAGAATTATACCCAGTGAAACCTTATATTAATTAGACTTCACACGCAACCTTGGACAAAATAAAGGGCATTATTTGAAGCCCAAAATGTATCATAAGCCTATTTTGGGCTTCAAATTTAAGCATTGCCCTCGAGAGTTGGGGGGCCTTGTGAGAGCACTTGACCTAGCCTCTCTCCTCAACACTAACTCCCATAGCCTTGTCAGCACTTGCCCTCAGGGCATTTTCTCTGTACTTGAATTCTCTCACAGAGGAGCCCCTTTTCCTGATTCGACAGAACACACCCTTGCCCCCTTTGATGTTCATGGGAGGTCTTCCCTCCCCTCTGCATTAACGGCATCTAGTACTGATGGGGGACCTTTATCTAGTTTTGATTATGGCGTTGCTCCTAACATCCAGAGAGAACTAACTTTGCCAAGCCCTCTAACGGCATTTTTGTCGTACCCCTGTTTGCTGAAGGTGCCTATCCACACTGTGGTCTTTTGCAGGCCTCCTTCATCAATCCTTTTTCTGCCCTCTTGCCTCAACAACACCAACTGGTAGACCCTGTTCTGCCCATCCTAACACCAGCAGTTGCATCCATTTGCAGTCTTCTTGTTACATCATCAGCCACCAACCCTGGTGGTCCACGCCTCTTCCAAGAGGCATCCTCAACACCTGCTACAAAAGTTGCACCCTGCATGCAACAGAGCATACATATGCAAAGGCCCATTAGACAAACTCGCCCTCGATTCGGGCTTCCCTAGGCCATGCAACCGCCCACATCTCTACAACCATTTAAGCCCTGGATGACCACATCCTAGATGCCCTATTAGGCTATTACTAAAGCAGGAGACAAAAGAACTTGAAGAACTCAATAAAGGAGGTTTCCCTTGCTACCCTCGTCACACAACCCTCTGAGTGGGCTCTCTTTTTGCAGGCTCACATCATGCAGTTCACACTATTTTTACTAAAGCCCTCTTCTCAGTCCAAGAAGGGGGGCAACCTACTTCTGGCTTTTCAATAACCTCCATTTCTACTGTTTTTTGCAACCAAATCAGAGGTTGCTTCTACTGCAAAACAACCAACCACCATTGACACCCATTGCCATCCTTTGTTTTGTTACAGATCCTTATCTTGCTGCCGTCGCTTCTTCATTTGTGGCCTCAGATCTTATGCAAGAGGTTGCCGTCTTCTTGCTCCATTCAGCCCATGCTGATGGGGTCCTCCTGCCAACTATGGCACTCTCACGCTTGGTGCTCTCCATACAGATCCAACAACCTTTACCACCAACGATGTAGCTTGACTCATCCACCTGCCTCATGTCAACAATCTCCATGCTCCCTTCATTCAAGCATGGGAGCTCCTAATCATTAAGGGCCTCCTCGATTGCATTGAAGGCCCACAGTCACCTCTCCATCGTTGACTACAACACCACCGGCCTCCTCCATGGTCGGATTCCCCTCCAGAAGAAGGGGACCACCGCACACGAAGATAAGGAAGCAACTACTGTTGACAACATCTCCGACATTTTTCATCACACTCATTTTGTACATCACTCTATATGCCTTTGATTTGGGAGCACTCATAGATATAGATTGATGCATACTTGTTAAAATTATAGCGTACATGCATCTTCGCATAATCCCTTGCAAACCCATTGCTCGGTTTTAGAAAGGGGGAATGTTAAGGTGTGGTTTATACCTACCATGCACATATGACATACATGCATACTCATGCATACCAGGCACATGCACATACATGAATTCACCGGACAGTTGTCCATTACAAGAGAAGCCATTAGGAACTCAATGGAGTCTTCTTGGGCCCTTTAATTTGGACGTTTAGTGAAATGCTTAAAATGCTAATCCATCTTTGACCAAGCCTAGAGGCCTAGTCCTAAAAGCATATATTTGATTTTTCACAAAAATAAAAAAAAATGAAAAAAAGGAGATATTCTTAGATCTGGCCACCTAGGTGACTTTAAAGCTTTGTAATGGGCTGTCAGTCAGTTATCATAGCCTTCTCTACCTTTTCGAACTCCAAACATTCCAAAAATTTGTCACTTTCTTCCCCCCTTTTTTTGTGTGTGCACCAGATCTCTTTCTCTCTCTAAATCCTCTCTCTAAAATGCCCTGCACTCCTTCTCCATGGAAAAAAGCATCTTTCTGTACTCCAAAAGCCATAGCTAGCAGATCTGTACTCCTAAATGAGCCTTCTCTCTCCAAACCCACAGTAGTAGCCATGGCTTGCAAGGAAGAAGCTTACCATGAGCATTCTCTCTACAATACTTGGTCCTCTCTCCATAGCTAGCAGGTCTGTACTCCTAAATGAGCCTTCTCTCTCCAAACCCACAGTAGTAGCCATGGCTTGCAAGGAAGAAGCTTACCAGGAGCATTCTCTCTACAATACTTGGTTCTCTCTCCAAACCCACAGTAGTAGCTATGACTTGCACAGAAGAACCTTTTCATGATGTATTCTCTCTCTATATTGCTTAGCAGCCATAGCTTGCACTAAAGAAGCTTCCCATGATGCATTGTCTCCTTTGCATTTTCGTCTCAGCATTGCCAACCCTCTCTATGTTTCTTTGGCTCCCTTTCTGGCTTCTTTCTCTATCCACAATGCAGCTCTAGAGAAGCAACCCTAATCTCCATTCTTCCCATTATTTTTTGATACCATATCCTGCTCTTTCCACTCCTATTCAACCCAAGCTTACAAGCCTACTTTCTTGTAGATGGCACTACAAGACATCACCAATAAGCCTTCTAAGATCCGCCTTCAGGTTGATTTGGAGACAGAATATGCAACCCTACGCAGTAGGCATGTTGCACCCAATATTTCATACGATCAGCTTCGAATGCAAGGAGCAAAGCCCATTGATCTTTGGATTGATAGAAATCTTTATCCACCAGATCCAATATCTGGTGCCCCTCCACCATTCAAAAGCATTACAAGTTTTTTTAAGTTTGTTGGTGATGGTTTTAATGGGCTTCTTGGCTATTGTAGGAGATTACACATGTTGTGGCTAGATGAGGCAGCTGAAAAGAGGCAAACACAATTTGCCTTCAACCAGCTTCAAGCGGCATCGACTAAGCAGATCAATAGTTTGATGCAGAGGATTAAAGAGCTCTCAGAGGAGCTTGAGGTGCAGAAGAATAATTTAGCGGATCGTGTGCGCACAATAAATCAATTTACCGATAATTATGTTCGTCTTCAACACTCCACTCGTAATCTTCGGCGTCGTGTTCACCATTTCACTCACTTTCCCATTGGATATCACGCAAGGCAAAGAAAACGTAAAGCTGTTGGGTTACTTTCTAGGTTACTTTCTAAGACAGCAGGCGCATGCAAGAGGCGTAAACAAACAACCAGGTAAAAATTTTTGTAGGAATTATAGCAACTTTGAGAAGCAATTAATGAATAAAGCATCTCTCATGGGTGACTCTTGCGATTGTAGGGCATGTGCAACAGCTATACTAGGATGTAACAATGCTGAGGACAATGTTAATGTCTCCCTTCTTCAGCATGTCCTTCAGGAGAAGGATATCGTGGAAATGATAACAGGTTCTGGTAATGATAAGCTGCGGGAGACCCTTCGTCAACATTTCTTGAAGGAAATCAAAGAAATTGTCACACCCAAAGAGATGCTTGATATATGTGACTCAGCAGGTATTAGCCAGAAAGGTTACAGAGCAATGTACAGGTCAATCACTTTAGGATTGCGAGCAAAGGGAGTTACGCAATCCTTGCTTCCAACACTTTATAGATTACAGATGGCAAAGAAGTGTGCTAATGGTGATATTGCATCCATGTTTAATGGTGGGTACAAGTGGGTGGAGGATATTATGCCAATGCCAACAATCAAACCCTTTGAATACAATGCATATAACAATGTCTACATTGACATGGAAGTGCTACAAAAAGCAATGATTCAGTACTATGGCCTCACACTTGAAGAGTCAGGTGGAAATGCCGTGTTTGTCTTGAAGCTGGATGAATGTCAAGTGGTTAAAGGTCAAATACTGGAGCGTGTTAGTTTAACCTTGATGAGCCGAGCACTTAGAGGAAAGCCTTTAGACACCCAAGAGTTGGATGCAACTGAAGACAGCAACAATAGGGGTCAAGGGCATAAGCAAGACTACTACGGCATTCAATCAGAGAAGAACATCTGGTGGCAAGCAGCATGGGTCCTCCCAAAAGAGAATCATGATACCTTGAGGTGGTATTTTGAACGGTCTGGCATTCAACATGTCGTCTCTTGTCAGGTCAATGGTCAAAAGCTTGATGTTCTCGGAATAGGCTGCTTTAACGTTGAATGGCACTTGGGTGGCGATCTAAAAACCTTAAAGTGTATGTTGGGTTGTAAAACAGGTGCGAATACTATATTCTCATGTGTTTACTGTTGTCATTCCAAGACAGCAGTAGACTCAAGAGTAAAAGGGAAACAACCTAGCAAAGGCAAAAGTCAAAAATAGGTGGGTGCAAAAAAAGCAATCATTTTTTATGCTGAACAGAGGAAAGGATCAAAGGTATGGCATAATGGCATATTAAGTTGTGACCAGAGCAAGCCACCTAGTCGTGACCAGGAGGACAATGCTTGGAACCCAATCTTGGACATTCCACTATGTCAAGTGCATGTGTGCACATTACATGCAAGACTCAGGATTTTGGATAAGCTATTGATGCTCCACATAAACTATGTCTGGAACATGGAGCCCGAAGATCGACGAGAAGAGTCGATACGTGCACTAGAGGGTGTACTTTCCTCTATATAGATGGGATTACATGCTGGAGCAGTGGTCTTGACAAAGGACAGAAAATCAAACCCTACACAAAACCCTAATAAAATTTGCATGGGTGGATCAAAGGCAAGACACTTGCTATCAAACCACTTGGGTTCTCATAGCCACACTGACTTTAAAATTTGGAAGAAGATATGTGATGTTACAACATATCGAGGAAATGATGCCAGGCTTGGCCTAAAACGTGCATGTGTATGGGAGGTGTGTAATAAAATGGTCGATCTTCTAGAGCGACCTCACCTGGATGACGATGGTATTGAGGCACTTAAACAAGCCACTTGTAGATTTACAGAAGAAATGGTCGAGGCATGGGGAGAAACACACATTACTCACTACATGGTAATGTTATATTTCTTGTGTCCTTGTAGTATGTTCTTCATACTGTTTGTTGACTTTTTGTAATTTTCTATGCAGCATATATTGTATGCACATGGGCCATACTTTCTCGATAGATATGGCTCTTTAGCACTTTGGAGCAATCAAGGGATGGAGAAATCACATTACCAAGCAAAGGCCGTGTATTTTAAGGGCACTCGCCATGGTGGTGGCAAAGTCACGAGTAATGCGCTCCATGAAATGTTCAACTGGTTCTATCGCGTTCTGGTTGGCAAAAAAAGGCAAAAAAACTCGCAGTAATTTGTCTCTTAGGCATCAAATAATGACACTACAAGGGATCGGGCTCATACCCGCGCTCCTAGCCGCTAAAAATGACTTGTGAAAAAAAGTAGCGGGCCCGTGTATCAGCGCGTGTATCATCGCGGCCACAGACATGCGTGTAAAAGTGCGTGTATAGCACCTCTCAGACGCGCTAATACACGGGTGTGTAGCCGCGTTCTTTTTACAGACGCGTTGATACATGCGGCTATACACGCTTTTTCTTATTTTAGACGCGCTTATACACGGGTGTATAGCCGCGTTCTGTTCAGTTCAGATGTCTCAGACGCGTTTATACCTGCGTCTATACACGCGTTTCTTTAATTTAGATGCGCTTATACACGCGTAATTACCAGTTTTGACGCATTAATGCACGCGTATTTTACAGGGTATCCGTGTAGATACACGCGAGTTTTAGCAGTTTTGACGCGTTTATACACGCGAACAGAGAGAAAAAAAAAATCCAGAGAGTGCTATTTGGTGCCTGAATACTGTTCCAGCATTCCAGCACCCAATAGCACTCTCTGGATTTTTTTTTTTGTGCATTAGACCATCCCATTAGACCATCCACGAAGAACATATGCACGAGGGAGATTAAGACAAGAACGACATGAATGCATACATTGTCAATACACGATTCAAGACAGACATGAATGTAATACTATCGATCAATCAATTCAATATTACGATCAAAATTTCATACATGTATACAAGGGAATCCATATCTCGAAGTAGCCCATGGCTTGAGTTTACAAAAAAATATATACAATCACATCCTCAATATGGAATGTGATACTATAAGTCTGAGTACTACTCAGACCCAGATGATGACTCGGTGCTCCCTCCATGCTCAGATGAGCTCACATCGGTCGGAATGTCCGATGAGTAGTGCTCACGTCCACCCTCTGCAGCAGCGGCCGGTGGATCATCAGCAGCTTGTGCCTGTTCAAGTAATATATAGTATATAAGTATATATATATGTAATTCAATAAACCAAAACCATTCGTTTAGAATTTTCAAGTACCTGTCGACCGTATGGTCTCATGGCCATCTCAAACTGCGCGTCCATAATACGTCCCTCGGCTCTGAAGATGGCCCACGTGTCACGTCTGCTATGCCGACGAGCATACGCAGTATCGTGGGTTGTGGGCTTCCTCCCCGTAACCCGTCGCTGTATCATAATCAACACAATTTGTAAGATTAAAACAATCATAGAATCAATGAATTAAGTAAACAATCAAATAAAGTGGCAAGATACTTACGAACTCTGCCTCCCATGACTCGACGCCGCCAGATCCGAAATGCGAAGATCCAATGGTCTCCATCTAGATCCGTCGTGCCTCCACATGCTGCCTGCTCTTCACGCCACCCTCTGCTCGTTTCTTTGCCTCCTTCCACTCGCGTTTGTGCGCAGTGGCAGGTTTCTCGGCAGGATAGCCACCCGCAGCTACATTTAGCCGGTCATCGTACGCGAGTTTTTTAAGGTGAGATCTTTTATTACTTAAGATCTCCCTTATTCGCGTCCTTCCCCATACATCCGAGAATGTAGCATGTGGGGGATTGGGGTACCGACTATGTACAGCCTCTATCACCTCCCCAACTAATCGGCTATTTTGATCTTTAAATTTAATAAAACAATTTCTATATGAGTTTGATACTACCCCACGCATGTACTCCATTACCTCCCTCCCTCTCGCATCCATCACTATCCCGCCCCTATCCGTCACATCATAGCAGACCACTCTCTCCATCTCTCTCATCTCCTCCTCTTCCGAACTGTCTCCTCTAACTCTTCTCCCTCTATCTCCTCTCTCACCGCGTGCCCTACTACCTCCCCCACCTCCCCCACCTCCCCCACCAAGCACCCGCCGCATCCTCCACTCCCACTCTTCCTACTGCTGCGGGTGGAGTCACGACTGGGGGATTGTCTACGTGACGGTGGCTGTGAGCCCTGACGTGACGGTGGCTCTGAGGGAGCACGTGATGGTGGCTGTGAGGGTGTACGTGAGTGTGTCTGGGATGAGGTATGTCTCCTCGGTGGACGTGGAAGAGGAGAAGCTGCATGCCGTCTCGTCGGACTCGGAGGAATAGACGGCACTGGAGTGCCCTGGATACTCGCGGTAGGGGTATAGACACCAGGCAGGGAAGGAGGGGGATGGGCATACATATACTCTGTAAGCTCAACCGGACCAGGATGGCGCCCAAAATGATTCAGCATCTCCATCAGCCGATTGCTGTACGCAAATGGATCGGATGAAGAACCTGGAATATCCATAAAGAACCTGCAACAAACATCTTCATGTACATCATGGGCTGTCTCTTGACTCACACAAATATCATCATTCAAGTCAGTTGTGTTGCCTGCAAATCATGAATTCTGAAACGTAGTCTCTGCAGAAACGCGTGTATACACCCGTCAAAAAACGCGTGTATACACCCGTCCAGAAACGCGTGTATATCCGCGTGAACAGACTCTGCAGACAGATTACACGCGCTTTTACACGCATTTCTACACGCGATCTGCGAAATTTTTTTTTCAAAAAGACCGACCCCCGACAAAGACAGAGTGTCCTTATAAAAGGACTATTGTCGCCCCTGTCAGGATCATTCACCCAATCGTGTGCAAATAGCATAAACAAAAGGACGGAGACAAACCCAAAGAGCAAAGAGCAAATAGCATAAACAAATCTGAGGAAAGAGACAAGGCACAGGACAAAGTGACTCACCTCTGAAAAAGTGAGTCTTCTCTGCTCCTTCTCTGCTCCCTCCTTCTCCCGTGTGTGTGCTCCTTTCTCTGCTCCCTCCTTGCTGTTAGAAGAGACGAAAACAGGCGAAAACGCAAGAAGTGTTGATTTGTTTGTTCAAAATCTATATTTGGGGAAGGCGGGCTATTTTTAGTTTAAACATACTGCCGCGTTTATATTCGCGTTTATAAACGCGTGTATATTCGCGTGTATGGATTTTAGCTGCGTTTATACACACGTTTTGCAAAAATTACCCGCGTTAATACACGCGATTTTTAGGAAGTAGCCGCGTTAATACACGCAATTTTTAAGAAATAGCTGCGTTAATACACGCGATTTTTGTGCTTTCATTAGAAACATATTATGATTTTGTGTTTTCTGATTTGTACACAGGATGTCATCAACCTCTTCAAGCAGTTCTGGGGAAGATGAGACAATGCGTCATCGTAATCGCGATGTGTGGTTGGGACAATGGATCAAATGTATGTGTAATCGATGTCAAGGATGCATTGTACGAGCACGTCGAATTACCTTGAATCACATCTCCATGTATGGAGAATGGAATCAAACAGGTAACTTAGAGGTGAGTAGATGTAATTTGATGGTATTCAAATGACTCCTGGTATCCAAATTAAATTAATAGAGTTGTAATATATAAACTCTAATTGAAGCAGGATGCAGTACCACACCCTAACATGGTACCCTACGCGCGACGAGAGCACGTAAAGCGTCGACGAGATGATGCTGGAGCTTCGGGATCTATTGTCAGAGATGAGTGGGAAAGGGATGACAATAGCCCTGCACCCCACGAAGTTATGGAAGAGGAGGTGCTTGATGATATGGTGCGGAATCTTTTTAAGGATGATCCCAAAGGTATGGACGACGATGATATGGAACAAGAGCATCTTTATAAGGCTTCATCGACACCGGTGTTTGAAGGGTGCACATTCTCAGTTTTACGTGCTTCACTTGAACTACTTAATATACAAACAGTTTATGGATGGAGCAATGCAAGTCTTGACGCATTGTTGAAGTAAGCATTTTAACTTACAAATTTGAATTAGTGGTTTAAGGTTTAGGATTTAAGACTAATTATAATTGATGATATTGGATGCAGGCTATTATCAAACATGCTTCCAAAGGAAAATAGGCTACCCACCTCAAGAGACATAGCGAGGCGCTATGTGACATCTCTTGGAGGACTGGATTATGATAAAATACATGCATGCGTCAATGATTGCATTCTCTTTCGTGGGACGCATAAGGAGGCTCTACATTGTCCCACTTGTGGTGAAGCAAGGTACAAAACAGATATGAAGAGTTTTGATGTACCTCGTAAAGTCTTGCGACACTTTCCTATAATTCCTCGCATCAAACACATGTTCAAGTGCAAATCCATAGCAAAGCTCATGTCATGGCATTCCTCACATCGATCGGATGATGGCATGTGGAGAATTCCCGCAGACACTCCTGCTTGGAAGCATATTGAAGATGAGTGGCCGAGCCTTTAAAACAGAGCCCAGAAACTTGAGACTTGGCCTGGGTATGGATGGAGTGAATCCATTTGGTTTCAAAAGCACCGCATATAGCGTGTGGCCAGTTGTGTTGGTGAATTACAACCTTCCACCATCAATGGCGATCAAGAAGGGACATCTTATGT
>NC_141090.1:9693793-10011293 GCF_041138505.1 Cibotium barometz | reverse complement strand
GGAACAGGTACACAAAGAGGTGTAGAGGTATGAAGCAGGTTATGGTTGCTTTGTGAGATCCATATGTGCACTTCATAGCATTTTGCACCTTGCTTTCGATCTGCAAACAAGCCATGGCCACTGAAGCATTGTCTGGAATTGGCCATTCAATAGATGTGAGAGTTGGCGTAGGTTCTGGAACTAATTTTCCAGTACCATTTGCTGTCGTGGGAACCACATATGTATCCTCATAGAAGAAGATGTTTCGTGCAAGAAGTTGTGCAGCTGGACACCCTCCAAAGTTTAAACTACCAAGCTCCACATGGTATGCTTCAAAGGTTCCTGAAATTGCCTCCATAGGCTCCCACTCAGAGGGAAAATATCTACGCAGAGGAACCCAAGAACAATCAAAGCAGTGCTCAGTATACCATTATTAGCACACAATCGATTTAAAAACAAGAATATAAAGTAGTGAAATGCCTTACAATTTGCAAGAAATCGTTGACGTTGGTCATGGTCTGCTAGTTTCAGCTCTGTTGCCTTGTAAACATGTTGGACCTTGGCTAGCTTTTTTCCTTCACGATCTTGTTTGAGCTCCAATATCCGCCCTTTCCAATGGTGACTTTGTATATCAACGTATCGCTTTGACACCTTGTGGGTTCCTCTTGTACTAGGCTACATCGTAATCCAATTCCACTTCTCGTACTGTTTGATGTTCCAGTGCCCATCCTCATCTTGACCACTGCTACAAGAGAGAGATTGAATACTGATCGGAGGCCTTCGAGCTCTAGAAGAAGACATCAGATGTATATATTAGGGAGATTATAAACCTTGATGGCAAAGAAAAATAGAATGGTGAGAAAAAAACTTAGACTAGGGAGATGTACAAAAGAGAAGGAGTTGTAGAGCAAGTTCCAAAGGCTTGGTTGTGCTATTACTGCACTTTGAAAGAGGATATTAGAGGGGGTGAGAGGAGACAATGAGTAAGATTATAAGAGCCAAAGCATTTGCAACTCAAGCTTCCATAGCTTGGCTCTGCTGTTACACTCTGTAAAAGGAGGTTGGACAAGGTAGAATGATGAAGTAAGGAAATGTAAGTGAGGATTAAACTTCCATATCTTCTGAGAGGAGGTTGCAGATCAAGCTTCCATAGCTAAGCTCTGCTATTACACTCTGTAAAATGATGTTGGACAAGGAAGAAGGATGAAGTAAGGAAATGTAAGTGAGGATCAAACTTCCATAGCTTCTGAGAGGAGGTTGCAGATCAAGCTTCTATAGCTAAGCTCTGCTGTTACACTATATAAAAGGAGGTTGGACAAGGAAGAAGGATGAAGGAAGGAAATGTAAGTGAGGATCAAACTTCCATAGCTTTTGAGAGGAGGTTGCAGATGAAGCTTCCATAGCTATAGATCTAGGTTTCTGAGTGAAGAGAGAGGTAGATCAAGAGGTAGATAGCTAAAAGAAGTAGTCTAGAGAGTGAAAAACACCCTGCTATGAGAAAGAGAGAAGAGAGAGCATTTTGGAGGGAACGTGGGAGAGAGGGATAGTGGAAAGTGAAGGGGAATGTGCATTGAATGCATGGGAACTCGTTTTTGGGCCTCTATCACTTTAGAGACCTTACTTAATGATGGCTGCAGGCTGCAGCAATCCTTTTTTATAAAAAATAGGGGAAAAATTCATATACGTATAAAATTTTTGAGTTTTAGTTGATTTTAAAAATTAAAAAAGAGCCTATTTAGCCTATTATTCTAAGTTTGACCACTACCTTCTAGGCTCTTACAAACCATTGGTTTCAGTCCACATGTAATCTCCCTATTTGTCTATTTCTTAATCACCTCCATTAGGCAATGGCAAATTAAAGGGCCCAAAAAGACTCCATTGAGTTCCTAATGACTTGTAGCAAACTCTCTACCCTTTATAAGAATTTGTACTTCACAACATTAATACTATCTTCATCTTCATTATTATCTTGTTCTTGTACGTTTCTATGAATACAGCAGCCTTTGCTTATCTTGATCTTTATTATTCTCTTGTTCTTGTATGTTTCTGTGAATACAGCAGCCGTTGCTGCACTCTAACCCCAGTGCCCGCCCCTTCACTATTTCTAACATGTAGGACGATCTCGGCACTTGGACAATCTCGGTCAGTGGTGCTGCCGAGAGATCGTTTTGAATCCAAGCTTGGTGTGCTACTATATTTGCCGTGCCAATGTGGGCTTGTGTTGAGATCTGAGCACTTGGGACACATTTCCATCTTTACTCTCCACGCGCGGTAATTGAGCCCGTTATATTGTCCAGTCGCGCCGGTAGGACCGAGTGGATTTTCTCTAGGGCTTGTTATTGCTGATTTTGTCCACCAGTAGACGGCAACATCTACGCTCTACTGCTGCTGTCCGGATCAGAGAAAGCCGTAGGCTTTTCAGAATATGTAAGAAGTCCTAGGCTAATTAGTTCCCTATCGTGAGACCATGTGAGAAATTAGCCTATCTAATTGTATGAACTTAAATCACTTAATCATAGAGACGGAGTGCACAGGAAGACAGCTGATTAAGATAGAGAGACAGAGTGCACAGGTAGACAGCTTGAAACTTGTTATTACTTGCTCCGAAAGGGCATATTTATTCTTTACCCTTACCCTTAGGGTGTCGCTTAGTATATTAGATGTGTCGTTTTTTTTTCGGTTAATTAAACGTTTATACGTTTATTTCTTTTTGAAGGTTCATTCACACTCACAAGAGGGAGGGAGGTGGGACCTCTGGTATGGGCAGGATACCTTCCAACATTTGCACCACCTTTCCCATGGGCGGCCTAGCATGGAAGTCTGCCCGGATGCAGGCGAAGGCCATCTTCAGTACGACAGCTGCCTGATTCCAGTCCACAGATACTTCCTCCATTCTGGCATCCACCACCTCCTCCACCTTCTTCCCATATGCCCACATGGGAAAACACCATCTCTCGTTGGTCTCCATCATGGCCGACTCGGTGTACAGATAGTTTCTCCTCCCGCTCACAATCTCCATTATCAGCATCCCGTAGCTGTAGACGTCTGCTTTTGCAGTGATGGGCAGATTGGAAACCCATTCTGGTGCCATGTAACCCCTAGTGCCCCTGATAGTGCTCATCTTCACCGTGTGATCCCGACGGAACAGATAAGCCAGCCCAAAATCCGCCACCTTAGCGCTCATGTAGTGCCTGTCCAGCAGTATGTTTTGTGGCTTGATGTCGCAGTGCAGAATGCAATCCAAGCACTCCTCATGCAAGTAGGTTATGCCCCTTGCTAAACCCAAGCAAATCTGGAACCTTGTGCCCCAATCCAATGGATTGATCATCTGGCCTGAATTATTACTGTCGTCAAAAAGTATTTGATCCAGAGAGCCGTTCTCCATGTACTCATACACCAACAACCTGTGGCTGCCCTCTGCACAGAAACCAAGTAGGCGGAGTAAATTGATGTGGTGGATCCTGCCAATAGTTGCGATCTCTGCCGTGAACTGCTTTTCTTCATGCGGACGAGTGGCTCAATAGCCTTAGGAGTGCCTACAAGGAAAGACGACAGTCCCTAAGATAAGGACGTTCTTCCCAAGAGGACACTTCTAGCAACTCGAGAGCTATACAAGTACTTTGAGGAGAGATATCACGCCCCCAAAACAAGGACTATCTCCCCAAAAGTTGCACAATGGGTGTCGGGCAATGTTTATAAACAAAACAGAACCCCGCCGGGGTTCTTTTGTTTTCTCGGCGGGCCTGCCAGGATATCTAATATCTCGGTGGGCCTGCCAGGAAAACAAGAAGCCCGGAGATGTTACGGGACTAGTGGGTTCTGGCAGCTCATGTGAATATACAATGTGATCACAAGTTTTAATATGTTAACAACAGGTTTTGTTAACATGATCACGAAATTGTGAAGACGTTAATGAAATCCCTGCTCCAAAGCAAACATGAGAGGTCACTCACCATAAGTTGCCATGCATAGATCCCTTTTGTTACACCACCACATAGTCTTGGCTTGACTTGAGTATTTGGCCACCTCGTTTTCATCCACATAGTCTTGAGTATTTGGTAACCTCGTTTTCATCCACATAGTCTTGGCTTGACTTGATTATTTGGTCACCTCGTTTTCATCCATATAGCCTTGTCTTGACTTGATTATTTGGTCACCTCATTTTCATCCCCATAGTCTTGGCCTAACTTGATTATTTGCTCACGTCATTTTCATCCATATAGTCTTTGCTTGACTCATTTTCAATGTTGATCTTTTTCTTATTTTTCTTTTTGAGCTTCCTTGTTTTAGTTCATCTCCTCCTTGTTTTTGATATAAACTTTAGAGAAACATCATTCATTTAGAGAAAGGATTTGCATAAAATACGATGACTCCATTTTCCAAGGTTGGTAAGGAGTGAATAATCTTGTTTATTAAAGGGGGAAAGGGGAGAGACAAAGAAACTAATATTAACATCTGCGAAAGGCCAAAATAGCCTATGGACCAAATAAGAAGTAAAAGGTGTTAAAATTAGAGCAATGTGGTGAGCTATGAGTGGATCAAATGCTAGAATCAACATCATTAACAAAGTGATTAGATGATAATTAAGATGTGATTAGTGAGTAATTAACTAATAGCTTAATGTAGGCATGGATAATCAAAAACTAGCAAATTCTCATTAGGCCAATGCCCCCTGTTCATCTGTCGGAGCGCACGAATGGTCTCTCGCCGTCCTCGGACCACGATTCAATTTGGGAATACAAGTTCGAGGTGTAGAATGCTTATTCCCTATGCTGGACGAAGAAGTCCAGATTTTGAATAATCCTCACAAGGAGATGAACGACAAAATCTTGCGGTGTGTTTTGAGGTATGTGATAAAGCTCACCTTCTCCAACCCCTTTGTTTGTAACTTACACGATTCATGACAACGCGAGAAAGATAGTGTTTAATTTTACGTAAGGTACAACTCGCGTTTTGATGAATCCAGAGATTTTTGGGCCTGTTCTTCAAGCAATGGTATTCTGATGCTGATTCCAATTGTTGTGCAGCTATATTATTTCAATTTTGCCTCGGGAGGTTCAGGAGCAGGTGTACCAAATTGATTCGTTGATCTCTACGTTGCTGATCAACGATTCAAATTCTTATGTTGACATCTGCCCCTGGTTCCGGGTTGCTCAAGTGGACACCGCCCGAGTCTTCTTTTTTGCATACTTCGAAGAGTGAGTATTTTTTTTGGAAGATGGCGTATCCATGACATGTGCTGTTTTATTCCTCCCGCCACATATCGAAATAAACTAAGATATCCCTACTCATGCAGTTCCCACTGGAGCCTGGTACTCGTGGATGTGCAAACAGCAAGGGTGTACCTCGCAAATTCAGTGGCAGGCGTCCACGCCAACGTCGAGCTGTAAGTACAACAAAAGTAATCTCAAAGATATCTAATTATGCGGTCTCGTGTTGTTATTGATCCATGTTTTCTTCCTTGCAGGGCCGTAAGGATTTTCCTCTCTGCACTGGAAGCCATGCTACAAGAAGGTAATTTATTGGACCGGTCAACTATGCAGAGAGTGAGGGTTGCCCCAGGCAGGACGACGGCCATAGCTGCAGGTGGCGAGTGGCTCTTAATGCCCTCTTGCTTTTACGTGGCTTGTTCGGGGTTGCATCTGACGATGTAAGCATCCCAATTTGTGTTTTGTGCTGTTCATTCTTTATCGTTCAATTCTGTACTGCAACCTCCATGTCATTCCTTACATATTAGAGGGTCCAATTCTCTTCCACTTCCAATGTCAATGATGGATGACCCCATCATAGAACAACAATATCTACCAATGGAGAGTGGTTGTCAAGTCTCGTGTCTTGGTCCATGCTTTCCCAATGGTTGTTAATCCATCGCCATCTTCTATAAGTAAATGACATGCACAGCTGTTGCCTGCCAATATAATATCTGATACCCAGAAACAAGTTAGACATATTATTTTCAAATGCCATGATAAATTATTTGAAGACGACTATTTCCAATCAATACAATTGATAGTCAACTCACCTAAACGTAATGTCGATCATGTTCAATTGACATTGAATGAGATCATCTCCCTCCACTGTTCTGACTGTCCACCCTTTCTCTAATAGACTCTCAAGCCAAGCTTCATCCAAAAGCTTGCACATCAAAGTTATTTTCGATCCTCTTAGTTGTTGGCAGTCTGAAAAAAATCAACAAAGCATGCAAATGGAAGAAACCAACTCAAGTGGGCATTTTTTCCACCAATGCTAGGCTTCATGGCACATTGAATGTCGTTAAACATTTTTGTACTATATGCCTCTATCACTTATGTATCAGGCAATGGCCACTCGGGACTATCAAGTGCAGGAAGAGGAATATTTTCAAGCTTTCCTTGTCGTCCTGCTTGAGTGGGCACAATATAAAGTGAATCATAAAAATATGTCCCACTTCTTGCTAGATCAATTGGTGAACGGCGTTCAAACTAAAGTTCCCCCACCTCAGCATGTATAACATTCAAGAAACCCATCAAGCACTGAGCAGATTGCCACTCCTGAAGATTGGAAGGATACAAATCTGTGAATGGGTAAAACAACGTTCCTTGCATTAGCACACGAGCAATGTATTGGAAAATCAATCATGGTTGGTGAAGAACATACATGTACTTACAATGTGGTCTATATCTTGGAAGTCCCGTATCTGGTTCCACGTTGATCTCTTTTTGCATGAAGACGTGTTGGATCAACACCTCTTTGATAGATTTTCCTCCTGGTGTCATCTTGACATCCAGGATCCTTCCTTTCCAGTGTTTTGATAAGTCTTATGAGCCCTTTCCCTTCACACGATAGTGGCCACGAGATTGGCCGATTGCATGATGACCCATGAGTACTTCCTGTATAGATGGGGTTCATCCAATCTCCCTTCTCGTCCTTGATGTTATACAAAACCACTGACGAGATATACTCCTTGCCCGCTTCAACCCACTTTCGCTTGCCATAGAAAATGAACAGATGTCTAAGCAAGCAAGGAGCAGCAAAAAGCGGACGTCTGCGGGTCACGAAAGGTTAAGGAGCAACCACTGTCTCTCTCGAGTCTCAAAAGGGAGGAAGAAATGAGGGACTGACTCAGAATGATAGTTCAAGGGAGAGAAGAGATCCAAATGATGAGACTTGTTTCAAAATCTGGGGGGAGCAACCAGACGTAGATTCAAAATTTGGACTTAGTTTGTGGATCTATGTAAAGAATTCGTTAGTTTAAGTGTGGTGAAAATACTTTTATATTGCTGAAGGTCTGACAAACAAAGCTAATAAACATTATTTTATAATATAAGGGGCAGATAGCAGGTGTGACAGAAGAATTTAAAATTATCATAGGACTGACACGCAGGTTTTGTTAATATTTTTTTAAGATTTGGAGTATCTCCACGTTTTGGGTGGGTTTGTACAGAGGACCCACCACCAATGAAGCCCATTGGGAGGATTTCCTACCACTGAGCCCATGTGGTTATTATTATATAGAAGTCTGAAACAGCCCCCTTTTGAGTCCAAATTTTTCCTAATTAGTAGTCTTGGCTTGACTTGAGTATTTGGCCACCTCGTTTTCATCCACATAGTCTTGGCTTTACATGAGTATTTGGTAACCTCGTTTTCATCCACATAGTCTTGGCTTGACTTGATTATTTGGTCACCTCGTTTTCATCCATATAGCCTTGTCGTCTTGACTTGATTATTTGGTCACCTCATTTTCATCCCCATGGTCTTGGCCTAACTTGATTATTTGCTCACGTCATTTTCATCCATATAGTCTTTGCTTGACTCATTTTCAATGTTGATCTTTTTCTTATTTTTCTTTTTGAGCTTCCTTGTTTTAGTTCATCTCCTCCTTGTTTTTGATATAAACTTTAGAGAAACATCATTGATTTCGAGAAAGGATTTGCATAAAATACGATGACTCCATTTTCCAAGGTTGGGAAGGAGTGAATAATCTTGTTTATTAAAGTGGAAAAGGGGAGAGACAAAGAAACTAATATTAACATCTGCAAAAGGCCAAAATAGCCTATGGACCAAATAAGAAGTAAAAGGTGTTAAAATTAGAGCAATGTGGTAAGCTATGAGTGGATCAAATGCTGGACTCAACATCATTAACAAAGTGATTAGATGATAATTAAGACGTGATTAGTGAGACATGATTAGTGAGTAATTAACTAATAACTTAATGTAGGCATGGATAATCAAAAACCAGCAAATTCTCATTAGGCCAATGCCTCAATTTATAGTGTTTACATCCAAGCATCAAATCCCACTGATTTCTCCTTGATTTACTCCACCTCTTTTGCTTGATTCTCTCCACCTCTTCACTTTTTCTAGAATATCTCCCAAAATATCTCCACACTTCTTAAATCTTCTCATGCTACCCTTTATTCTCTCCCAGTAGATTCTTCTCACCTTTTCACAGGTTCTCTCACATTTACACATCCTCTTTTATAGCCTCTAACCAAGGGCTTGTTCCCGCACACACCCTATTCACTTGTATATTTCAACACCTCCCCTCAAGTGAATACTCCTAGAACACCTAGACCCTATACCAAGTTTCCCTCTTACTTGATAGTCTGCAACCAGTGTCTAGCACACCTCCCCTCAAGTTAACTTAGCACACCTGGACCCTGTACCAAGTTTCTCTCTTACTTGATAGCCCGTGACGACCAATGCCTCAAGTCCCTAAACTCATAGCCCTTGACACTCTCTCTCTCTCTCTCTATGTCCAAGGCTACTACAAGTGCCCACGACCTTGACTAAAGTGCTCACACATACATCTACCATGTGGCCTACATCATCGGTGGGCTGAGAGATGATTTTACTTTGTTGGGGCAGGTTACATTGGGTTGTGGGGTTTCTCTTTCTCTCTCTCTCAGAAAAGATGATTCGACTCCACTTCCTTTGGAGCCTCCATGAAGTTTGTCGATGTCGTTCCTTCTCCACTGGGTTTGCTGTAGCAGTCTCTTGCCATGTGTCCTCGCTTTCCACAGTTGTGGCAAGTGAAGGTCCTTCCTCCTACTCTGCCTCTTTCCTCGTCCTCGTCCTCGAGAGAATCCTCCTCGGGTGAAGAATGCTTTTTCTTCTCCTGCTGTTGAGTCGAGCCATTTCTTCTCTTTGCCTCTGCTCTCTTGCTCTAGTAGAGCTCCTTCTATCTCGTGTAGCTTCAATTCAGGTACATTCTTTAGTGTTGCTACAATATTTTCATATTCACCTTTGTCCACACTCTTCACAGAAGCACTGCTAGTGTCTCATCATCTTCTACCTTTTTGCCAATAGCTGCTTAATGCTTTTATACCTGTTCAAGTGTGTGATTAAAGGTTCACTTTCCTTCATATCCAATTTAAAGAATTGCATTAACAGATTTATCTTTGAATTTTTAGCTTCTGTGCCGCCAAATAATTTATTGAGTTCATCCCATGCATCTTTTGCCCATTGTATCCCTGTTATGTGATGAATGATTTCATCATTTAAACTAAGTGCAATAAGTCCCAATGCTTTTTCATTCCTGCTCTTCCACTCATTTTCCTCTCTTGCCTCCGGGCATTCATCTCTTCCCTCAACTAGCCCCCACAGATTTTTCCTCATGAGCAAATACATGGTTTTTGTTTGCCATGTGTAAAATTGCTCCCCATTAAATTTGGCTATTTCTTGTGTTGTACTCATGATGATGTGAAGGGGGTCTTACCTCTTGATCCAATTTCAAGATTCAAGGGCAGTGTCTACCCTTTTACAACTCAATCTGGTGTTTAAGAGATGATTACAACAAATTTATCAACATAAAATCACCAGAAATTATATTAATCAAGGGTAACCAATTTGTACGAAATGGTTGGAGTATCAAACCAACTCCGAATTGCAATCTGAAGTTATAGGGATCTGTATCAGATACCTAATGGTTAATTTGAACCCTCAATTATACCAAAATATAGTGATTAGTACTGATTAATCACTGATTAGCAAATTAATCCACTATTTTGTGTGCAAAAAACAGAGTATGCAGGGAGTCCAGATCTAGTGCCTTAGATTTCAAATGAGCTCAAATGCTTTCAAGGACATCAACAGCAATGAGTCTAGTAGAGGATTAAGCCAATAAACACAAGATTTGACCAAATATTGAATGCTTAATCTTTGTTTTACCAAAGTAACTTGCAGATTTGATGAAGAGCTTGGATCTCACTACCTATAGACTTGATCAAATCAATTTCTGACTTCACCAGCTTGTAGAGCATGCTTGAAAACCCGTGGAGCTATGAGGACTTAGAGCAATTTGATTGCATGAAGACAAGATCTGTAAATTTATCAGAAAAAACTACGCTATAGAAAATCGCAATTTCTCCTTCATCCGGTGGCGGTTTGGGCTTCTATTTCGACTCGCTGGAGCTCCTATGGGTTAGCTATCTTGGGCTAGAAGGGTTTGGGCAATGGTTGAGTGTGCAAGGAGAGGGAGCTCCTCCACTGGCTGGGGGTGCAGAGACTAGTTGAAAAAAGAGGAAAATTTTATAATTTTCTACTAATCCTAATTAGCAAAATGATTAGCAAGATAATGAGCTCACAAATTGATGGATTCTAGGCATGGCTCTGATACCATGTTAAAATTAGAGCAATGTGGTGAGCTATGGTAGATCAAATGCTAGAATCAACATCAATAACAAAGTGATTAGATGATAATTAAGATGTGATTAGTGTGAGTAATTAACTAATAGCTTAATGTAGGCATGGATAATCAAAAACCAGCAAATTCTCATTAGGCCAATGCCTCAATTTATAGTGTTTACATCCAAGCATCAAATCCCACTGATTTCTCCTTGATTCACTCCACCTCTTTTGCTTGATTCTCTCCACCTCTTCACTTTTCCCAGAATATCTCCACACTTCCTAAATCTTCTCATGCTACCCTTTATTCTCTCCCAGTAGATTCTTCTCACCTTTTCATAGGCTCTCTCACATTTGCACATCCTCTTTTACAGCCTCTAACCAAGGGCTTGTTCCCGCACACACCCTATTCACTTGTATATTTCAACAAAAGGCCATGTCAATTTTGAGCTAAATCTACGATTCAGAAGAGAAAACGTACATTCTACCAACCAACAAGTAAATTTGTAATTAGCATCAAGTACATGCACCCCTGCTATTTATTTATTGAGTTTTTAATAGGTATTGGCTTGGGTTTTTATTACATTTATAAAAAAACCTCAATGAGGATTTAACCTATCAACTTGCCTTCTTTGTGAGTTTCTTTGACTAATTTTGTACTTTTCTTTTGAGATTCATTAGGGTGAATTCCTCAATAATCCAAATCTTTGTAGATATTTGTGTAGCCTTATATTTGTTTCATTGTTTTAGGACCCCCAATCTTATCATCCTTGAAATAATAAGTGATTATTGCATGACTACCCCACTTTTAAGTTGAGCTCCCAATTAGTCACATGTAATTGCTCACCTAAGTAATCCTAATCTTCATCGATGTACAATGCATCAGCATGTAAACTATCGAGAGAGAGAGAGAGAGAGAGAGAGGAGTATAAATAGAGTCATATTAACATCTATGGAGGCCAAATATGACCTACAAGAGCAAAACAAATGTAGTACATCAGTCTATGGACTGAGAGTCCAATAAGCGCCATGAGGCTTACAAGGATAAATAATAATTATTGTAGCATTAGCTACTAAAGCTTCACTAGAGAGAGAGAGAGAGAGAGAGAGTAGTGGAGGTGGAAAAGGTGAAAGAAAAGTCAACAAAAAATGTAGCAAATAATTCATCTCTTTTTCCACTCACTCCTACCTAATAGATTTGTTCACTATCTCAATAAGAGTCTTTTAATATCAAGAAGTATACTAGATGCTTATTTTCATTCAAGGTCATTAAGGTGCATGGCACATGCACCTTGCAAGCCTAGGTTAATTAGGTGGATTCTCAAGTTCCATGAACATTAAATGTAAAAAGTCTGGGTAGAGGACCAATATGGAGACCATAGAAACAGTATGAAAACTTATTTCTTTTAAACAAATCTACAAATTAAAAATTCAAATATACAAGCCTCTTTTATTTTGAATGTTTTAATAGTGATTGTAAACTTTTATTAGAAGTCTCTAAAGTTGAAAAGTCATAAGACCTATTAATTTAATCATTGTTTGAATGATAATTATGATGCTTATTATCAAATTTATCAAAATTACGTGCACTCCTTAAGAAAATTGCTAATGTGTGTGTGTGTGTGTGTGTTCTTAAGCCTCTCTATATCAACATATGTATGTGTGTGCATACGTGTGCATGTGTGCATACGTGTGCATACGTGTGTGTGTGTGTGTGTGTGCGTGTGTGTGTGTGTGTGGGTGTGTGTGTGTGTGTGTTTTTGCTTGTGCATATGTGTGTGTGTGGGGCTTCATAAAACACAAGTTTGTTTTAGCCTAGAGACAATTTAAAATTTGAAAAGTCATACTCAAAATGGCGGGAGAAGAAAAAAGACACCTTAAAAAATTTCAACTTCTATATTATAGTTAGTTGAAAGTAAGAAGAAAATACATGTTTGAAATGACCAATTCATGTTCAACCCAAAGAAAAAATTACCATTTCTTGTGTTGAATAAAGGAAATACTTGTTTAAACTTGTCAGTTCTTGCCTAACCCATTATGAAAAGGATTAATGTAAGGTTTAGAAAGACGGGTTTCCTAAACATGAGAGAGAGAGAGAGAGAGAGAGAGAGAGAGAGAGAGAGAATTTGTGGATGGAATAAAATGTACAATGTCATTGAAGTAGAATACCTTTATTACACAAGGTAGCACACATGGCCACCAAAGCAAACATGAGAGGTCACTCACCATAAGTTGCCATCATGCATAGATCCCTTTTGTTACACCACCACATAGTCTTGGCTTGACTTGAGTATTAGACTGCACATGGCCTACTTTTGCTGAAGAACGTCGCAATATCCGCTTGGGTCTTGCAATGGATGGCTTAAATCCTTTTGGCATGCATTCAACAAGATGGAGCACATGGCCTATGCTACTCGTTAACTATAATATACCTCCATGGTTGACAATAAAGAAAGTCCACTTACTTTTGTCTCTACTAGTGTCGGGAAAGTATAAGATGAGCAACATGGATGTGTATTTGGAACCATTGGTAGAAGAACTACAACTCTTATGGGAAAGGGTAAAGGTCGATAATATGTCAAGGCCACATTGGTGATGCACTTCTACAATTTACAGAAATCTAATGTGGATAATGCATGACTTTCCAGGCTATGGGGAGTGCACGGGGCTTGCCACAACAAGTGGATATTATGTATGTCCCATTTGTGGCCCAAACCTACAAGATCAACAGTCAAAAGCTTTATAGAATATGGTGTATGAAGCGCATGTGCAATACCTACCGGAGGGCCACAACATGTGTGAAGGCTATCTTGGACGTTAGCCCAAGGAACAATGGTCAACAAAAGAGCAACAGAATGCTTGGGTGATATCTGATGGATTGACTCACCCATTTGGTATGAAGTTCTTGTCTATCTTACATCACTTGCCCTATTGGCAGGATCTTCTTATCACTAGTCTTCTTAATCCCATGCACGAGCCATGCACATATTAAAGAACGTAGGACAAACCAATGGGATCATTTTGCTGGTGTGAAGGACAAATGTGGGTGGTGAGAGGATCTTAAAGAGTCTTGCAGAGAGCACATGCATGGCAATGGGCCCACATGGACATTCACGAAGCAAGAGGATCGTGTGGAGAGCAAAATCGCATTACTTCAAACACCAACATGCCATAGTCATTTCTTAAAAGGTGCATTTACCCTTGACAATAAGCTCAAGAGTCTAAAGACACATGACTGGCATAAAATGTTATAGTTTATTTTGCTAGTTGCAATAAAAGGTTGTCTTGCCCCAGAAAGTAGACAATTGATATACAAGATATCGAGGCTTGTGAGGTGGATATCACAAAAAGAGATTTCAATTGAAAGTATTGCGGGAAATAGGTTGATTGCCATTAAAGGGGTATGCTTATTGGATAAGCAATTTCCAAGTAGTGTAATGACAATCCAAGTTCACTTGTTGGTACACATAGTGGATGAGGTTGCTCTCGTAGGGATTGTGCATACACATTGGATGTTTTTCTTGGAAAGATTCATGAAGACTCTCAAGAACTTTGTTAGATAGAGGGCAAGACCAAAAGCGAGTATGGCTAAGGGATGGTTAGTGCAGGAGTCTCTAGTACACATAGCCAAATTTCTAGGTAAGAATGATCCCTTGGCCGCTCAGGCATGGTCGCATAAAGAAGACGAGCGGGTTGCAGGCAAAGTACCACAAGGAAATGGAAAGGATTGCTTAATGAGTGAGTCATTAAGGGAAACGAACGTTGGTGGTACATAATTCAAGTATCTCTACGCACAAAGCAAATATATGCAGGGCAATATATAGAGGTGCTTTTGGGGGAGATTGATAATATCATGCAATGAATCCACACACTCGCACAAGGACCAACCAACAAAGACATGGATAACGAAGATCATGACAACAATGAAGAAGCTAGCGTCGAGCATTCAAGTGAGGCTTCCTAAGAGTCGGTTGTGGAGAATGAGGGAGAGCTTGAAAGCATTGACGAAACTAGAAGCATTGCTCGTCAAGCATTACTAGAGGATGATAACTTGTAGCACTATGTGCTGCTCTTAATATGAGCACACTAATATAATGTTGTATCCATTGATAAACTCTTAGTACCAGCATGACACCTTGCATCTTTTTGAGTCTTGTAGATTTTTATCCTTCATTGTATAATGGAGTGCAATAAAATTCGTTTGAGTGTAATATTGATAATGTTCAATTTGTTTCAAAGTCATTTTAGATCATGCACGATCTCATAAATCCCTCATGCAATAGAATTCCCCACTCCCTCCCTCTCTCAAATGTCTCTCTTTCCCTTTCTCATTTGCGTGTTGTATTTCGACTCATGGGCTATTAATGAGCTTAATCATTGTCAAAAAACTTTGCAAGGATTAAGAGCCCCACGACTATAGGGAATTTAGGCTCAGAAAGGAGAAGTGATTTAGGGTTTGGGACACAACATGCATTGTAACACAAATGTGACCTGCCAAAGGCAGCGACAAGTATGAGCGTCAATGACTTGTGCATTCATCTACTCGCTTCTCGCTCACTACACAATACTCAACCCCACAGACATATCTAAGTTGTTGCATGTGTGATCAAGCCCTTGTAAATGTTATGGTTACGAATTACACAAAATATAGAAGAAACTCATCAGTTACAAAATATATTGGTGGAAAATTAATAAATATAAATATATATACAATAATAAAAATAATAGGTGGTTTTAGATTTTCAATAGGTGATTGAGACTAATAGGTTTTAGTAGTATGCATGAAATAGTATAATAGGGTGGAAAAGTAAAAGAGCACATATACATAAAATTTTGTAAGATCTAATAGGACAATATTCTTTCATGTGACCTTAAAATTATCAATGCTAGTTGTCTGTCTGCATGAAAATCAATTGCCTTTGAGTTATAAGCTATAGATCTAACATGCACGTGAATGACATGCTTATGTAGCAATTGAATAGAGTGCAAAGGACATATGCATCCATATGCATGTATGTCATAAATAGGGCCATTGAAATTAAGAAATCGGGGGTGCCGAAAATGGCACCGAAAATGGCATCGAAAATTGCGTCAAAAATGACCCCAAAATTACGTTAAAAAAACGGTGGTTTCGGTGGTCCCTCAATTTTCCTTTTTTCGATGGCACCTGTAGGGCCTCGTTCTCTTATAGTGAGAGAGAGAGATGTGTGTGTATGTGTCATCCTTCTTGTTGTATGTGTGTGTTTGTGCCAGTATGGCCTCGTTCTCTTATAGTGAGAGAGAGTGTATGTGTGTGTGTATCGGTCATCCTCCTCTCTCTCTCTCTCCCCTTCCCTCTCCCTCACACGTATGCCATGCCCTTCTCTTGCACGTGTGTGTGTATGTGTGTGTGTGTTCCTCTATCAATGTGTGTGTGAGTGTGTGTTTTTCTCTCTCTAATTAGGTCTTTCTTTGTGTGTAGGGAATTTGCCAGTGATGCTTGCGAGAGAGCTTCGAGCTAGAGAGGTAAGGAGTTTGAGGCTAGTGGCATAGATTTTGGACACAATAGAGTTACTATCACTACAACCTACATGACATTTTTATACGGCCTCCCTCTTATTGTTTTTTAAGGTCACAACACATATGGCACATCAAAAGGCATCCATGGACACAAATTATTGTTGTCTTTATAGTCAGTAATGAGGGAAGATAAATGTATCTCACATTATTATCACAAGCACGACATTATTGCTTTGGCGCATTATTTTGTACTCCAATGTAAAACAGTAGACCGTATATGTTTCACATACTCATGGCATGCCAAAAAAATACAAGCTCATATTATTGTTATATGTATTATGGGTAATACACTAAATTAAATCATTTACGAGGTCCTAAGGTTTTTAGACCTATTATTGATATTACTATGTAGTACCTTCACACGAGGCATAACGTAAGTGGAGTATAGGTTAGAATCCTCTCTAGGCTTTATAGCTAAGGGGCCACTAGCGAATTGCAATGAACCAATAGCGTTGGATAGTGAAGGCTTTAGTGGAGGGTTGAAGGTGAAAACAATAGAGGTAAGTGGTAATGGGCAACTTTCAAGCACTTTTTGAGGATGACAATTGGTAAGGTTTAAATCTAATTATGCATACGTATGCTTGTGCTTGTGCACTTGCAAACACCATAAGAATTATACCCAGTGAAACCTTATATTAATTAGACTTCACACGCAACCTTGGACAAAATAAAGGGCATTATTTGAAGCCCAAAATGTATCATAAGCCTATTTTGGGCTTCAAATTTAAGCATTGCCCTCGAGAGTTGGGGGGCCTTGTGAGCACTTGACCTAGCCTCTCTCCTCAACACTAACTCCCATAGCCTTGTCAGCACTTGCCCTCGTGGCATTTTCTCTGTACTTGAATTCTCTCACAGAGGAGCCCCTTTTCCTGATTCGACAGAACACACCCTTGCCCCCTTCGATGTTCATGGGAGGTCTTCCCTCCCCTCTGCATTAACGGCATCTAGTACTGATGGGGGACCTTTATCTAGTTTCGATTATGGCATTGCTCCTAACATCCAAAGAGAACTAACTTTGCCAAGCCCTCTAACGGCATTTTTGTCGTACCCCTGTTTGCTGAAGGTGCCTATCCACACTGTGGTCTTTTGCAGGCCTCCTTCATCAATCCTTTTTCTGCCCTCTTGCCTCAACAACACCAACTGGCAGACCCTGTTCTGCCCATCCCAACACCAGCATAGCAGCTGCATCCATTTGCACTCTCCTTGTTACATCATCAGCCACCAACCCTGGTGGTCCACGCCTCTTCCAAGAGGCATCCTCAACACCTGCTACAAAAGTTGCACCCTGCATGCAACAGAGCATACATATGCAGAGGCCCATCAGACAAACTCGCCCTCGATTCGGGCTTCCCTAGGCCCTGCAACCGCCCACATCTCTATAGCCATTTAAGCCCTGGACGACCACATCCTAGATGCCCTATTACTAAAGCAGGAGACAAAAGAACTTGAAGAACTCAATAAAGGAGGTTTCCCTTGCTACCCTCGTCACACAAACCTCTGAGTGGGCTCTCTTTTTGCAGGCTCACATCATGCAGTTCACGCTATTTTTACTAAAGCCCTCTTCTCAGTCCAAGAAGGGGGGCAACCTACTTCTGGCTTTTCAATAACCTCGATTTCTACTGTTCATGTTGGTACAACCACCTTTTGCAACTGCAAAACAACCAACCACCAGTGACACCCATTGCCATCTTTGCATAATCCCTTGCAAACCCATTGCTCGGTTTTAGAAAGGGGGAATGTTAAGGTGTGGTTTATACCTACCATGCACATATGACATACATGCATACTCATGCATACCAAGCACATGCACATACATGAATTCACCGGACAGTTGTCCATTACAAGATAAGCACTTGTAGCAAACTCTCTACCCTTTATAAGAATTTGTACTTCACAACATTAATACTATCTTGATCTTCATTATTATCCTGTTCTTGTATGTTTCTGTGAATACAGCAGCCATTGCTTATCTTGATCTTCATTATTCTCTTGTTCTTTTATGTTTCTGTGAATACAGCAGCCGTTGCTGCACTCTAACCCCCGCCCCTTCACTATTTCTAACATTAGGACGATCTCGGCACTTGGACAATCTCGGTCAGTGCCGAGAGATTGTTCTGAATCCAAGCTTGGTGTGCTACTGTATTTGCCATGCCAATGTGGGCTTGTGTTGAGATCTAAGCACTTGGGACACATTTCCATCTTTACTCTCCACGCGAGGTAATTGAGCCCGTTATATTGTCCAATCGCGCCGGTAGGACCGAGTGGATTTTCTCTAGGGCTTGTTATTGCTGATTTTGTCCACCAGTAGACGGCAACATCTACTCTCTGCTGCTGCTGTCCGGATCAGAGAAAGCCGTAGGCTTTTCAGAATATGTAAGAAGTCCTAGGCTAATTAGTTCCCTATCGTGAGACCATGTGAGAAATTAGCCTATCTAATTGTATTAACTTAAATCACTTAATCATAGAGACAGAGTACAGAGGAAGACAGCTGATCAAGACAGAGAGACAGAGTGCACAGGTAGACAGCTTGAAACTTGTTATTACTTGCTCCGAGAGGGCATATTTATTCTTTACAAGGATGCTACCCTTACCCTTAGGGTGTCGCTTAGTATATTAGATGTGTTGTTTTTTTTCGGTTAAATGAACGTTTATACGTTTATTTCTTTTCGAAGGTTCATTCTCACTCACAGGGGTGATGGTGCTCGGCAGAGAAGGGGGAGGGAGGTGGGACCTCTGGTATGGGCAGCATACCTTCCAACATTTGCACCACCTTTCCCATGGGCGGCCTAGCATGGAAGTCTGCCTGGATGCAGGCGAAGGCCACCTTCAGTACGACAGCTGCCTGATTCCAGTCCACAGATACTTCCTCCATTCTGGCATCCACCACCTCCTCCACCTTCTTCCCATATGCCCACATGGGAAAACACCATCTCTCGTTGGTCTCCATCATGGCCGACTCGGTGTACAGATAGTTTCTCCTCCCGCTCACAATCTCCATTATCAGCATCCCGTAGCTGTAGACGTCTGCTTTTGCAGTGATGGGCAGATTGGAAACCCATTCCGGTGCCATGTAACCCCTAGTGCCCCTGATAGTGCTCATCTTCACCGTGTGATCCCGACGGAACAGATAAGCCAGCCCAAAATCCGCCACCTTAGCGCTCATGTAGTGCCTGTCCAGCAGTATGTTCTGTGGCTTGATGTCGCAGTGCAGAATGCAATCCAAGCACTCCTCATGCAAGTAGGTTATGCCCCTTGCTACACCCAAGCAAATCTGGAACCTTGTGCCCCAATCCAATGGATTGATCATCTGGCCTGAATTATTACTGTCGTCAAAAAGTATTTGATCCAGAGAGCCGTTCTCCATGTACTCATACACCAACAACCTGTGGCTGCCCTCTGCACAGAAACCAAGTAGGCGGAGCAAATTGATGTGGTGGATCCTGCCAATAGTTGCGATCTCTGCCCTGAACTGCTTTTCTTCATGCTGTGAAACGCCCTCCAACTGCTTCACTGCCACCACTTTGTCATTCTGCAACTGGCCTTTGTAGACTGTCCCAAAGCCCCCTGCTCCTAGCTTGTGGCTGAAATTTTCTGTTGCAGCTTGGAGCTCCTGATATGAGAACAGTAGAGGAGATCCAGACACATCCTCTAGCTCTTTCTGAAGCTTCATGTACTTTAATTTCCAGCTTCTAGACTTTCCAATCAATACAGCAATAGTAACAACAAAGCAAAAGCCGGCCACTGCTGCAATCCCAACGGTTGAAGCTATGACTACCGCTTGATCTTTAGAGCCACGGCTAACGCCTGGAGTATTGTTGAGATCTGGAATGCTTGATTGTTTTGAGCTTGGGGGTTGCCAGAGGAACTCATGGGAGCTCCAATTAGTTGGAGTGTCCACAATAGTGCTGGGTTCAAGGGGGTCAGAATCAGGGATTTTCAGGAAGGCACGGAGTTGCTGCGACGCTTGGTTGTTGCCATTTTGCACTGGATTCTTCAGCCAGCAGTTGCCGTCTCCGATTTGCCTGTACACAGCAGCCAGACAAGAGCACTGGTCGAAGCACTGCTGCTTGCATTCTTCCTCCGACAAACCTTGCAAATGAGCCAAATCATTGGATGGGAAATCCGTGCCTTCCATCTCTACATACTTGATGCTACTGCTGCAGTTGACGATCTGGTTATTCGGACGGCATCCAGCAGACAGATCCTTGGAATCGATGGCTGAGAAGCCTGGTGGGCAAACGCAAGTGGGTTCCGGCTCATAGATGCATACACCGTAGCTACCACATAGCTGCATGACGCGGGAGCAAACGTTGGAAAAGGCAAGCCAGACGCTATTCCAGTGAGCAGAGGCTTGGTCCCAGCTATACATGCGGAGGTTGCCGTCCACGTCCAGGGTGAGCCTGCGTGCAGACGAATTAGCGCCATGGTCATTAGAAATGAATGTTGAGTTGATTGATGATGGGGAGTTGTAGAGATAGATGTTTCCGAGTGAATCGAACTGGAAGAAGATGGATTGGGCTGGGGTTCCTGGAACCGGCGCCCCCCAGGACCAGTAAACTTCTGGGAAATCGGGGACGTTGACCATGTACTCGGTGTAGGTAAGCTGAAGAACTCCGGAGGTGTCGAAGATCATACTGTACCTTCCGCTGGAAAAGTTGCCGGAGCGCTTTCCGGAAATCAGCTGCATTTTGGAAGTGAAATTCTGGCTTGGGAGGAGGCTATCGGTGGGATGCTGGAAGCTCTGCCAGACATAGCCGGAGCTTATGTTCAGGAGGACGAGGTTGCCGGTGTCCAAGAGCTGGGCGCGGACGACGCCGAGACCGGAGGTGTGGGACGACCAAACAAGAGTGGACGAGTCGGAGAGGAGAAGATCGCCGGAGGCCGAGAGGGTGAGGCTGGCCGAGGCGGAGACTAGTGCATTTTCGCGGTTGGCCACCCACACGGGGTGGCCGTCCGGGGAAACGGCAAAAGAGATGGCCAGGTAGAAGAGATTCGTGGAGTTGGAGTTGGAGCTGGGGCGGAAAGAGAGCATGAAGGCTGAAGAGGAGGAATTTAACGGCCGGGACGATGGGGTAAGAGAGGAGCTCAACTCCAAGGTGTCCTCCGCAGCAACCTGCAATAGCGTACATACGAGAAACACACGCAGCAGCAGCAGCAGCAAGAGCTTCCCCATGGTTCTGCTCCTCCACTCATACAAAGCCATCACTCTATGCACTACCCATCCTCTTCCCTAGGACATCGTGCTCTCTCTCCCCCCCGGTCGACGTGCCCATCCATCCTCTCCCTGCAACTTGCCATTGATAGGTTGCAACAATAGGACTTCATCAACTTGGTGTGTGAAGATGCGGACTTTATCACATGTCATTCATTGAGGTGGATTCTCAAGCTCCATGTATAAAAAGTCTTCATAAATTTGAAAGCCTACCATCCTCCTGCTTGCCATGCTAATAACAGCAAACCTTCTCTCCCCACATCAATCCGAGAAGCAACTAGCCTTTAATCGTGATCGAAACCTTGGCAAATATTTTTTTCTGTAACATTTGAAAGGTAAGGTTGAGCACCGCCCTCAACCATCAAGTAATTAATGCCCCAAAAAAACATTTGGGACCCATATTATAGGGACTAGGGAGATACTTTCCAATAATAAAAATATTCCATCAAATTTGTACTAGCATCTTTGCCTATTCTATTAGTAAATTTTGATTTTTATTGTAAGTCTCTAAAATTGAAAAATCAAAAAATAAACGTGATGCTTATTGCAAAATGTATCAGAATCACATTCACTTCTTAAATAAATATGCCGATAAACACGTTACAAAAGTTAACAAAAGGACAATCTATGAAATCACATGCACTTCTTAAATAAATATGCCGATAAACACGTTACAAAAGTTAACAAAAGGACAATCTATGAAATCACATGCACTTCTTACAGAACATTCACTTATGAGTATTTTGCTTGCATTTTGTTGCTATCATACTCGAGCCTTTCTACCAAATTCAATTAAACTTGAGTTGTGAAGACTCTAGAATCCTTGGTAAGGCTTTTAACCCTTGATATAAGGGCAAAAAAATTTCACCCTTCAAAAGAAAGGCTTATGTAAAATTAGTAAGCATGCCCTTCCAAATTTGAAGGAAGAAATGCTAGTCCATTTCTTCCCTCAAACTAAATAATGGGGTTGCCCCCTTCAAGGGTTGATTATTCAATCATCAACACCATTTGCCGTCATACTTGAGTCTATCTACCCTACTAGTTTCAATTGTCAACCTACCATAAAGTAGGGTCACTATCTACCATATTGGCTTCAATTATCAACATACCATAAACTAGAGCCACTAATTCAAATTGGTAATGTGCGTATAATGTTAGGAAAAATTTATCCTTTTCGTGTATTTTCACATAGCTTAAATATAGAAATAGTAGGAGATTTTGAATATGTTAGTATTTAAATGCATTGATGTGTGGATTTTTCAAGGAAAAACTAGCCAAGGTTAAGACCTCTTCTTGTTTTGATAGGTTTTAAAAAACTTATTTTTCTTAAGCCTCCTTATCTCGACATATGTATGTGTGTGCATATGTGTGCATGTGCATACATGCTTATGTGTGTGTGTGAGAGTTTAGAAAACCAATGTTGTTCTGGCCTAGAGCCAAGTTTGTTATGGCTTGTGTGTGTGCATGCGTGTGTGTGTGTGTGTGTGTGTGTGAGAGAGAGAGAGAGAGAGAGAGAGAGCCAAGTTTGTTATGGCTTGTGTGTGTAAGTGAGAGAGAGAGAGAGAGAGAGAGAGAGAGAGAGAGTAGTGGAGGTGGAAAAGGTGAAAGAAAAGTCAACATAAAACATATCAAATAATTCATCTCTTTTTCCAGTCACTCCTTCCGAATAGATTTGTTCATTGCCTTAATAGGAGTATTCTAATGTCAAGAAGTATATTGGATGCTTATTTTCATTCAAGGTCATTAAGGTGCATGGCACATGCACCTTGCCTAGGTCAATTCAAGTTCCCTGAACATTAAATGTAACAAGTCTGGGTAGAGGACCAATATGGAGACCATGGAAAAGTATGAAATTTTTTTTTATAAAGGAATCTACAAATTAAAAATTCAAATATACAAGCCTCTTCTATTTTGAATGTTTTAATAGTGATTGTAAACTTTTATTAGAAATCTCTAAAGTTGAAAATTCATAAGGCCTATTAATTTTATCATTGTTTGAAATATAATTATGATGCTTATTATGAAATTTATCAAAATTACATGTAGTCCTTAATGCAAATTGCTAATGTGTGGGTCTCAAAATTAATAAAAGGATGAAAACAAATAACACCTTTCTCAAGCATATTTCGAAAGAAAAGGATAATCTAAGAAATCACATATTCGCTCATGAGTATTTTGCTTGCATTTTTTCTATCATACTCAAGCCTTTCTACCAAATTCAATTAGCCCTAAGACTCTAGAACCCTTCTTAGGTCTTTTAACCCTTGATATAAGGCCATCACAAATTTTACCTTTAAAAATAAAGGCTTTAATATGTAAAATTACTAAGCATGCCCGTCAAAATTATAAGGAAGAAATGCTAATCTTTTTTTTGCCCTCAAACAAAATAATGGGGTTGCCCTTGAAAACCAAGGGCTGATTACTCAATCATCAACACCTTTTGCTTGTGTCCTATCATACTTAATTCTATCTACCCTATGTACACAATGGCTTTAATTGTCAACTGTGCGCTTTTGCCGCACAGGTCGTAGCTGGGGACTTGCCGGACACCGTATGCGAGCCACAAATGGCTGCAAGTATACAACCAGGAAGGCAAGCTCAAAACAGAATGCAAAAGGTGTGTCACTCACCGCTTAACTGCCGCCTTGAAGGATTCCCGCGTCGCAGCCGTGAAGGAGGAGCCGCCGTCGCCGCTCTACCGCCTCGCCGCCGCCGCCGTGCCGCTACACAGTGCGCTCGATCGCTCTCTCACTCTCTCTCTCTCTCTCTCTCTCTCTCACACGCAGGAGAAGGAAACCAAGGAGATAAGGCAAGAGCACTCTTGTATTCACAACACATGAGAATGAGGATTTTAGGGTTACATTTGACTCATATAGGTGACTTGGCCGTTCACACTTGGGCGCCCATACATGGCCGGCCGACCCTAACCCTTATCCTACTGATATCCAAGGTGCGCCTCTCATCGGCGATCACCCAATCCCTTCATCCTTAACATATGGTGCCGACAAGCCCGGCCCATGACTCAGAATATTTAAATTAATGACGTAAAATATAGTATGTCGCAATGTCCGCCATGGGTTAACATGCCCCCCTTCCTGATGTAGATTCCGTCCTCGGAAGCTATGGTATGGTAAGCTCGAGAGGGTTGTTGTGGTAGACCGTCTGCAAAACAGGGAAGTAGAGTGAAGGTATGCTGGAATTCAAAAGATATAAAGTGTATAAATTCAAGCGTGTGAGACCACAATGGATGATGCTATTAGAACTTAGTTTAAGGGTACATGAGTGAGCTAGTGTAGCAAATTAATAGGAGTTTAAAATTATTGAAAGGAATTCAAGAGTTAGCAAGGTGTCAAAGGTTAATCAAGGTTTATAACTGGCCTAAGTCAAGGAAAATAACCAAGCTTAATAAATAAACAGATGACCATACTATGTCTACTCTAAGAACAAGTAGTTACCACGAGCCTAGGGACACAAGAAACATCAGAGTTACAGGAGCCTTTTGCCTTTTTTTTTTTTTTGCACATGACAATTTTTATACACAATGGCGACCTTCCTAAGGCAAAACTAACATCGATCCTGGTACCATGTTTAACACAAGGCATTATCCAGGAATCTATTAGCTCACTTTAGGCAAGGCTACCCCCTACCAACCAAGGCATCGGTCTGGAGTAGAATACTCCTCGCCTACCAAGTATCAATAAGGTGATAGGCCAACATTAAAGCACATCATAGACTTGTATTGCCATTTATTGTAGGCTTTTTTTTTTTTAAAGTTTGTTTTGATCTTCGCTCCTGAACTAAAATGTGTTCTTACATCTTTTCGACAAGGGGTAAAATCTATGTCCTAGAGGTCAACACACACACAGCCAGGTGTTCAAACATTAAGATGGTTTGACCCTAGACCTAAGACAATCGTATTCCAAGGTTAACTAAAGACGTCATGCTGCCTAGGAATATTTCCAATAAAGTTAAGCTCATTAATGATTTACACTAGCATGCAAGCAACTTCAAAAACTAAGTAGTACATTGATAATTTCCATGTGGTCATGCATTATAGTTTATGCAATTGATTGAACAGTAAAAACGAAAGAGAGTGGGTATGGAAGAATTACACCTGTAATTGGAGATCTCCTTGATTTGACGAGACAGCTTGCAATTTGATGTAGATATATTTTGATGAACGTTGCGGCAGTCTCTAGACTTGGAAGCGAACCCACCTCAAACTTTTTAACCTGTACAATCAACTAACAAGCACTATACCTCGAGAGGCACATCAGTGTGAAAATTCAAGACTCGTTTAAAGAATCTAAACTAGAAAAAACTTGAAAACACTAACCTACCTACCAGTCACCACACTACTACTGAGGATACGGTAAGAGGATGTTGTAGAGTCCTGGCTCTAGCCCTAAGGCTAAGCCTCTATCCGCATCATCCAAATAAATAAAATCAACCTCAGTAGTGCCATGAGTTTCATCCGTCCATTCATCATTGTCAGATATTTCCTTTTCATTTTCCCATCCACATAGACTCATCAAGAATGTAACCATGCGAGGATAGTCATCTTGTGGAAAAGGAAAGCATTGGGCTATCGGGGATATGTCCTCTACGGAGTAGGGGTCAGTCATGGTTAATAGGCGAATTAGCCATTCTAATTCCTCAACATTTTCCTCTCTGGCTAATACATCTATATGATTCCATTCAGTTTCAATTACAGGATAGCACATGTGAAATATCTGAGAAAGGTACAGATGATACCTCTCATCAAAGGCGGGAGTGGATGAAGTGTATGATGATCGTGCATCTGCCATATCTGCAAAGACAGATATAGCATCAGTAGGTTTGTGAGACAGGTCAATCTAGTTCTTGATTGTATACGGATATTTATCCTCTTTTTGTGCTCTTGCTCTTTTTACTATTTTTCTTTTCTTTGTTTTGTTTTTTTTTTGTTTTTTATAATATATGAAGCTATATATATACATCCCCTTGAATTTGGCAATTACATGGTCAGGGGAGAAGGTTAAGGAGGAAGCATTAGAATGTCGAGCGTGAGTACATGCTCCCCCTTTCCTTGGGTAGATCATATTATTTGCAATGATGTTGCAGCCTCTTGGAACCAATTTGTCCAGCGGGTCATAGGTTGTGATGTGGGCAGATAGCTTTTTATGACCCTTGTGGCCACATCCAATTGCAAAGATGGTAGTGTACGCTCCCATTGACGAATGGAGGAAATGGTTTCAATCGATACTATTACAAGGGGAGATGTAGGCTCATCGGTTTTTTGTTGGGTGTTGACAAGAGTAGGTGTAGAGCATGTAGAAACTTCTATATGAGTGTGTGCCTGGCATGAGGAGCTAGAAGCTTCATGTGGCTCCCCCCTTCCTGAGCTAGGTGGTAATGATCGATATCGTTTGGGAATCCAAACTAACTCTGGAAGTGGTGCGGAGCACTCTGTTACCTTTCTCTTACCACGGTCTTGAATTGTCATTGGGGTGGCAACAATTGGTTTGCAAGGTTTTACAGGTGATGTAGAGGGATTCACTTATGTTTAGGGACCCAAATCTGGTCATTCCCCTCGTAGTACCCTTGGGCTACTAATAATTTTTTAGGGATCCATCGCGATGTTACATTGCCCTTTCTCGGGTAGGTAGCTGCTTTCCTTTTACGAGGCTTCTTGGTGGCTGAACGAGATTGAGCAGGGGAAGTAGCTGTTAACGAAGCTTTGGGGACCCATTTGTATGTACTCTTTGGCATAGTAAGTGAAGCTTTAGGGACCACCTTGCCTGTTTCCACTCTTGGCATTGAAGCGTTAGAGGGGTGGCCAACAATCAAAGATGGTTTTGCCACTGGACTTTGTGATTTTTCGTTATCTAATATTTGAGTGGATGACTTAGGTGCGGGATTTTGAGCGGTCAGACCTAGTGTTGGTTCTTGCGTTGTGACTTGTCTGGTTGCCCAATCGATATTGCACTTGGTGGCCATCATCCATTTGCGCCCTAAGATTACAGTCCCTCCCATGGTACCAGTAGGCATAACCAAAAAGCTTTGAATTATGGTTCCCTTGTCATAGGCAACCGGAGTGTGCAGAATTCCTGATACAGGGGTTTTCTTCTTGTTGATTCCTTGAACTTGGATAGAACTCTTGGTTAAAGGTGGTTTTCCCAGTTGACACCACACGCCATATGATAGCAAATTATGTTGAGCTCCTGTATCCAATAATGCATTATAGAGCACCTCCCCGTAAGGACTCTGTAACTCAATTGGGTATCTTAGAGGTGGGTCAGATTCCAGTGCATCCTCCTCTGCTTCCTCGAAAAATACTTGCGTAATTCCCAAGTTGGCTTCTCGTTGTCGCCTAGCACGCTGTTGACGTTCTTTGGCTTCGACTCTCGCTTGTATCTTTTTAAGCTCAGACTGTTCTTTAGCTGCCTTCTTTTGATGGATTGCATGTAACTCCTCCTGGCTTAGGGGGTCATAGTATCTTTTGAATTTACTCCCATTAAGGAATCCAATGGTTTCAACTCCGTCGAGAGTCTCCACTCTGATGGTACCTTGCGGGGTAATTTCACATACTCTATATGGTCCCTTACCAGCATATTTGAGCTTCTTCTTTTCGTTTCGCACTCCATACATCAGGACTTTATCCCCAACCTTGATGTCCTTGTCCTTTAGATGGCGATCAAACCATTTTTTCCTCCTATCCTTCTCCACAAGGGCATTGTATACAGCCAATTGTCTTTCTTCATTTAGCCGCTCAAGGATATACAGACGTTCTGCTAAGGGATTACCATCCCAACCCTCTTGAGTAGCAACACGAAGACTTGGAATGACAAATTCCCACGGCATGACTGCTTCTTGGCCATATACCATTTTGAATGGTGTACAATTAATAGCCACTTTGTACGCAGTACGATAGGCCCATAAAGCTGTCGTAAGCTTTAGATCCCAATCCGTGCGATGAGCTTCAACTGTCTTTGTCAAAACAGAGATTAAAGTCTTGTTGGTACTCTCGGCTTGGCCATTCGCTTGCGGATAGTAAGGAGTAGATTTATGATGGGATATCATGAAATTTGTTGTGAGCTCCTTAATCACTTCATTTATAAAATGCGTACCATTGTCGCTCACCAGTTCAAAAGGACAACTGAATCGTGTGATTATATTTTCAAAGAGGAACTTGGCTGTTGTCCTTGCATCTGCCTTACGTGTCGCTTTCGCTTCAGCCCATTTGGTCATATAGTCAGTGGCCACAATAATATAGCGAGATTGTGTGTTTCGGGCCGCTGGACTAATTGGACCTACAAAGTCTAAACCCCACTTTTCAAATGGTTGGTTTACTTTGATCGGATGTAGGGGCATCTGGTCTTTCCTCTGGGGTTTCTTGTATCGTTGGCATTCATCGCAACCCTTCACAAAGAGTGATGCATCTTGGAACATAGTGGGCCACCAATACCCTGATTGTAAGATCTTTCGCGCAGTTAAGTCTCCAGAGAAGTGACCACCGGCTACGCCCATATGTGCCTCTTGCAAAATGTATAGATACTCATCCTCTCGGGCACAACGCCTAAGAACGTCATCCTTTCCTCTTTTATAAAGAGTCCCGGCTATCAGGCAATAGGGTTCGCATTCTTTGATCAGCTTCCGAGCTAGATCTTTACGAAGCTCCTTGGGTGGAAAGCCATTAACCAAAAAGTTAACAATCTTCTCACTCCATTCAGGCATTGTCTCCACCATGAACAGGGAAGTGTCAGGTAAGTCATCATCAACCCCTGTAGGAGCCTCACCATTGGGTATGCGAGACAAATGATCAGCCATAACATGTTTCTTGCCAGGTCTCACAACAACCGTGAAATCAAACTCAAGAAGAATCAATAGCCATCGTGTGATTCTTCCTGTGGAGCATGGTTTGTTTACCAGATACAACAATGCTTGATGATCCACATAGAAAACAAACTTGGTGGCAAGGAGGTAATAACGAAATTTCCTTACTGCATATATCATTGCCAACCCTTCTCGCTCCGTAGTGGTGTAGTTCATCTCAGCATCGTTCAACTGGCGACTGGCAAAGCTAATGGGGTAGTCTAGCTTGTGTTCTCCAGGTTGAGTTAACACACACCCAATAGCAAAGTTTGATGCATCAATATGCACATGGAAGAGTAAATCCCAGTTAGGCATTCTCAAGATTGGAGCACTCGCCAAGGCCTTCTTTAATAGCTCATAGGCACGGTCACATTCTTCGGTCCAAATAAACTCGATGAGAAGCTTATACAATGATCGAGCTATCTCGGCGAAGAAGAGAATAAACCTTCGATAATAACCAACGTGGCCCATAAAGCGTTGGACTCCCTTGTAGTTGGTGGGTGGGGGTAATTCCAGAATGACCTTGATTTTACTCTCATCAGTGGAAATCCCATTTTTGGACACTATATGCCCTAAGATAACTCCGTGTTTAACCCAGAATTGGCATTTGAAAGGATTCAAGGAGATGCGATATAATCTACATCTTTCAAATATTTTTCGTAAACACATCAAGTGCTCGTCCCAAGAGGAATGAACACAAAGATCATCTAAGAAAGCTTCACAGAAGTCCCTTAGATATTCCTTAAAGGCCGTGTTTATCAATCGTTGGAATGTTGCAGGTGCATTGGTCAAGCCAAAAGCCATGACGCGAAAGGCAAACACTCCAAACTCCGTGATAAATGCTGTTTTAGCTTGGTCCTCGACTGCAATTGTGATCTGATTGTAACCCGAGTACCCATCTAAAAAGCTATATGCCTCCTTGCCTGCCACTCTTTCAAGCACATGTTCAGAATACGGCAAGGGGTAATGATCCCTTCTGGTGGCTGCATTAACCTTTTTGAGATCAACGCACACTCTGAGTTTCCCATTCTTCTTTGGTACGATGACTATCGGAGAAACCCATTCTGAGTGCTCAATAGGGTATATGAATCCACATTTTACCAGCTTTTCAATTTCCTCTTGTACAATCTTTGCGTACTTAGGATTCATTGGGTAGGGACGTTGCTGGACTGGTTTAGCAGTGCTAATCATTGGAATCGTGTGTTGCACCACCGAGGGTGGAACACCCTTCATATCATGATATGTCCAAGCAAATATGTCCTTGAATTCTTTAAGAAGCTTCGTAAGTGCAGCTTCTTCCGCCTTGGTGAGGTCTTGAGCAATATAAACTGGTTTAGACTCCTCACCCGGATCTGCTAAGTCTATCTCCTTAACTACCGCAGGGCCATCGTAGACACCGCTACTCCCATTGGTAGGCGTTCGTTGGGCTTTTGTGTAGACTACTTTACGTTCCCCTGTGGTGAATGATTTGAAATGCTCGGGTGCGGGGTGTAAGTCTACTGGTTCTTGTTGTGCCAGACTTTTTTCTTTCAATTCCGCTTCCTTTTGTTGTTGAGCCAACTCTTGGTTTTGCCGCCTTCTTGTAGTACGACTTAGTTTCGGCTTCTCTTCGATTTCTAATTGGGCGACGTCATGAGGTTGCGGAATACACCACATGACACTTTGGAGGTATTGTCCCCAATTATCCGCTATCTTCCGAGCATCAATGGCTCCTACATAACTAAGCCATTCTGCAGTGGATCTTTCCTTGTTTATTGCAGTTCGTACATTAGCTCGATAGCGTTGGCGCTTATGTCTCGTTTTCTTCTTACCAAGTTTTTGATTTTTGTTTCTATCCGATTCGGACTCACTTGGTCGATCTTCACTTTCGGATGAACTGCAGGAGGCCACTGTCCTAGGCCTTGAGCACCTTGCTTCCACATTTGGGTGAATATTTGATTCATTTTCTCCATCAGGCTCAGGGTCAGTTTCTTCTTGAGATTCATACTCAGAGTTGCATTGGTCAGAGTCTTCGCTACTTTCAGTGTCGGTGGAGTTTGCCACGTTCTCGCCATCAGGAGTCATGTGCATAACACCTATCATGTTTATTGGCACTAACGATGGCATATCTTGCCCCTCAGGTGTTACCCAACTTGTGCCTCTATTTCCCCATGTGTCTATGGTTGCCGCTAGGTGTACCCAATCCACGTTATCCGACTCATTCATACCCGGTAGGACATCCATGTAAGGAGAATCTTTCCCATCATCAGTCTCTTTTTTGCATGTATAGCAATACCTTAATGGGGCAGAATGAATCGTGGTATCCGATCGATTATCAATGATAACCTTGCTTCCTAAAGGATGTGCACGACCATTCTCAAGATCAACTCGAATGACAGAGTCCTGGAATTGTAGGTAGACATGGTTTTTCGACCAGTCATGTACCATTTGTGCTTCCCTCATGAAAGGACGTCCTAAGATCATTTGATATGACATAGGATGCTTGGAGAAATCCATTACAATGAAGGTATGTTTTACCTTGTATCCTAGGACCTTGATCTTAAGGTCCCTTAACATCCCAATAGGTTTAGCTATGGTTCCGTTTGCCATCTTAACCACTATGTTTGTGACTTCGAGGTGAGGCCTTCCCATAGATTCCCAACAGTTTTTAGTCACAATGCTCACTCCAGCACCACCATCAAGGATTCCCTTTAGAGTTAATCCCTTGGTAGTAATGGGGAGGGTGGCATTAGATTCGTCACCTTCAAAGTACTGTCCCAACTTATTCACAGGTATTTCCACGACCGAATCTTCATCAAAGTTGGGTTGTAGATCCCAATGCTCCCCTTCATCTTGAAGCGTGTCGGGTCTATCCATATTTGCAAATTGTGGTAGCCCTGCCTTTAGTTCTCCATTGAGAAATGCCCGAAGAGCTAAGAATAGCTCAGGATCTCCGTATAATTTGGATATGATCGTGGTTCTGATCTCAGAGGACATGAAATCCATTAGCTTAGACACATTCAACGGTACTTTTCGAGACATCGCCCCTTGACTAGGGACTGGTGAAGATGGAATCACTTCCTCTTCGATGGGGTCAGGCATTCCCTCACTAAACATTCTTTCCAGCAAGAAGGGTGTTTGCCCACTTTCAGATGTCCTATCCTCACTTTCTTCCCGAATGATACTAGGTATAGCTAACGGTTTATGGTTCCGGTGAGGCTGAACTTGCGTAGGAAACACTGTGTCTGGAATTTTGATTTTTCTCGGGTTTGGCTCCAGTTCTCTTTGTGTTTCTTCCACCAAACCCCTTAAGTGTTGCACTTGTTCAATCTCCTCAACTGGATTTGGGTAAGTACCAATCTTTTTCTTGAGGGTTTTTGGCCCACGTGGCTTGTCTTGGGAAGTCTCAGTCAGTTTAGGTGGACGAGAGGGCATTAACTGACTTGGTTGTGGGGCCGAGGAAGTTTCCTTCTGTTTTCCTTTATTTATGTACTCGCTTGATTCTCTGTCATTGAGCTCCCGAGTGGGTTCCTCCCTTAAGGTAGTGGCTTTGGTCCCCATGGTTTCTATTGAATCGGAATCATCTTCAGGATCATTCATATACACGGGGTCGTCTCCCGTCCCTATGTTAGTCTTTGAACTGGGCTTGGAGCTCGTGGCATTAAGCGATCTCTTTCGTCGTGTTTTCTTTTTCCTTGCCTGAGCGATTGATGCAGTATCCCTCTCTTCAAGAATGTAGTTTTGATTTTGAAGCATTAACCGTGTAACTACATTCGCGGGTACAATGGGTGTGGTTCCTCGTGCTTGGTTGGTGACCTCAACCAAATTCAATGGCGTAATCTTGGGTGCATTAGGATTATGTGGACATTGAGCGATCAAATGATCTATGCCACAACGATTACATGTAAGTACCGGCATTCCCGATGTGCTCCCTTGATTTGGTTGCATCTGAGTAGCGATCTTTTGTAACCTATTAGGGCACTCTGCTACACGATGCGGTCCACCACACTCATAGCATTGAAGAGGTGGTCTCCTCGCCAAGGTATTAAGGTTTTGCCCTCTTGTGGCGAGAGCAGCCGCTTGATATACAGGCTTAACTTGCCCGAAATGATCCTCCATGTAGTACTGGGGAATCATTTCAAACGTATCAATCCCGTATGGAGCAGTAGGGTCTATCTCCTCTTCATAATCCCCACATGCACTATGTGACTCACAACCCATCTGGTTTATTGGGGTAATCCTTGGATGTGGAGGTTGTGGTCCTAGCACTGGCGGTGGTAACGGCACAGACTGGACTGCATTCGGATTCCTTGGAACTATGTGCTGTGACGGTTGCTCGATAGGTTGTGCAGGCATTAGCGCGGGTACTTGAGGTGTGTTTGACCAAGCTAGTGGTGCCTGGTTTGCCAATATTCGCTTAAGTGTTAGGCAATCTTTAGATTGATGGCCATACTTACCACATGCATTGCAATTCCCATTGAATTTGACTCTAAATGTGGGACATTCACTCGTGCTATGTGGTCCTAAGCACACCGAACACCATTGTTGCTCTCTTCTTGGGTACATATGGCTATTCTGAGGAGCTCGATTACCCCTAAAGTATTCTTGGAGAGCCTTAGTAAGGTCGGTCACAGACATTTCAGATATCTTGGGCTCCTTGGCAATTGGTTTTACCGTCATTGGCTCGTGCCCAGATACTTGCGAACTAACGGATTTTGTTTCTGAAGACACCTTTTTACCTGCAATCATCAAGTTGTCTTCTAACTGGATTGCATTGGCAGTGACTGCTTCCCACGTTGTAAGACCTCTAATGACTAGGCCATTGTAAATGTCCTCGTGGCGCAATCCTCGGATGAATCTATCGAGGAGTTGGTTGTTATTGAAGCGTTCATCGGGAGTGCAGCGAGAATTTAGATGTTTCAATCGACTTATAAAGTCTCTCACTGACTCCCCTTCCTCGCGTTCAGCTTTTTGGAGTTGAGATGCTACCCCCCAAAGCACACCCTCACGTATGTATTCCTTCAAGAACAATCTCTTGAGAGTGGGGTAGTGAGTGCGCTCTTCAACCCTTAAGGTTCGATACCAATCTCCGGCCTTCCCACTCAAGGTTAAGCCTAAGGCTTTACACTTGTGCAGCTCATTGTGCTCTTCCAAGGAATCACACACGTGTTCAAAGACTTCAATGTGCTTCCTAACATCCTCGTTACCACTGAAGTTTTGAGTGAGCTTAGCCACTTGTACTGCCTTGCTTCTAGGTTCTCTCTCAGGCATACCCCGCATGTTTTCTGCAATGGATCGTCCGATCGTCTGAGCAAATGCTGCGAGATCACCTAAGTGAGCAGGCGTAGTTGGTGGAGGCACTTCTGGGATAGCCTGGCTGATAGGAGTTGGCGTTGGTCTGAGTAAGTTGGCAAATGACGTAGGATATGATATGTGGCTAGGCCTAGCTCCCCTTGGATAATGGTTATGATAAGGCAGTCTTGGAGCATACGCCATTGGCATACTAGGAGGCGTAGGAGCTACATGAGCATGAGTAGCAATAGGTACATAAGGCCGATAGGCACTGCCACGCACTGTTGTAGGTACTGTTCCACTAGGTAGCGGTGTCGTACTAACTACAGCGGTAACAGGTGCACTTTCAGCTATGCTCATCATTGGGGTAGGCGTTGCGGATTCCTTAATGGAAAGTTGAGCCAAGGTTGGAAAACTAAAGTTACTGCTCGTGGGCTCAACCTGCATTGAGACTCCAGGCGAAACAACATACGAAGGGTCTATGGGACTCACAGAGGGAGTCTCCAATTGTGATAGGGTTGGTTGTTTGGCCTTGCCCGTATCCAAAAACCTCATAGGGCCAGTGGAAACTAGGTCCACTCCCCTATTTTGCCTCTCAATTTGGATAATTCTATGAATCACCTCACATATCATGTGCTGTTGCTCCTCTAGATTAGTGGCGCTAGATGTAGATCGTAGGACTTCTAACCAACCTACATGGTATGTGTAACCCGTGTATAGGTCCGTTAGAGTCTCTGTGTGTAGATCATATTCCCAATTTTCATTGAGAAATATCCCATCTAGACTTGGTGTGCCAAACGGTTCTCTTGAAGTGGACGCAATGTCACTTCTTATGGATTGGCTTCTAGGGACCTCTACTTTAGGAAGAGCATCGGAATGTGGTAGCTCAGTAGGGCCCTCATTAAACGAAGTGGGTAGAATATCCACATGGACACTCTTTGGGAGGGTAGGGTCCACATAAGATGTGAATGGCGAATCTACTACCCCTCCTTCCTCATTTACTTCGCTTGTCGCATGCTCAGAGCGTGTAGCTCTACTAAAGGTCTCTATTAAACGACTAAACATGCTAGATCCGGGCTGTGGGGCCCACACTGGCATGTTTTGGCTTGTCTCCTCAGGGTTCTTGGTAGGGTGCCCTTCCATGGCTTCTGAGTCGGAGGATGAGTCACTATCCACTATTCGTGGATCTTGGGTTGCACTCCCTTGGGTTCCAGCCGAAGGCCAAGATGCCAACGTGGAGGGATGGTGTGAGCCTGCGTAGACTGAAACGCTTTCTAGTGGTTCAGGCTCTAGCACCCGACCAGAACGTAGATACATGTGACGTGGGTACCCTACGTGCGTTGGTAACTACCCTTGAAACTCACACAAGTGGTTTCTTAGGTGTTTCGCACCCCGTTTTTACTTGTTTTTGTGTTGTTTTTAACCCGTTTTTGACCCCCTTACTTACGGTCGAACTTGGACTAGGGCGTGTGATAGCTCGAAACGAGCGTATCGTTTAAAGGGTCCTAGTGTGCTTTACAGCACCGTGTTCGCCTATCTAGAGCTCCTGTAATCCTCAAAATAGTCCGTTTCCTTTGGGAGGAAAGGGCAAAAGCCTATTTGCTTGTGGAGGAAAGGGTGAGGGCTTTATCCCACATGCTCACTTTACTCCTTGGGGAGTGGGCTACATATAGGGCACAACTTCCCATAAGCTCTCACTTGAGAGAAAGCTATGGAGGCTCACTCTCCTATATATATATAGCAAAAGACCGAGACCGAGGCCGGGGCCGGGGTCGTGGGTCGTGGGTCAATTGGGGTTCTTTCTTTTCAAAATTTTTTTCTCCAATTAGAAAATCTTTCCTCTCCACATGTTTGGTTCTTTCTTTGAAAATAAAATTTAATTTTTTATTTTTTACTTTTTATAATTTTTTTATTTTTTATTTTCTGTTTTTTTTTTGTGAGATAAGTTTTCTAGGGTTTCCTTGGGGTTCAGCCTTGGCCGCGGTGCAGTTCGCACACACAGCACAGATCTGGGGATTCAGAAATCCCTCTCACACGCGGAAACCAGATAACAGAATGCACGCCCACACGCGGAGCGAAAAAATAACAAAAAGAAACAGAAATGCAGAAGACAACTTGCAGAAACAGAGATTGAAAACCACAGAAACACCACAACAGCAACACAGACGCCTTTCCTACAGTAGTGTAAATTAAACTTCACGCAGCAGCAGCCGAGCTGCAAACTGGAGCTTGGTGCAGGGCAACTCCCCGGCAGCGGCGCCAAAAATGTGCGCTTTTGCCGCACAGGTCGTAGCTGGGGACTTGCCGGACACCGTATGCGAGCCACAAATGGCTGCAAGCATACAACCAGGAAGGCAAGCTCAAAACAGAATGCAAAAGGTGTGTCACTCACCGCTTAACTGCCGCCTTGAAGGATTCCCGCGTCGCAGCCGTGAAGGAGGAGCCGTCGTCGCCGCTCTACCGCCTCGCCGCCGCCGCCGTGCCGCTACACAGTGCGCTCGATCGCTCTCTCACTCTCTCTCTCTCTCTCTCTCTCTCACACGCAGGAGAAGGAAACCAAGGAGATAAGGCAAGAGCACTCTTGTATTCACAACACATGAGAATGAGGATTTTAGGGTTACATTTGACTCATATAGGTGACTTGGCCATTCACACTTGGGCGCCCATACATGGCCGGCCGACCCTAACCCTTATCCTACTGATATCCAAGGTGCGCCTCTCATCGGCGATCACCCAATCCCTTCATCCTTAACATATGGTGCCGACAAGCCCGGCCCATGACTCAGAATATTTAAATTAATGACGTAAAATATAGTATGTCGCAATGTCCGCCATGGGTTAACATCAACCTACCATAAAGTAGGGCCATTATTGCCAGTTAGCAGTGTGCTCATAATGTTAGGAAAATATTATTCTTTGGTGTATTTTCACACAGCTCAAATATATTTATAAAATAAAAACAGTTGGAGATTTTGAATATGGTGGTAGTAAAATGCAATGACGTGTAGGTTTTTAAAGGAGAAACTAACAAAGGTTAAGGCCTCTTCTTGTTTTGATTGGTTTAAAAAGACTTTTTCTTCTCAAGCCTCTCTATCTTAGCATATATATGTGTGTGCATGTGCATACATGCGCACTTGTGTGTGTGTGTGTGTGTGTGTGTGTGTGTGTGTGTTCTTAAGCCTCTCTATACCAACATATGTATGTGTGTGCATACGTGTGCATGTGTGCATACGTGTGTGTGTGTGTGTGTGTGTGTGTGTGTGTGTGTGTGTGTGCACTTGCTTGTGCATATGTGTGTGTGTGGTTTAGCCTAGAGACAATTTAAAATTTGAGAAGTCATACTCAAAATGGTGGGAGAAGAAAAAAGACACCTTAAAAAATTTCAACTTCTATATTATAGGTAAATTGAAAGTAAGAAGAAAATACATGTTTGAGAAGACCAATTCATGTTCAACCCAAAGAAAAAATTGCCATTTCTTGTGTTGAATAAAGGAAATACTTGTTTAAACTTGTCAGTTCTTGCCTAACCCATTATGAAAAGGATTAATGTAAGGTTTAGAAAGATGGGTTTCCTAAACACGAGAGAGAGAGAGAGAGAGAGAGAGAGAGAGAGAGAGAGAGAGAGAGAGTTTGTGGATGGAATAAAATGTACAATGTCATTCAAGTAGAATACTTTTATTACAAGGTAGCACATGGCCAGTAGGCATGCCTCCAAAGCAAACACGAGAGAGAGAGAGAGAGAGAGAGAGAGAGAGAGAGAGAGAGAGTTTGTGGATGGAATAAAATGTACAATGTCATTCAAGTAGAATACCTTTATTACAAGGTAGCACATGGCCAGTAGGCATGCCTCCAAAGCAAACATGAGAGGTCACTCACCATAAGTTGCCATGCATAGATCCCTTTTGTTACACCACCACATAGTCTTGGCTTGACTTGAGTATTTGGCCACCTCGTTTTCATCCACATAGTCTTGGCTTGACTTGAGTATTTGGTAACCTCGTTTTCATCCACATAGTCTTGGCTTGACTTGATTATTTGGTCACCTCATTTTCATCCATATAGCCTTGTCTTGACTTGATTATTTGGTCACCTCCTTTTCATCCCCATAGTCTTGGCCTAACTTGGCTATTTGCTCACGTCATTTTCATCCATATAGTCTTTGCTTGACTCATTTTCAATGTTGATCTTTTTCTTATTTTTCTTTTTGAGCTTCCTTGTTTTCGTTCATCTCCTCCTTGTTTTTTATATAAACTTTAGAGAAACATCATTTATTTGGAGAAAGGATTTGCATAAAATACGATGACTCCATTTTCCAAGGTTGGTAAGGAGTGAATAATCTTGTTTATTAAAGGGGGAAAGGGGAGAGACAAAGAAACTAATATTAACATCTACAAAAGGCCAAAATAGCCTATGGACCAAATAAGAAGTAAAAGGCCATGTCGATTTTGAGCTAAATCTACGATTCAGAAGAGAAAACATACATTCTACCAACCAACAAGTAAATTTGTAATAGCTGCATTTTGGAAGTGAAATTCTGGCTTGGGAGGAGGCTATCGGTGGGATGGAAGTTGGAGTTGCAGTTGGAGTTGGGGCAGAAAGAGAGCATGAAGGCTGAAGAGGAGGAATTTAACGGCCGGGACGATGGGGTAAGAGAGGAGCTCAACTACAAGGTGTCCTCCGCAGCAGCAACCTGCAATAGCGTACATATGAACTTCCCCATGGTTCTGCTCCTCCACTCATACAAAGCCATCACTCTCTGCACTACCCATCCTCTTCCCTAGGTCATCGTGCTCTCTCTCCCCCCCCCTGGTTGACGTGCCCATCCATCCTCTCCGTGTGCAACTTGCCATTGATAGGTTGCAACAATAGGACTTTATCAACTTGGTGTGTGAAGATGCGAACTTTATCACGTCATTGAGGTGGATTCTCAAGCTCCATGTATAAAAAGTCTTCATGAATCTGAAGATTTTATATTCACTCACACCCTATATATATTCACCTCACGGGCCCTAATTAATTATTGTCGCGTCGCGTGCCCGCCATTCTTTGACCAGCCTACTATCCTCATGCTTGCCTGCCGTTCTCTGACTAGCCTACCATCCTCATGCTTGCCATGCTAATAACAACAAACCTTCTCTCCCCATATCAATCCGAGAAGCCAAGTAAACACTCCAAAAACGAAGCAACTAGATACAACCGCCTTCAATCGTGATCGAAACCTCGGCAAATATTTTTTTCTGTAACATTTGAAAAGGTAAGGGTGAGCACCGCCCTCAACCATCAAGAAATTAATGCCCCAAAAAACTTTTGGGACCCATATTATAGGGACTAGGGAGATCCTTTCCAATAATAAAAATATTCAATCAAATTTGTACTAGCTTCTTTGATTTTTATTGTAAGTCTCTAAATTTGAAAAATCAAAAAATAAACGTGATGCTTATTTCAAAATGTATCAAAATCACATTCACTTCTTAAATAAATATGCCAATAAACATGTTACAAAAGTTAACAAAAGGACAATCTATGAAATCACATGCACTTTTTACAGAACATTCACTTATGAGTATTTTGCTTGCATTGTGTTGCTATCATACTCAAGCCTTTCTACCAAATTCAATTAAACCTGAGTTGTGAAGACTCTGGAATCCTTGTTAGGGCTTTTAACCCTTGATATAAGGGGAAAAATTTTCACCCTTCAAAAGAAAGGCTTCAATATGTAAAATTAGTAAGCATGCCCTTCCAAATTTGAAGGAAGAAATGTTGGTCCATTTTTCCCCTCAAATGAAATAATGGATTTCCCTTCAAAACCAAGGGCTTATTATTCAATCATCAACACCTTTTGCCATCATACTTGAGTCTATCTACCCTAGGGCCTACTAGTTTCAATTGTCAACCTACCATAAAGTAGGGTCACTATCTACCATATTGGCTTCAATTATCAACATACCATAAACTAGAGCCACTAACTCCAATTGGTAATGTGCCTATAATGTTAGGAAAAATTTATCCTTTTCGTGTATTTTCACATATCTTAAATATAAAAACAGTAGGAGATTTTGAATATGTTAGTAGTGAAATGCATTGATGTGTGGATTTTTCAAGGAAAAACTAGCCAAGGTTAAGACCTCTTCTTGTTTTGATAGATTTAAAAAAACTTATTTTTCTTAATCCTCTTTATCTCGACATATGTATGTGTGTGCATATGTGTGCATGTGCATCGTGCTTATGTGTGTGTGTGTGAGTTTAGAAAACCAATGTTTGTTTTGACCTAGAGCCAAGTTTGTTATGGCTTGTGTGTGTGTGTGTGTGTGTGTGTGTGTGTGTGTGTGTGTGTGTGAGAGAGAGAGAGAGAGAGAGAGAGAGAGAGAGAGAGTAGTGGAGGTGGAAAAGGTGAAAGAAAAGTCAACATAAAACATAGCAAACAATTCATCTCTTTTTCCAGTCACTCCTTCCGAATAGATTTGTTCACTGCCTTAATAGGAGTATTCTAATGTCAAGAAGTATATTGGATGCTTATTTTAGTTCAAGGTCATTAAGATGCATGGCACATGCTTATTTTCATTCAAGGTCATTAAGATGCATGGCACATGCACCTTGCGTAGGTCAATTAGGTGGATTCTCAAGGTCCATGAACATTAAATGTAACAAGTCTGGGTAGAGGACCAATATGGAGACCATGGAAAAGTACGAAAACTTATTTTTTTTAAAGGAATCTACAAATTAAAAATTCAAATATACAAGCCTCTTCTATTTTGAATGTTTTAATAATGATTGTAAACTTTTATTAGAAGTCTCTAAAGTTGAAAATTCATAAGGCCTATTAATTTTTTCATTGTGAGATAATTATGATGCTTATTATGAAATTTATCAAAATTACATGCAATCCTTAAAGCAAATTGCTAATGTCTAGGTCTCAAAATTAATAAAAGGATGAAAACAAATAACACCTTTCTCGAGCATATTTCAAAAGAAATATGCTAGTAAATAGGTTACAAAGTTAACAAAAGGATAATCTAAGAAATCACATATTCGCTCATGAGTATTTTGCTTGCATTTTTTTGCTATCATACTCAAGCCTTTTTACCAAATTCAATTAGCCCTGAGATTGTGAAACCCTTCTTAGGTCTTTTAACCCTTGATATAAGGGCATCACAAATTTTACCTTTAAAAATAAAGGCTTTAATATGTAAAATTACTAAGCGTGCTCGTCAAAATTATAAGGAAGAAATGCTAATTCGTTTTTTGCCCTCAAACAAAATAATGGGGTTGCCCTTGAAAACCAAGGGCTTATTACTCAATCATCAACACCTTTTGCTTGTGTCCTATCATACTTGAGTCTATCTACCCTATGTACACCATTATTGCCAGTTAGTAGTGTGCTCATAATGTTAGGAAAATATTATTCTTTGGTGTATTTTCACACAACTTAAATATATTTATAAAATAAAAACAGTTGCAGATTTTGAATATGGTGGTAGTTAAATAATGCAATGACATGTAGGTTTTTAAAGGAGAAACTAACCAAGGTTAAGGCCTCTTCTTGTTTTGATAGGTTCAAAAAGACTTTTTTTTCTCAAGCCTCTCTATCTCAGCATATATATGTGTGTGCATGTGCATACCTGCACACTTGTGTGTGTGTGTGCCCTTAAGCCTCTCTATATCAACATATGTATGTGTTTGCATATGTGTGCATGTGTGCATACGTGTGTGTGTGTGTGTGTGTGTGTGTGTGTGTGTGTGTGTGTGTGTGTGTGTGTGTGTGTGTGTGCTTGCTTGTGCATATGTGTGTGTGTGGGGCTTCATAAAACACAAGTTTGTTTTAGCCAAGAGATAATTTAAAATTTGAAAAGTCATACTCAAAATGGCGGGCGAAGAAAAAAGACATCTGAAAAAATTTCAACTTCTATATTATAATTGGTTGAAAGAAAGAAGAAAATACATGTTTGAAATGACCAATTCATGTTCAACCCAAAGAAAAAATTACCATTTCTTTTGTTGAATAAAGGAAATACTTGTTTAAACTTGTCAGTTCTTGCCTAACCCATTATGAAAAGGATTAATGTAAGGTTTAGAAATATGGGTTTCCTAAACACGAGAGAGAGAGAGAGAGAGAGAGAGAGAGAGAGAGAGAGAGAGAGAGAGAGAGAGAGAGAGAGAGAGAGAGAGAGCATTTGTGGATGGAATAAAATGTACAATGTCATTCAAGTAGAATACCTTTATTACAAGGTAGCACATGGCCAGTAGGCATGCCTCCAAAGCAAACATGAGAGGTCCCTCACCATAAGCTGACATGCATAGATCCCTTTTGTTACACCACCACATAGTCTTGGCTTGAGTATTTTGACTTGAGTATTTGGTCACCTCATTTTCATCCACATAGTCTTGGCTTGACTTGAGTATTTGGTCACCTCTTTTTCATCCACATAGTCTTGGCTTGACTTGATTATTTGGTCACCTCATTTTCATCCACATAGCCTTGTCTTGACTTGATTATTTGGTCACCTCATTTTCATCTCCATAGTCTTGGCCTAGCTTGATTGTTTGCTCACGTCATTTTCATCCATATAGTCTATGCTGCTTGACTCATTTTCAATGTTGGTCTTTTTCTTATTTTTCTTTCTAAGCTTCCTTGTTTTGGTTCATCTCCTCCTTGTTTTTTATATAAACTTTAGAGAAACATCATTCATTTGGAGAAAGGATTTGCATAAAATACGATGACTCCATTTTCCAAGGTTGGTAAGGAGTGAATAATCTTGTTTATTAAAGGGGGAAAGGGGAGAGACAAAGAAACTAATATTAACATCTGCAAAAGGCTAAAATAGCCTATGGACCAAATAAGAAGTAAAAGGCCATGTTGATTTTGAGCTAAATCTACGATTCAAAAGAGAAAATGTACATTCTACTAACCAACAAGTAAATTTGTAATTAGCATCAAGTACACACACCTTTGCTATTTATTTATTGAGTTTTCAATAGGTATTGGCCTGGGTTTTTATTACATTTATAAAAAACCTCAATGAGCATTTAACCTATCAACTTGCCTTCTTTATGAGTTTCTTTGACTAATTTTGTACTTTTCTTTTGAGATTCATTAGCATGAATCCCTCGATAATCCAAATCTTTGTAGATATCTGTGTAGCCTTATATTTGTTTCATTGTTTAGGACCCCCAATCTTATCATCCTTGAAATGCCTGGACCGCCTCCACCTCGATAATCCAAATCTTTGTAGATATCTATGTAGCCTTATATTTGTTTCATTGTTTAGGACCCCCAATCTTATCATCCTTGAAATGATAAGTGATTATTGCATGACTACCCCACTTTGAAGTTGAGCTCCCAATTAGTCACATGTAATTGCTCACCTAAGTAATCCTAATCTTCATCAATGTACAATGCATCAGCATGTAAACTACCTAGAGAGAGAGAGAGACAGAGAGACAGAGAGAGAGGCATTAGGAATTTTTTGGACCCAAAGAGGGCCTCTTGGATTAACTTTTGATTAGGAATGGACCAATAGGAAGAGGGCTGGGTGCACATTTTTGACTTCTTTGACCCTAGGGGACCTAGGCTTTGGTTTGCTAATGGGGCCTAATTACTACTCTTGTCCCCCTATCTCCTCTTGGGCCCAAACTTAGAGGTCCCCCCACCTAGAATCGCGTAAATGAAAAACCCTAAAAATTAAAAATTTTCAAATTTTTCCCAAAAGTGTGTTTTCCCTCTCAAACTTCCCCCCAACATACTCTAGGTTTGGAAAGCTCATTTTGAACCTATTTCTTCCTCTTCTAAGCTCTCCATTGCTGCAAAAACTCCATACCTCTCAAGCTCTCCCTCCTTGTCAAGCTCCCTCAGTCTCAAGCTCCCTCTTCCTCTTTCTTTCTTTTCTAAGCTCTCCATTGCTACAGAAACTCCATCCCTCTCAATCTCCCTCTCCCTCTTTCTTCCTTTTCTAAGCTCTCCATTGCTGCAGAAACTCCATCCCTCTCAAGATCTCCCTCCTTCTCAAGCTCTCTCCCTCTCAATCTCCCTCTCTCTCTCTCTCTCTCTCTCTCTCTCTCTCTCTCTCTCTCTCTCTCAAGCTCCCTCCCTCTCCATTGCTGCAGAAACTCTATCCCTCTTTAGTATACTCTAGGTTGAGGAAGCCTATTCTCAAACTCTAACCCTCTTTTAAGCTTTCCATTGCTGCACTGAAAACCCTGAACTTTCTCTCCTCTCCACTCTTCTGTTGTAAAACAAGCTTTTCTTTTCCCTTCTTCTCTTTTCTTACCACCATGGCCTCTTCCAATAATGTGAGAAGACCTAGGGAGAAGGTGGAAGAGCTTGTGCTGCATAACACAAGAGATGAGAATGGAGTTTGGGCTCCAACAAGATTCAGGGTTGGGGCTTGGGTCTACATGCAGCCAAGCTCTAAGGGACCACATCGACGAGTGCGTCAACTGGGGAATATGCTACATCATTGGAAGGGGCGGCTACAAGGCTTCAAGCATACTAAGAAGGAAGGACTGGTTGCCATAGTGCAACATGTGTATACCCTTGGAGACCTGTACATTCAAGGCCAACGACCAAGGTTTCCTTCAAATTGTCAGTGTAACATAAACACAGCTTTAACAACATGCTAATATTGGATTTTTTATTTCAAATTTTCTTATGATTCTCCATTTTCTTATGTCTCTCTGCAGATATTTTTCCCTCTAATTATGTTGAGGAAAAACCACTCCAAAGCCTCACTGGAGTTTTTTATGCTATGCATGCATCCATTGGAGAGGCAATGTTTGTATCTCAAAGCCCAAGTGATCTTGTACAGAACAATATCTTTTTCTCACTCATATTTTGTACAGAACAATATCTTTTTCTTTTCTCACTCATATTTTGTAGATAAAAAACCAAGTTTATTTGGCAAGCTAGAAGAGATCCCCAACCCCCCTCTTAACAATCCCGAATGGCCCAAACCTGATGCTTAGACCATCTTATGCTTAAAGTTTAAGATGGTAAGTGATATCAAGACATCACTCAAGTTTTCAAAGGCATCTAGGTCAGTAGGGCTAAATTGGTTTTGTCCTTTACATGTTTTTGTGCACATGTTCAATTCCATGCCAATGTACCAAACAAAAATAATGTATATTTGTAAGGAGGTACGGTCTGACCTCATTCAAGGATTACTAGGAGAGGGTTGGGAGGTTAATGAGGGGTCACATCAAGGTGATGTGTACAAGTGCAATGTAGTAGATTCTATAGTATCTTTCAGGTTCTTGAAGGCACGCTCTATTTTGTACATGCGTCTGCACTACCAAAGATGGATGCAAAAGCACGGGACATGGATCCCACTTCAAGCCTCAGAAGAAGAAATTATGCATATTGAGGTAGCTGTGATGATGCAAAATGGATGGATTGAGCGAGTGGCAGCAAGCAAGCATTGGAGCCTAACAGACCTGAGTCAACACTTTAGCATCATGGGCTTTGACAATGTGGAAGAGTCAAGTTTCAAGTTGATGAGAAGAAAGGTATATCTGATTCCACTGCATGTCTAGAGTTAACCCTTACATTTTCTGGTTATTGTGCCACTTTCTATATTTTTATAGATTGGGAAGCGTAAGGAGGGGACAACCATGGTCTTAGAATCATGGCAAATGGGGAACCTTGAATTTTCAGCAGCAAGGTGCATAGTCCTACCACATAGTAGGCATGTGGAAGAGCTTGAAGATGAACTGAGTACATGGGAAAATAGCCTCTGTTTTGATGCACGTGAGGGGCAAGAGTTTCAGGATCGAGGTGAAGGCAATGACAAGCTTTCAAGTCAACAAGGAGATGGAGATCAACATGAAGTAAATGTCACAAGAGGGGCAAAAAATGAAGACATTATAACAATTTTAGATTAGATGACATGCTTGTAATTTTGTAGCAGGCTCTTATTTAATTGAAATCTTAATATTTTTATAAACTATAATTTTTTTATCTAGCGGTCTAGTGTGAAAAGGCCAAACTTTAAATTTTAAGTATAAATAGCCAAAGGTGCCTTCTTGCTTATTTTCACGCGATAGAAACCAAGCACGAGCTCACACTATCTCTTTGCATTCACATGGCTACCCACTTTGACAACTTCTATGAGTTCCTCTCCACCACCCCGTGGGCGGGCAAGAGCGAGCTCTTTGTCATGTTCTCTCGTGAAGTCGACTTTGAAAAGTCGCTCGCCCTTGCATCCCAACATTATGAGACACAGATTGCATACATGGAGCAATACTTGGCTCCCCACTCCATCTCCTTTCCCCATTGCCCCAATGATCGATGGGTGCCTATTGAGCTGCTTAAGTACATTCAACAATATGCCCGCCCCTACATCCACAGCGCCTTGAACGCTTCATCGACATCTGCATCCCCGCAGGAGCTTACTGTACCTTCAATAAGCAGGAGGTGAAGAGGTTGGGGAAGGGCAATTTAGGAACTAGGTTCCTCTCGTGGCTCGCCACTTTTGCATTCCTCATCAGCGAGCGATGAGGATTTGGATGAGGAGTTAGAGATGCCTGCATTGCAGTTGGCAGGGTGTTTGAGGGATGACAAGGAAGTCTGAAGGCAGTAGGTGCTGGTGTAGAAGAGCAGCTTGCATCAGCAGAGGGTGCACAATCTGTAGCTGAACAGCCCACTGTAGTAGAAGATGCGGGGCCATCTTCCCCACATGAGGAGAGCAAGGTGCTGCCAAAGCTTGAGATCAATCTCTTGAGCACCATTGTGGTGGAAGGTGAAGAATACTTATTTCTTCATGACCTTGAAAAGATAATAGGCTTGAGAATGGATGAATGCTTGGGCATTATATGCACGTGATGTGAGTTGGACCTTGATACGTGCAACCTCAGTCCTCACCTAGATAGTGCTATATCACCCCTTGGAGAATCTATCTTGCAGAGATCGTTGCTTTGGTCAAGGAAACTGTGGTTGAGACTACGGAGCAAGCCCTAGTTCCAGAGGAGGAATTCACAACCTTACAAGACAAGCTAGAGGCTGAAAAGGATACCGCCGGAGTAATGGAGGAGACCAAAGCACCAAAAAAGGATGAGGCTAAGTCCTCGATTGACCTCTCCGCCCCCACCAGCACTTTGGCAAAAGAAGACTTTGAGCAAGAGGTAATAATCGACCTTTTACGACCTAGAAACATTTGTAATTATGTATAGGAAAATATTTTGATTTTTCCTTTGATTGCAGAGGGTGATTGAAATTGACGCATTTGCTGGGAGAGGCAGCGGCGGCAGCAGAGACCAAGCCAAGGTCCATGGACATGATGCTGCGTTGGCGCACTATCTTGGTCGACTTCCTGTGGATGGCATCGCCATTATCCACAGGGACTACACCCCTCAATCTGCCTTCCAATCTGCCTTCACTCTCTTCTTTTTGAAAGCCCTCTCTAAGGTGCTCTATGTAGCCTCTATGGCACAGAGCACCAAATGTATAGTTCTGATGAAAAAATCCCTTGCCTTCGATGTTTTTGGTTCTAGATATAGGAGTAAGCTTCTTGCTCGTATAGGTATAGCCAAAAGCATAGACATAGAGGATCCTCAAGAAATAGCCCAATCACTCCTTGAGCACACTCTGCCAATAACAAGAGAAGGAAGCTCAATATTGTAAGAAAGCTTTTGTAAAGATGATGTATCATTTCTTATTATGAATACAATACAATTTTTGCAAACTTATTTTCATCAAGAATTTCATTGTTTTTTCTAGTTTGTACCATCAATGTTTTTGTGAATGCATCATAAATGACCTTGGGAGCCTGGGGGAGTAGTGCCAGAACAGTGCCTGGTGGGGGAGTAGTGCTAGAACAGTGCGAATTTTGAGCCTGCACCGCTGCTGTAGAGCCCGAATTCGCACTGTTTTGGCACAACTTCCGGGTTGTTGCAAGATCAGGCTGTCCAGTTTTATCCAGTTTCTGCTGGACTGGGACAATGCTTGGAGAGCAAATTTGGGGGGCAAGGTACTTAAAATGAGATCAAGCAAATGATAGAAAATACGCTTGCCCTTAAATTAACCCAATATAACTTAAATTAATATAAATTAGTCTAATTAATCAAAATTAGTCAAAAATATGATGAAATGATAAACAAATGATCTTTCCATACTTAGAGTGATCCAATTTATTTTTCCATAGATGCACTATTACAAGTACACTAGTCCCTATAGGTTTTAGATGATTCACATCAAAAATGTAATTTTACTAATTAGATTATTAATATTTGCAGGCCTTCTGATAGTCTGGAAGAATTTTGAAAAAGAGATCATTAAAAATCCAACCATTGGATTTGTAATTTTTACTAACCACCACATTCTACTAATGTCTCAGTATCTACCCACTCTTTTGATCTACAAGATTGAGGATTTTAAGTGGTAGCTATTGTGGGTACAAAAAGTGGCGTATATTATAACACTTTAAAGACCTTGAAATATTTAAAGAAAATAGACAAATATCTTAAAAATTTCTCAAAAAATCAAGTTAAGCTCCATATTATGTGAATATCTAAGGTACAAAGTGGGAATCTCATATGAGTTTATATGTAAAAGATATTCGCATTTTATGGAATCAGTTCAAATTTGGGACAGGGTGTATACATTGACTTTGTACCTAAGAAAATGGGGACTTTTGACTATCTAATGCTTAATCAAATTATGCAACTATATTTCCAACTTTGAATATGATGTTCCAACAAAAGAACTTGAAACGAAATTCCTTCATTTACTAGGAGAGATTAGCCACTAAAGGTAAACAAATGCCTGTTTTTTTACTGTTTACAGGGTGCCTGAGTGGACAAAACTGGGTACCCTGATCTTGCAACCACCCTTCCCCAGCCCTTCAGGAGCAATTCTGATGCATTGGATGATAAAAAATGTATTTTTACACATGATTAAAGGTATTTTTATCTTGTAAATTACTGTTTCTCATCAATGTACTCAACTTGATTATGCATCAAAAATGATCCTGAGTGGCTGGGGGAGCAGTGCCAGAACAGTGCGAATTTTGAGCCTGCACCGTTGCTGTAGAGCCCAAATTTGCACTGTTCTGGCATAGCTTCCCCAGTCCTCCAAGAGCAATTCTGATGCATTGGATGACAAAAAAATGTAATTTTACACATGATTAAAGCTGTTTTTATCTTATAAACTATTAATTCTCACAATTAGTGTACTCAACTTCATAATAAATGCATCAGAAATGATCCTGAGTGGCTGGGGGAGCAGTGCCAGAACAGTGCAAATTTTGAGCCTGCACCGCCACTGCAGAGCCTAAATTTGCACTGTTCTGGCATAGCTTCCCTAGTCCTCCAGGAGCAATTATGATGCATTGGATGATAAACACTATATTTTTACACATGATTAAAGCTGTTTTTATCTTACAAACTATTGTTTCTCACAATTTGTTTACTCAAATTCATCAGAAATGATCCTGAGTGGCTGGGGGAGCAGTGCCAGAATAGTGCAAATTTTGAGCCTGCACCGCCGCTGCTCTGCAGAGCCTAAATTCGCACCGTTCTCGCATAGCTTTCCCAGTCCTCCAGGAGTAATTCTGATGTATTAGATTATAAACACTATATTTTTACACATGATTAAAGGTGTTTTTATCTTATAAACTACTATTTCTCACAATTAGTGTGCTCAACTTCATTATAAATGCATCAGAAATGATACTGAGTGGCTAGGGGAGCAGTGCCAGAACAGTACGAATTTTGAGCCTGCACCGCCGCCGCTCTGCAGAGCCTAAATTCGCACTGTTCTGGCATAGCTTTCCCAGTCCTCCAAGAGTAATTCTGATGCATTAGATGATAAACACTATATTTTTATACGTGATTAAAGGTATTTTTATCTTATAAACTACTATTTCTCACAACAATTAGTGTGCTCAACTTCATTGTAAATGCATGAAAAATGATCCTAAGTGGCTGGGGGAGCAGTGCCAGAACAGTGCAAATTTTGAGCCTGCACCGCCGATGCAGAGCCTAAATTCGCACTGTTCTGGCATAACTTCCCCAGTCCTCCAGGAGCAATTCTGATGTATTGGATGATAAACACTATATTTTTACACATGTATTGCAAGGAGGTTGGTGTCTTCAAAAAGCCCAACAATGTAAGCCTCGGAGGCTTCTTGCAATGCTTCAAGGGCAATCCCCTGCACACGGGACTCTGTTCTATATCGTTGGAGAATCTCCTTCACTGTGCAAGCAAAAGGGGCTCTTCTTATCAGCAACTCAGTGTTCCTCTGATAAAACTTGATTTCTTGTAGAGCCCTATGTCCTTGGCGCATCCTTCTCCTTGGAGCTCTCTGTGTTGTGTTAGTGCGTTGGCGAGGTTGGGACTTCCTTGGCTTGAAGAGATTGACCTTTCTACGCTTGCGCGCACTTGCAGGAACCTCCTCTTGGTCTCTGTCATAGTATGAATCCTCCTCCTCCTGTTGCTGTGGTACCTGTGTATCAAGTTCCTCCCGGGTAGGTCTTGCCACCTATGGTGCTGCGCAACGTAGGAATGTTTTCACCAACCCAGTCGAACTGCTCATCACTCATTGGCCTCTCTGTCTTGATCTCTGGGGTGGCTGCATTGTGGGGTCTTCTTCACACGCTTACTCCCACTAGAAGGTCCTGCATGTGTGTGCACTGGTGTTGCTTTGGGAGGAGGGTTGGACTCTGGTGATCCCATTGGGTGTGTCCTAGAATCCAAGGGGTCACTCTCTTCTGTAGTGTCGCCACCAGTATGTGGTTGTTGGGTGCCTTGCACTTGGTTTTGTGAAGGCATGGTAACACGTGCGGTGTTCTTGGTGCGTGCCATATCCATGTATGACTATGCTAACGTGGTGATGTGTCGGTGTCCTTACGTGGGTGTCTATGTAGATCTTGAGCTCAAGCTCTCTAAAAAAGTGAAATGAAAATGAAGTGAGAGAAGGAACTATTAATAGTTTTTTTTAGGGAATAAAAAAACCTAACTAAACTTATTTTCTTAGCCTTATTACATCTAGATTTACGTTGGTGCGTGCACAGCCCAACGCCTCCCTTGTCTCCTCATTCGTGCACGCCAAGCACCATGCCTATGGGGAGCATTGGTCTGCAACCATTCAAGCCAAGCATGACTTTTTGCAGCCTTGCGTGCCTCTTGCGTACGCTTAGATTGTTGGGCCCGCTCCCTAACCAATACCCTTCCAAAGGTTGTGCGATAAAACCAATTAAACATCTCTTGTAGATAGTTTGTACGTGTTCCTCCTACAGAAGCTCCACCTCCATATATTGTATTTTTGAAATAAACCCATGTTGCTTTATAATGTGATTTCTCCATCCCTTGGGTACTCCACATGTCGAGCGATCCATACTTGTTCATGAAATACGCACCATGCGCATAAACTATGTGCTGTATACATGACAATAGAATTTATTTAGAAAAAGTCAAGGTTAAAACACTAGTTTATTTTTTTACTATACAACTTACCATATAGTGTGTTACTTTACTCTCTCCCCAAGCACCTAGCACCACTGTGTTGTCTTGATTTTCTTTCTGCTCGACCCTGTGTCTAATGTTAGTGTGTCATCAACATGATAAAACTGTCCTATAGCTCGCTGCACATCATCATTATTGATACGCTTGACATTGTGAATCACCTTGAGTGTAGGAAATAAAGTGCCAGTGATTCCTTGTCTTAGAAATGCATCTTTTACAACCTGATGGATTGCTTGGTACCCTTTCATGCTGATTCCAGCCGCATCACAAGCATGTTGAATTAATGAAGAATCGATGGAGGTGGTAATCTCGCTCACTACATTGCTCACAACAGCTTGGCGTATTTTAGGATGATGAGGGTCAGTAATAATTGAGAGAATATCCTTGGTATTCAGAATGGCTTTGACCAAATCCTTCCATCCCTCTTCATTAGAACCACACACCTCTTGCAAAAAATTCCTAGTAGAACACAAATCATGACTATTTTGTTTAAATCACTGAGTGCATAATGAAAGTTTATGTTATTTACTTTGTTGTACGAATCCTTTTCTTCCATGCTCCACCTTTAAACGCAAGAGATTCTATACCAGCCAATGTATTTTTGCGTTCACGAGCACCATTTGGCGTTTCTTTGAGTCGTTTGATAAGTTCCTCTAGCCTTTGAATCTTTGCATCCTTCTCCACATTCTCTACAAGGGTCTCTTTCATTTTATCTGATGATGTTTTAAGTCCTTCTTGACATTGTAAAAGGCTGAATTGTGATGCTTGCAATTGAGATTGGAGAATATGGGTTTGCCAAGCTCCACTTGTAGTCAATCTTCTACAGTATCCTAACAAGCCAAGCTCTCCTTCACCAACAAATTGCATAAAAGATGATAAATTGCGGAAAGGAGAGTTTACTCTTAATGGAGGGTCAACTAGATAGAGATGCCCATCAACCCCAAAGATCTACATTTTTCTCCTTAGCTATCCTACAAGCTTGGATAGATTGTGCATCAGTAGGATGGGTTTTTTTAGAGCTGCCATACTCTTCAGGAATATGAATGTGTAAATCAACCTTCCGTTTTCTAGCTTCACAAGGGGCTATACACATAGCTTGCAAATGCTCCATAGCTAAGCAGAGGAAGAGGCTAACGCAGAGAGAGAGAGAGAGAGAGAGAGAGAGAGAGAGAGAGAGAGAGAGAGAGAGAGAGAGAGAGAGAGAGAGAGAGAGGGAGTGAGTGAGAGAGACTGTTAAAACTTTGCTGTTGCAGGTTTAACACAAATCCGTTTTTCTAAGTAGAAAATGATATTTTTGATATACAAATATACTAACATGGAGTTTTTCATCAATAAAATAATAATAATTTTTGGGGTCCCCACAATTTCGGGATCTGATAGTTAGTTATGTTTATGAGGTTGTGGGGACCTGACATTTAGTTTTATGGATGTACTGGCTCCTGACAGGCTTCTGACGTGACCCTTGAATTACAAGCTTTTTGGAGGGAAAAAATTATTTTCATCATACATATTGGTTGGGTGGTGTTTTTTCCACCTCAAAATGTAAAAAAATAAAAAATAAAAAAATTTCACTTTTTGGGGCCCACCTAAATACGAGAATGTTTTGCTGATGTGTGTGGAAGGGAGATATGGTGGGAGTTAATGAGAAAGGAGATTTCAAACTAACAAGAAAGATTCAATTTATAGAGAGTGAAGATAAAAAATTCAAAAAGTAAGAGAGAAAGTATGAGAAAAGTCAAAAAAGTAAGAGAGAAAGTATGAGAAAAGTCAAAAAAGTAAGAGAGAGAGTATGAGAATATTCCCTTTAAAAAGTGAAACTAGGGGGGTATGGCTGATGTGGCAAGGCAAAAAATAGGGGTCATCATAGCCTTTGTCTCCCTTAAGCCTAGCTTTTTAAGCTCTAATCCCTTAAAATTAGGAATCCTTAGGAGGCCCTTTTTGGGTCCAAAAAATTTCTAATGTCTACCACTTAAAATTAGGAATCCTTAGGAGGCCCTTTTTGGGTCCAAAAATTTCCTAATGTCTACCACTTAACCTCACATGCCAACTTCATGGTATATCATGGACCATCCATAACTCTTTAACCCAACCCGATATCTGCTTCACTATCAACCTAGTGACATGAGGACACTGTCACCACCATTAGGAAGGGGGGTATGTTAGCCATTTCATAGGTTATTATGGTTTCACCCCCTGCTTGACCTACCACCATAAGCCTATGCATTGCCATCTTACCCACTTGAACGGAAACCTATCTTTTGTAAGACATTACTGGAAGATATAAAGCAGTCTCATCATGAGCTTAGTGTCTAATAGGGAAAGTGTAAGGACTTCATGTACATACTTGCTTAAGACTAATAATGACTAGACTTAGAATAACATATAAAGTAGCCTTACCATGAGCTTAGTGTCAAATAGGGAAAGCCTAAGGACTTCATGTACAAGTAATAGTGATCAAGACTATATTTAAGTTTGGTCAACCTAGTGTGGACAGTAGTTACTTGTATATACACTAATTATTTATCTCTTCTTGCAGTATCTTCTTCCCTATCCACTTTCTATAAGATAGAACCACCACGAAGCCTATCTTCTTCCCTATCCACTTTCTATGAGATAGAACCACCACGAAGGCTAGTATCTTCTCTGTGCCTCCATCTAGGCAAAGGAAACTCTACCTTCACCCCCTTAGCAAAGGAGCATTCTGGTGTGACAATGGAGTGAGGACGTGATGAGCCAACTAGTGCACTCACATCAAGGAGTTGCATTGTGGCTCGAAGACAAGACCAAACCAAACATGATTCATCTCGAAGGCAAGACCTAGCCACACATGATTCAGTAAGGCTAAGGTAAGCACTTGACTAGAACATTATTGATTGACTAGTTTATTGTTTTTTTAATTTGAAGGTATGCATGCATCATTTGTAATGTTTTCAAGCCTATAAATATTCATCATAAAAAATAGTAGTTATAAGATTTCTCGGTGGTTGTGTAGCAAACAAACATGAACAAATGACCTTTGGGTCTCTCTCTCTCTTTTGCAAATAAAGGGGAGAAACTTGCATGTTTTTCCTTTGATAGAGGAACTCTCTATTCTCCAATCTCTCTCCACATCAAGGTCTCTAGAGCCCCTCTTTCTCCAATCCCCACCCCTCTCTCTCTCTCCACATCAAGGTCTCTAGAGCCCCTCTTTCTCCAATCCCCACCCCTCTCTCTCTCTCTCTCTCTCTCTCATACACTCACACACACACACACACACACACACACACACACACACAGATGCAAGGAAGAAGAAATCTTGAGCTCTTGCAAGCACACACACACACTCACACAAACCCTAGAAGAGAACACACAAGATGAGAGGATGAAAATTGTTGTTCTTCTTCTTCTCAACAAAAGGGTTCTACCAAAAAATAAGGGAAATATAACATAAGTACTAAAGTACTATGTACATGCAGTCCATAATGTGAACATGCTAAGTGAGTGAGCTGGCAAGATAAGTATGCCATAACATAATGGTGGACAAGTGTAGAATCACTGGCGCGAAGATTTATCATGTCAACATCCTACCAAACACGCCAATGATGCAAGTGGCGAAAACGGTCATCCAGGCGTACATCTCAACACTCCCCCTGAAGCTCAACTCCATCTCTAGGGCTCCAAGCATAGTCCGAAATCTGCGAAGCTTCTCTGCTCCCAGGGCTTTCATGAAAATGTCAGCTACCTTCTCCTCTATGCTAACATACATGAGATCAATTTCTCTTGCTAAAACCCTCTCTCTGATGAAGTGATAGTGGACCTCTATGTGTTTGGTCTGCGCATGAAAAATCACGCTCCTCACCATATAGTGTGTTACTTTACTCTCTCCCCAAGCACCTAAATTTTATGATATGTTGTTGGAATGATGCTCATTCTTGGGCAGTTGTGCTACTTTGATTCATAATGCAAACCATGTTATTGAAATTTATCCAAAGCTATTTGCGCATATTTACAAGAGCTGGCATTGGACAATATGCATTTGTGGTGATTGCACATAGGTCTCTCCAGAGTCCCCAAGTCTTCTTTGAATTCTCTATGTTTGCTGGCTTCTCCAAAAGAGAGCTCCTCCACCAACTGGGGGTGCAGAGGTTAGTTGAAAATAGACTTAAAAATGGATTAATTCCTAATTATAATTAGTAGAGTAATTAGCAATTAGGCTCAAAAAACAGATATATCCTAAGCTTGGCTCTGATACCATGTTAAATTTGCAGCAATGTGATGAGCTATGGTGGATCGAATGCTAGAATCAACATCATTAACCAAGAGATTAGACGATAATTAAGACGTGATTAGTGAGCAATTAACTGATAGCTTAATGTAGGCATGGATAATAAAAAACCAGCAAATTCTCATTAGGCCAATGCCTCAATTTATAGAGTTTACATCCAAGCATCTAATCCCACTGATTTCTCTTGATTCACTCCACCTCTTTTGCTTGATTCTCTCCACCTCTCCCAGAATATCTCCACACCTCCTAAATCTCCTCATGCTACCCTTTATTCTCTCCCAATAGATACTTCTCACCTTTTCATAGGTTCTCTCACATTTACAGATTCTCTTTTACAGCCTCTTTTTGCCACCAAGGGCTTGTTCCCTTGACTTGTGTATTTCAACAAAATAGTCCTTGCCACACATGCATAGGTTGATGAGAAACAAGTAGTAGACTTGGACTCCCTTCTACTTGTTTCTCACTTGTGTATTTCAACAAAATAGTCCTTGCCACACATGCATAGGTTGATGAGAAACAAGTAGTAGACTTGGACTCCCTTCTACTTGTTTCTCACCTATCTTCCCTCAGTTTTGGTGTTTGCAGTCGGTTGTCTTCGTCCTCCCCATCAACATTTTTGGACCAATAGGTACTTTAGGTATTTTTTGATTGCTCATAACATTGATGTAAGGGACCTTACCTTCTCTACTTGATATGGGTGGATCAGAGGCTACAGTCTTTCAGTTTTTTTACATGATGAACCTTTTCATCTAGTTGTACATCAATACATGTTCCATGTATCACAACAAATGTACATGACACATGTAGACCATTTTTTTGATCATCAAGCTGGCCAGGGTCTTTGAATAGTTGTCTATTCATCTGTGGGTTTATATATTTATATTTATTTCAAAACACACACTCTATGTCACAAGGCTTACTATCTCAGTAGGCCAGACCCACCTACTTGATACTTCTAAACCTAGAGACTTGTCTGCTCCCACTGTCCTAATGCATTTATGCTAACAAGTTGAAGGAGGTTGTAACAGGTCCTTCATCAAGGTTATGACTCACAACCATCGTGTACTAGATGCGGACTGGTTTAGAGAAATGTCATAACTACCAATGTCACATCATATAACCACTTTTCACTCTTATTGGATTGATTTGACATTACTTCAGGGCATACTTTGTTTTCTCACTTTGGCTATTTTAACCACTTAACGATGAAATGGATGAAAATATCCTAAAATACATATGATATGTACCTGGCTTGATTATGTGACAGACTTTGCTAGTGGCTCCAACTGGAGTGTGTACAACAACAATGTCTAACGAGGCATTTTCACTTCACCTAACTAGGTGTTTTAACTCTACCATGTTGTCTTAATGTACCCAATGGGGTGTCATGACATGCTTTTTGAGTATTGGTGGGTAGTAGGCTATCCACACAAGTGGTAACCTACTGCATCACTTGTGTGAAACTTACTCCCGGGTAAGGGGTGGGTACACACACACACACACACATACATTTGTTTTGATTTATCTATGACATTTACATTTTTTCCTAAGAAATCAGCAAACTGGGGTTTCCCTAAACAATCAGCATACCAGTTTTTTTTGCCACTAAGCTAGATTTTTAGAGTATTTTTTTCTATTACCATTTTTCCAAGTTGACTCCTTTTTCCATAACTTGTTGATTACTCTAAATTGATGCCAAATTTGTAATGCTTATATGTCTAGTATGGTTTTGGGATATCCCTATTCATAACCGGGTCTGCCAAAGACTTCAGAGAAATTGATAGAAACTCGAGACCGTTGATATCTTGTATATTTGAACTCAACCTTGGACGCTGATGATGTGGTCGAGAAGGTTGTGGTAACTCGAGATCGTTGAGAAAATCAAGATCGTTGATATCTTGTATATTTGAACTCGATCGGGTCCTTGCTGCATATGCATAGGTTGATGAGAAACAAGTAGTAGACTTGGACTCCCTTCTGTAAATAAAGTCACGCATGGATTTGCCTTTTACCACTCCACTGACAACTGAGATGCCAGGCCTCACTTAGGTCATCCTTCCTTGGCAAAAGCTTTAGAGTCATAAACCAAGTCACTCCAAGTGTGAGCCTTACATCCAATGTGAGGCTGAAAGAATGGCTTTTTTCCACATGTGAATGTTCATTCAAAGCATTGCACACTTGCTCAAAGACCTCAAGGTACTGCCTAGGGTGTTTGTTTCTAGTGAATTTGTTCATTAGGTTGGCAATGTCCATTGAGCACCTCAAACCATGTCGATTTGGCTCCATTGTGCATAGTACTAAGTGCTTTACCATAGTTCTTCCCATAACAATTGCTAAGGTAATTGGATCTAGAGGGGTTGCGGCTGGAGGGGGTGGATAGTAGGGAATTCCACCCATAGCAGCAAGAGATATACATATGCAGTAGGTTCTTGGAGAGGGAAAATAAGAGGTGTACAATATGTAAGTGTGGCATAAGATGGTACAATTTCAAGCCTTAGGGTAGACCTAGGAATAGGTGTGATGTATGTGGGTGACCTAGGATTGAGACGTATGGTGGTGAGGGGCTTTGAGAGGCCTGCAACAAAAAAATCTTTGATTACACCCTTTATAAGCATGTCATGTATGCTACATAGTATGTTTCATATGCTAACTATGTGTGCAGCTAGGCCAGTATGCTAATTAGCATTCCCGTGTATGCTAGCTAGCATAATCATATATGCTAACTAGAATATCAAGTATACTAACAAGCATACCAGGTATGCTAACTAGTAAACCTTATAATCTCTAAGCAATTCAAGTGTACCCAAAAGCTTCTATGTGCTTACTAGAGCACAGTATATGCTAATTAGCATATCCAACATGCTTAATAGCATATCAAGTATGCTAATTAGCATATCCAATATGCTAGTTAGTATATAGGATATGCTAATTAGCATATCCACTATACTAACCAGCATACTGGATATGCTAATTGGTATATCCTGTATGCTAACTATCATTCCTGTAAGATCCCTGTTCCCACTGCGCAACGGATTCGGGGTGCTAGCAGCGGAAGTAACACATCTTGCGCGGGTCAGGGTCTCACACTCAGGGCCTCGCCCACGGATATTCGGACAAGAGACTAATCCGTCGGTTTTTCCAAAACCGAACCCGGAAAAACTTCCCTTATCCGGAAAGCACGGGCGATTCCACCAGGATAACTCTTTACTCTAACATAGTCAAGATCATTACTGATCAAACTGATCCGACTGCACCTCTAACGATACTTGGTCAGATCAAGTTCATGCTTTGAATAAAATTATTTTATGTGTAATTTTTATAAAAATTTTGTCATAGCTCTGCTACTATGACTGATAAATCTCAATTTATTTTGAAGGATAAAGCTTATCATTAAGGAAATGATTAGAATGATCCCTAATTGGATCATTAACCCAATAATGGGTTGAATCATCAATATTCATGAAATACATAAACTAAAAGCATAGAAAAAAGCCATTAATTTGACCTCAAGCATAGATTAATCTTGGATTAAGGAAAAGCTTTATGAAAAGCTTCATTTGGATTGAGAATGGGCCATGAATATGACCATTTCTTGAGTGAGAGAGAGAGAAATTACATAAAAACCATTAGAATTAAGCATAAATGGAAATTTATGTAATTCTTTACTATCATTAATCAATTAACTTCAATAGCATTCATCAAATTATGTAATTCTTCACTACCATTCATCAATTAACTTCAATAGCATTCAAAAACCATTCCAATTAAGCTTCTCAAGCTTGAGAGGGGTTGAGAAGAGAGAAGCATTGAGAAATTATAGAAAGATCAAAATTCACCATTTACCTTACAAATTGCTTGATTCTTTGTTCACGGTAGAGGCCCCCAACCAATCAATTGGTTAAGTATGTTGATGGAGCCATCAATGGGGATTGAAGAAAGAGGGAAGCTCCAATTTCTTCAATTTGGAGAGAATTTTAGAGAATAGTAGAAATTAGCATTATTTCAGCATAACTCTAGTATAGTAAAATTCTTCTATTTTTTTCAAAGGACTCATGTTCTATTTATAGGAGAGGGAAGCTCTAACCAAAGCTAACTGAATTCTAAAATTTTTCAAATTCAGTTTGGTTGAATTTGGACTAGATTTGGATCTAGTTTGGTTCCTTTTTGATTCGGTTTGGTTCCATTTTGATTTGGTTTGATTCAAGAGAGAGGAGAGATAAAAATATCACATTATTTTTGAGTTTAAAACTCATTCAAGCATGTGAAATATGCACCTCCTTTAATGGACTCCCCTTCCTTACATATGTGTCAAAATGGAATTATTATACCCAAAATATCTCATATTTTTAATATTGCTCATAGTTTTTTACTAATAAACCTTGTACATTTTCAACTCTTCATCTTATGTGAGCATTTACTCATTTTTGGATACCCAGAATATCTCATATTTTTTATATTACTCATAGTTTCTTACTAATAAACCTTGTACATAGTCAAGTCTTCATCTTATGTGAGCATTTACTCATTTTTGGGTATCTTCTTTTACAATTTGGATTTATCGCCTCCCTACACATGGATTGATGCTATTGGCCCATAGGAACCTTAATTGGACCATAATCCAAAAATTTCTAAAAATCTAGACCCTTAGGCTAAGGTCTTTTATACCCATTTCCAATAAATTCCAATTGCACATTGAAAAGTTCTTTTTGAATTTCTGTTTCAGGGAAATTAATTTTAATAATATGAGAAATTTTTCTATCTAAAAATATTCAAAATCTGAATATTCTCTCTCTAGAATATTTTCTCTCTCTATGTCAAAATAGGTAGAGACAAGATCTTTTATATTTCTGAAGAGGGGATTGATTACAGGGGAAGATGCTGGACATCTTGAGAGGCTGGGGAGGAATCTTACATTCTCTCGCACTTGAAAAACGCGAGATGTCCTCATCTCGCAAACTGGGGGTAATTTCGCAAGATACACGAATATGAGACTTAGAGAAAAAATTTAATTACTTAGATTAACCACCAAGAAAAGTCTCAAAGAGAGCAAGATTCAAGACAAGAACAAGATTTCAACTTTATTCATTCTTGGAACATATACAGTAAAGATAGAAGAACTCTTTACACTTCCATAAGCCCGTCCATCATATGGTCACAAAAGCAACACTCACAAGCTGCACATGTATAAGGTAACTCATCTATAGGAATAATTCTGTTGGATATTGCCGCACCTATCTCAGTGGTATGAGGTGATCTAACAAAAGGACCTCTGAGAGGCAAGCCAAAAACGGGGTAAAGGCATATCTTCTGATGAGGAAGAAAACATGCCAGTAAGAAGACCAGCTCAGAAAACCCAAGATGCCTTGATCTCATCACGCAATAGTATCGGGGACCCAAACCCAAAGCTTCAATAACCATAGCCAAGCGGACATTGTTGCGAAAGTGCTGCTGACCCCACGGTGTTACCCTGGTTATGTCTTGATAGGTCCGCCATTTGGTTTGAGCTACAGAAGTTCCTAGGTGAGGAAAAAGTGAGCGCTCATACAGTTCTATAAAATCCTTCTTCACAGACTCGCTTGCGTCTTGAAGGTGAGAAATCATCATGGATAAAACTAATTCCTGTTGCCAAGCCATGAAGGAGATTAAGAAAGAAAGGAGATCGATGGAAGTAAGATTACTGTGAGCGACAAGTAAAAGTTACGACTTATATAAAGGAAGGAGCTAGCGTAACCTAGAAGCCAACGGTATCTTGCCACTGAAGTTTTACCATCTTTCCATGATTTGGGTTTGGCACATATTTCTATAGAAGGCATTAAGAACTTTGAGATGAGGAGATAAAAGAAGTTCGTAGGCTAAGTCACTTACTTTCTTTGGTCCACAATATCTGGGGGATAACTACTTATACTCCCCAAGAGATAAAGAACTTCTTTTGGTCCGTACTCAATTGAAGACCATATCTGCTTCTTTGAATTCTCTGACTGTCCTCTTCTTATCTGTATATTGTTTCTGTCGATCCTGGGCAGCTTTTATATCTTTATGAATTGCCTGCATCTGTTGCTCTATGTCGCCAAGCATTTGACTGGTCATCTCGACCCTAATCAATGGGTCGGACCTAGTTAATGGAGTTAAGCAATCTTGTCCGAGACGGACCCTGATTAGATTGGTATGAAGGAATTGGTCTCTGAATTTGGGTTCTAGACTTCCCTGTGCCCTTTTCATGGTAGGAGTCGGGCAGTCTTTTTAACTGATGACCAAAACCTTGGCATCCAAAACATCGGTTCACTTCTGAACTCATCGTTCTGAATCGTTAAAAAAACAGGTGGGCTGCTGAGAAGGTACTCTCGGGAAAGTGTCTTCCCTTTTTAAACAGAATCTTTCTTTTATTTTAGAGAGGGAATAATTATAAGATCAGAAAGGGAGATTCTTACTCCTGCATACTTCGAAGGCTAGGGGAGGAATCTTATTTTTTACCCCACTTAAAAAGTGCGAGATGTCCTCATCTCGCAAAGTAGAGGACAACTCTTTTTCTTAAAGATCCCATTTATTCTAGGGTTCCTTATATTTTGGTCAACCCAACAGAATACGGGGATAATTATCCCTTAAATAGAACTCATCATTAAATAACAATTTATTCAATCATTTCATTCATATCTTTAACACGATAATGGTCCATTAGACCGAAAAATTTCTTTATGAACATTCCTCCACGGGAATTTCAGACAAGTAAGTTCTCAATTTGTCATCCCTTAACTTGATCTACCATGTCAAGTGTTAACAGTAGCAATTTGACAGCATAATCCACTAATCTCATAGTGATTTGCTGAATTCATTATCATCATTCTAGTTATGAATATTATCACAGGGACTCGTCCCAATCATCCACATTGTGGTTTCGCTCAGTTTATTACATTTCAACCCATTTTCAGGGATCATCATTTTTCAATCAAAATCCAAATCAACTCATCAGTTCTCAAATAGAATTAAAAATTCATATCAACCACATTCGAAATCATCATCTGGATAGCATTAATGCTTATAATTTCAAGTCTTGGATTTACTCGTATATACTGCCGGTAAAGAGCTGCAGTTATACCCTCGGTATATACGGATAGTCATGATACTCAAAACTATAAGGTAAATACCATCATGTCTAGGCCTCAAGCAAGTCAGGGTTCCATACAATTGCGGTACTTCTAATTGAAGTCCTAATTACTAATTTATGAATTTCAGTTTGAATAACAAATTGTATGAATTATATCACACAATTACAACCTTTTTGTGTGTCTTGATAAATTTTTGACATAATTGGCTCCTCAGTTGATCTTATTGGAGATCTATGACATATGTCTGATAAACAAATTTTTCTTTATCCGATCGTCCGTAAACAATCACTTAAATAACATGAATTTTTTTTAAATTTTTTTTAAATAAAAAAAACATTTATATATTTATATACAAGTTGCAATAAATACATAGAGTGGCTCGGCTCCAAAATTCAAAATCTCCTCGGGAGACGCATAAGACGACGGTGCTGGGCCATAGTCATGCCTTGTTACATAATTTCTCTAATTACGAAGGGAGCTATTATTTTCTCCTTAGGGATAAATCGACTAAAGAGTCTATAAACTCGGCAAGCAAGTCTGAAATTTTGAGGCGTTGAATGATATAGAATGACACCACGCGTCATTTTTAGCTTTATCAAAATCATGGCCAATGAGAGGTTCTGCCTCAGCATTGCATGCCGGTTGCAAGAGACGTGGATATATAGCCCTGCAAACCACTTATGCTGTTGTCTCTCCACTAGGTTAGGAAAATATAATTCCTCGAAATGGCGTGCGAGTCTTACTCAGCTTGTTCGAGTTGAAGCGGAAGAGATGAGATGTTCGAAGGCGAACGCAGTCATATCTTGAGACTGGGTGAGGTCGGGAATACCAGATAAGTAGGGAACTTCCATCTATAAAAAAATTCTTTGATTAAAAATTCTTCATTAAAGAGGCTTACGGAATGAAAATACATTATGAAAAATGCTTTTTTTGAATTTTTATTATTAATTTATGATAAGAATTTGCTTATCCGTATTAGTTTTCAAAAGCTCTGATACCAACTGTAAGATCCCTGTTCCCACCGCGCAACGGATTCGGGGTGCTAGCAGCAGAAGTAACACATCTTACGCAGATCAGGGTCTCACACTCGGGGCCTCGCCCCCACGGATATCCGGACAAGAGACTAATCCGTCGATTTTTCCAAAACCGAACCCGGAAAAACTTCCCTTATCCGGAAAGCACGGGCGATTCCACCAGGATAACTCTTTACTCTAACATAGTCAAGATCATTACTGATCAAACTGATCCGACTGCACCTCTAACGGTACTTGGTCAGATCAAGGAAGAAACTTGCACTTGGTTCATTGGGATCAACGCTTTTTCCCCATCAAGAGGCACAGCCGTTGATTCCTATCCATAGAACAATTACTATCCGGGATTTACTTCATCTATCGTAGTAATAGAAATTAAATCTCGATTTACGGATCCATCAGTCCAGCCTAATAACCCCATCCAGTCCCATGGGTTAGCCAACCTCCCAACCACTGTAGTGATGGGATCCAATTAGGAATTTGATTAGGTTTTGTCCCGGGTACCAGGGAAAAGAGTTCCTAGGCCCCCTAGCCGGAAGTTCATGCAAACATAAAACTAGTCACACCACTTACACACCCAATATGAAATTGCCTTTTTCTCAGCATCAACTATCTTTCAAACAATCCTTTAATGAAACCATTATGTTGCTCTGATGACAATCCTCAAATTTTCTGGTTGAATCCTTATTTCCCGTCATTCATTCATCGGTGTACTTATGGCATCATTGGCAACCAGAACGCTCACCACCTGTTCACTCAGGGGCCTTTTCCATAGTTCCTAGCTCATAGTAACTGGCAATATATTCATATAACAGAATGGAATCTCCGTGGAAGATCAGCAAGATCAACCCACAGATCCATATAAAAGAGCCATGGACTCATCCGTTTGAGGACCAGCAAGGTCAATCAACCAGATCCATGCCCGGTTTTCAGAAAACAACTCTTACTCCTTGTTCCAATATCTTCCTCGACGCACGTGTGGGTATCTTCGGCGACCCAGAGCCCGAGCACCGTATGGTCAGCACCCTCTAGGATCCTTCGTAGGTGACCTAGCGCTTCACTCATAGGCCGCTTCCTTGGTCCCTAATCCACCGTACCGGAAGCTCACCATTTAAATCGAACCGAGGCTGGCGACCTTGCTACGCGAGACGTCCTCCATTGACTCTCCGTCCAGCAGTTGCAACTTTATCAGTTCGGTCTTCATGACCTTAATCCTCAAGACGGTCAAAATGCTTCCCCAGCATTCTTGACATAAAACAGTCATTTACAAACAGTCACAAAATACAGTTTCTATAACGAACTCTCGTCTTTCCACGTTATCCACTCTCGGACCACATTACTTATTCCCTATTCCATTCTCATCCATTCACTCATATAGACTACACATTATTTCACATACACATTCACATTCATTATTCTACATACATATCCATGTTCGTACGTCCACATCATACATCCAATTTCACATTCATACATACGCATCTACATGCATACATCTATTTTCACATCCTCATTCATACATCCACATTATACATACATCCAATTTCACATTCATACCTACGCATCTACATGCATACATCTATTTTCACATCCTTATTCATACATCCACATTCACATACATACATCTACATCCGAATCTACATCCATACATCCACATCCACATCTTCATTCACATTCACATCCATACATCCACATCTACATACATACATCCATTTTCACATCCTCATTCATACATCCACATCCACATACATACATACATCCGTATCTACATCCATACATCCATACTACATCCATTCTCGCCCTAACACATCTCATATACATCTTATCCCATCAGATACACTCTCTACCTCGTCCCATACACATCTTAACACATCCTAACTCATCTTAACACATTCTATCACATCTCATACACCTCTTATCATATCCTATCACATCTCATACATATCTTATCACGTCTCTTCACATCTCATACACCTCTTATCACATCCTATCACTTCCCATACACATCTTATCACATCTCATACACCTCTTATCGCATCTTATCACATATTATCACATCTCATTAAAAAATCAATCTTTTATGCATCTTCCTATGCATAAATTCATTTTAAATGAAAATGATACTTTTGAATTAAAATTCCATCTCTTATGCATCTTCCTATGCATAAACTCAATTTAGATGAGAATTGACACTTTTGAATAAAAAATCCATCTTTTATGCATCTTCCTATGCATAAATTCAATTTGGATGAGAATAACACTTTTGAATTGAAATTCCATTCTTTTATGCATCTTCCTATGCATAAATTCAATTTAGATGAGAATGACACTTTGAATTTAAAAATCAATCTTTTATGCATAAATTCAATTTGGTAGGAATTACACTTTTAGAATAAAAGAATTTCTCTTATGCATCTAAGTTATGCATAAAATCCATTTATGATGAAAATCACACTTTTAGTATAAAAAGAATATCTTTTATGCATACCTCTATACATGAAATCCAATATGATAAAAGTACCACTTTTACAATAAAATAATCAACTTTTATGCATACCTCTATGCATGAAATCCAAATATGATAAAAGTCACACTTTTATAATAAAATAATCAACTTTTATGCATACCTCTATGCATGAAATCCAAATATGATAAAATTCACACTTTTATAATAAAATAATCAACTTTTATGCATACCTCTATGCATGAAATCCAAATATGATAAAAGTCACACTTTTATAATAAAATAATCAACTTTTATGCATACCTCTATGCATGAAATCCAAATATCATAAAAGTCACACTTTTATAATAAAATAATCAACTTTTATGCATACCTCTATGCATGAAATCCAATTATGATAAAAGTCACACTTTTATAATAAAATAATCAACTTTTATGCATACCTCTATGCATGAAATCCAAATATGATAAAAGTCACACTTTTATAATAAAATAATCAATTTTTATGCATACCTCTATGCATGAAATCCAAATATGATAAAAGAAACACTTTTATATTAAAATAATCAACTTTTATGCATACCTCTATGCATGAAATCCAAATGTGATAAAAGAAACACTTTTATATTAAAAAAATAATTCTTTTATGCATACCTCTATGCATGAAATCCAAATATGATAAAAGTAACACTTTTATAATAAAATATTCATCAATTATGCATAACATAAAAATCAATTTCTCCATGATTACAATAAAATTCTTTCAATTAATCTAGGATGATAATTCCTAGAATATGGTAGGAAGTTCTCTTTTCATGCTTTGAATAAAATTATTTTATGTGTAATTTTTATAAAAATTTTGCCATAGCTCCGCTACTATGACTGATAAATCTCAATTTATTTTGAAGGATAAAGCTTATCATTAAGAAAATGATTAGAATGATCCCTAATTGGATCATTAACCCAATAATGGGTTGAATCATCAATATTCATGAAATCCAATATGATAAAAGTAACACTTTTACAATAAAATAATCAACTTTTATGCATACCTCTATGCATGAAATTCAAATATGATAAAAGTCACACTTTTATAATAAAATAATCAACTTTTATGCATACCTCTATGCATGAAATCCAAATATGATAAAAGTCACACTTTTATAATAAAATAATCAACTTTTATGCATACCTCTATGCATGAAATCCAAATATGATAAAAGTCACACTTTTATAATAAAATAATCAACTTTTATGCATACCTCTATGCATGAAATCCAAATATGATAAAAGTAACACTTTTATAATAAAATAATCAATTTTTATGCATACCTCTGTGCATGAAATCCAAATATGATAAAAGAAACACTTTTATATTAAAATAATCAACTTTTATGCATGCCTCTATGCATGAAATCTAAATATGATAAAAGAAACACTTGTATATTAAAATAATAATTCTTTTATGCATACCTCTATGCATGAAATCCAAATATGATAAAAGTAACACTTTTATAATAAAATAATCATCAATTATGCATAACATAAAAATCAATTTCTCCATGATTATAATAAAATTCTTTCAATTAATCTAGGATGATAATTCCTAGAATATGGTAGGAAGTTCTCTTTTCATGCTTTGAATAAAATTATTTTATGTGTAATTTTTATAAAAATTTTGCCATAGCTCCGCTACTATGACTGATAAATCTCAATTTATTTTGAAGGATAAAGCTTATCATTAAGAAAATGATTAGAATGATCCCTAATTGGATCATTAACCCAATAATGGATTGAATCATCAATATTCATGAAATACATAAACTAAAAGCATAGAAAAAAGCCATTAATTTGACCTCAAGCATAGATTAATCTTGGATTAAGGAAAAGCTTTATGAAAAGCTTCATTTGGATTGAGAATGGGCCATGAATATGACCATTTCTTGAGTGAGAGAGAGAAATTACATAAAAACCATTAGAATTAAGCATAAATGGAAATTTATGTAATTCTTTACTATCATTAATCAATTAACTTCAATAGCATTCATCAAATTATGTAATTCTTCACTACTATTCATCAATTAACTTCAATAGCATTCAAAAACCATTCCAATTAAGCTTCTCAAGCTTGAGAGGGGTTGAGAAGAGAGAAGCATTGAGAAATTATAGAAAGATCAAAATTCACCATTTACCTTACAAATTGCTTGATTCTTTGTTCACGGTAGAGGCCCCCAACCAATCAATTGGTTAAGTATGTTGATGGAGCCATCAATGGGGATTGAAGAAAGAGGGAAGCTCCAATTTCTTCAATTTGGAGAGAATTTTAGAGAATAGTAGAAATTAGCATTATTTCAGCATAACTCTAGTATAGTAAAATTCTTCTATTTTTTTCAAAGGACTCATGTTCTATTTATAGTAAAATTCTTCTATTTTTTTCAAAGGACTCATGTTCTATTTATAGGAGAGGGAAGCTCTAACCAAAGCTAACTGAATTCTAAAATTTTCCAAATTCAGTTTGGTTGAATTTGGACTAGATTTGGATCTAGTTTGGTTCCTTTTTGATTCGGTTTGGTTCCATTTTGATTTGGTTTGATTCAAGAGAGAGGAGAGATAAAAATATCACATTATTTTTGAGTTTAAAACTCATTCAAGCATGTGAAATATGCACCTCCTTTAATGGACTCCCCTTCCTTACATATGTGTCAAAATGGAATTATTATACCCAAAATATCTCATATTTTTAATATTGCTCATAGTTTTTTACTAATAAACCTTGTACATTTTCAACTCTTCATCTTATGTGAGCATTTACTCATTTTTGGATACCCAAAATATCTCATATTTTTTATATTACTCATAGTTTCTTACTAATAAACCTTGTACATAGTCAAGTCTTCATCTTATGTGAGCATTTACTCATTTTTGGGTATCTTCTTTTACAATTTGGTTTTATCGCCTCCCTACACATGGATTGATGCTATTGGCCCATAGGAACCTTAATTGGACCATAATCCAAAAATTTCTAAAAATCTAGACCCTTAGGCTAAGGTCTTTTATACCCATTTCCAATAAATTCCAATTGCACATTGAAAAGTTCTTTTTGAATTTCTGTTTCAGGGAAATTAATTTTAATAATATGAGAAATTTTTCTATCTAAAAATATTCAAAATCTGAATATTCTCTCTCTAGAATATTTTCTCTCTCTATGTCAAAATAGGTAGAGACAAGATCTTTTATATTTCTGAAGAGGGGATTGATTACAGGGGAAGATGCTGGACATCTTGAGAGGCTGGGGAGTGTTGAAATATACAAGTGAAAAGGGTGTGTGTGGGAACAAGCTCTTGGATAGAGGCTGTAAAAGAGGAGATGTAATTGTGAAAGAACCTGTGAAAAGGTTAGAAGAATCTACTGGGAGAGAATAATGGGTAGCATGAGGGAATTTAGGAGTGTGGAGATATTCTGGGAGATATTCAGGGAAAAGAGAAGAGGTGGAGAGAATCAGGCAAGAGGTGGAGATATTCAGGGAGTAAATCATGGAGAAATCAAGGGGATTTGATACTTGATGTAAACTCTATAAATTGAGGCATAGCCCTAATGAGAATTTGCTGGTTTTTGAGTATCCATGCCTACATTAATCTATGTGCTAATTTTTTACTAATTACGTCTTAATCACTTGCTAATCACTTTGTTAATTATGTTGATTCTAGTGTTTGATCCACCATAGCTCATCATTCAGCTCAAATTTCAACATGGTATCAGAGCCATGCCTAGAATCAACTAGATTTATGAGCCCATTAGTGAATTAATCAGGATTAGTAAGATAATTAGCAAAAAAAATCAGTTTTTAGTGAGTTTTCACTCTTCCCCTTCACCCCCAGCCAGTGGAGGGTCTCTAGCATCTAGCACAGTTAAAATTAGGTCTTGTGCTTCTAGCTTAAGCTAGCTAAGCTCCTTGGCTACCAGCCCATCCACTCCACGCTGCAAACCGCGCAGAAATGAAGCAGAAATCAACGTTTGAACCGGCGCGTTTTTTCTGAAGCAAACTGCAGATTCCTCTTTGCTCCAATCAAATTGAGCTAATTCCTCCTAGCACAAGGGGTAATCAAGCATGCTCTACAAGCTGGTGAAGACAGAAATCAATTTCATCAAGTCTACAGTGAGATCCAAGCTCTTCATCAAATCTGCAGCAGCAGGTGACTTTGGTAAAACAGAGATTAAGCTTTCATTATTTGGTCAAATCTTGTGTTTCTTGGCTTAATCCTCTACTAGACTCATTGCTATTGATGCCTTTCAAAGCATTTGAGCTCATTTGAAGTGGAAGGCACCAGATCTGGACTCCCCGCATACTCTGTTTTCTACACATAAACCAGAGCATTAATTTGCTAATCAGTGATTAATCAGTGCTAATCACTGTACTTTGGTGCAATTGAGGGTTCAAATTAACCATTAGGTATCTGATACAGATCCCTAAAGCTTCAGATTGCAAATCAGAGTTGGTTTGATACTCCAACCATCCCGTACAAATTGGTTACTCTCAATTTAATGTAATTTCTGGTGATTTTATGCTGATAAAATTGTTGTAATCATCTATTAAACACCAGATTGAGTTGTAAAAGGGTAGACACTGCCCTTGAATCTTGTTTTTGGATCAAGAGGTAAGACCCCCTTCACTTCACCATGAATTCAGCACAGGAAATAGCCAAATTTAATGGAGAACAGTTCTATACATGGCAAACAAAAACCATGTATTTGCTGATGAGGAAAAATCTGTGGGGATTAGTTGAAGGGAGAGATGAATGCCCAGAGAGAGGGGAAAATGAGTGGAAGAGTAGGAATGAAAAAGCATTGGGGCTTATTGCACTCAGTTTAAATGATGAGATCATTCACCATATCACAGGGATACAGTGGGCAAAAGATGCATGGGATGAACTCAATAAATTATTTGGTACACAAGCAAAAAATTCCAAGATAAATCTATTAATGCAATTTTACAAATTGGACATGAAGGAAAGTGAACCCTTAATCACACACTTGAACAAATATAAAAGCATTAAGCAACAGCTCTGGCAGCTATTGGCAAAAAGGTAGAAGATGATGAAGCATTAGCTGTACTTTTGAAGAGTGTGGATAAAGGAGATTATGAAAACATTGTAGCAACACTAAAGAATGTACCTGAACTGAAGATACATGAGATAGAAGCAGCTCTACTGGAGCAAGAGAGCAGAGGCAAAGAGAAGAAAGAGCTCGACTCAACAGCAGGAGAGGAAAAAGCATTCTTCACCCGAGGAGGATTCTCTCGAGGACGAGGACGAGGAAGAGGCAGAGTAGGAGGGAGGACCTTCACTTGCCACAAATGTGGAAAGCCAGGACACATGGCGAGAGACTGCTACAGCAAACCCAGTGAAGAAGGAACGACATCGGCAAACTTCATGGAGGCTCCAAGAGAAGTGGAGTCGGATCATCTTTTCTGAGAGAGAGAGAGAGAGAACCCACAACCCAATGTAACCTGCCCCAATAAAGTAAAACCACCTCTGAGCCATCGATGATGTAGGCCAAGTGGTAGATGTATGTGTGAGCACTTTAGTCAAGGTCACGGGCACTTATAGTAGCCTTGGACACATAGAGAGAGAGAGTGTCAAGGACTATGGAGTTTAGGGACTTGAGGCACTGGTCGCGGGCTATCAAGTAAGAGGGAAACTTGATACAGGGTCCAGGTGTGTTAGGATTATTCACTTGAGGGGAGGTGTTGAAATATACAAGTGAAAAGGGTGTGTGTGGGAACAAGCTCTTGGATAGAGGCTGTAAAAGAGGAGATGTAATTGTGAAAGAACCTGTGAAAAGGTTAGAAGAATCTACTGGGAGAGAATAATGGGTAGCATGAGGGAATTTAGGAGTGTGGAGATATTCTGGGAGATATTCAGGGAAAAGAGAAGAGGTGGAGAGAATCAGGCAAGAGGTGGAGATATTCAGGGAGAAATCAAGGGGATTTGATGCTTGATGTAAACTCTATAAATTGAGGCATAGCACTAATGAGAATTTGCTGCTTTTTGAGTATCCATGCCTACATTAATCTATGTGCTAATTTTTCACTAATTACGTCTTAATCACTTGCTAATCACTTTGTTAATTATGTTGATTCTAGTGTTTGATCCACCATAGCTCATCATTCAGCTCAAATTTCAACAGGGAGGAATCTTACATTCTCTCCCACTTGAAAAACGCGAGATGTCTTCATCTCGCAAACTGGGGGTAATTTCGCAAGATACACGAATATGAGACTTAGAGAAAAAATTTAATTACTTAGATTAACCACCAAGAAAAGTCTCAAAGAGAGCAAGATTCAAGACAAGAACAAGATTTCAACTTTATTCATTCTTGGAACATATACAATAAAGATAGAAGAACTCTTTACACTTCCATAAGCCCGTCCATCATATGGTCACAAAAGCAACACTCACAAGCTGCACATGTATAAGGTAACTCATCTATAGGAATAATTCTGTTGGATATTGCCGCACCTATCTCAGTGGTATGAGGTGATCTAACAAAAGGACCTCTGAGAGGCAAGCCAAAAACGGGGTAAAGGCATATCTTCTGATGAGGAAGAAAACATGCCAGTAAGAAGACCCGCTCAGAAAACCCAAGATGCCTTAATCTCATCACGCAATAGTATCGGGGACCCAAACCCAAAGCTTCAATAACCATAGCCAAGCGGACATTGTTGCGAAAGTGCTGCTGACCCCACGGTGTTACCCTGGTTATGTCTTGATAGGTCCGCCATTTGGTTTGAGCTACAAAAGTTCCTAGGTGAGGAAAAAGTGAGCGCTCATACAGTTCTATAAAATCCTTCTTCACAGACTCGCTTGCATCTTGAAGGTGAGAAATCATCATGGATAAAACTAATTCCTGTTGCCAAGCCATGAAGGAGATTAAGAAAGAAAGGAGATCGATGGAAGTAAGATTACTGTGAGCGACAAGTAAAAGTTACGACTTATATAAAGGAAGGAGCTAGCGTAACCTAGAAGCCAACGGTATCTTGCCACTGAAGTTTTACCATCTTTCCATGATTTGGGTTTGGCACATATTTCTATAGAAGGCATTAAGAACTTTGAGATGAGGAGATAAAAGAAGTTTGTAGGCTAAGTCACTTACTTTCTTTGGTCCACAATATCTGGGGGATAACTACTTATACTCCCCAAGAGATAAAGAACTTCTTTTGGTCCGTACTCAATTGAAGACCATATCTGCTTCTTTGAATTCTCTGACTGTCCTCTTCTTATCTGTATATTGTTTCTGTCGATCCTGGGCAGCTTTTATATCTTTATGAATTGCCTGCATCTGTTGCTCTATGTCGCCAAGCATTTGACTGGTCATCTCGACCCTAATCAATGGGTCGGACCTAGTTAATGGAGTTAAGCAATCTTGTCCGAGACGGACCCTGATTAGATTGGTATGAAGGAATTGGTCTCTGAATTTGGGTTCTAGACTTCCCTGTGCCCTTTTCATGGTAGGAGTCGGGCAGTCTTTTTAACTGATGACCAAAACTTTGGCATCCAAAACATCGGTTCACTTCTGAACTCATCGTTCTGAATCCTTAAAACAGGTGGGCTCCTGAGAAGGTACTCTCGGGAAAGTGTCTTCCCTTTTTAAACAGAATCTTTCTTTTATTTTAGAGAGGGAATAATTATAAGATCAGAAAGGGAGATTCTTACTCCTGCATACTTTGAAGGCTAGGGGAGGAATCTTATTTTTTACCCCACTTAAAAAGTGCGAGATGTCCTCATCTCGTAAAGTAGAGGACAACTCTTTTTCTTAAAGATCCCATTTATTCTAGGGTTCCTTATATTCTGGTCAACCCAACAGAATACGGGGATAATTATCCCTTAAATAGAACTCATCATTAAATAACAATTTATTCAATCATATCATTCATATCTTTAACACGATAATAGTCCATTAGACCGAAAAATTTCTTTATGAACATTCCTCCACGGGAATTTCAGACAAGTAAGTTCTCAATTTGTCATCCCTTAACTTGATCTACCATGTCAAGTGTTAACAGTAGCAATTTGACAACATAATCCACTAATCTCATAGTGATTTGTTGAATTCATTATCATCATTCTAGTTATGAATATTATCACAGGGACTCGTCCCAATCATCCACATTGTGGTTTCGCTCAGTTTATTACATTTCAACCCATTTCCAGGGATCATCATTTTTCAATCAAAATCCAAATCAACTCATCAGTTCTCAAATAGAATTAAAAATTCATATCAACCACATTCGAAATCATCATCTGGATAGCATTAATGCTTATAATTTCAAGTCTTGGATTTACTCGTATATACTGCCGGTAAAGAGCTGCAGTTATACCCTCGGTATATACGGATAGTCATGATACTCAAAACTATAAGGTAAATACCATCATGTCTAGGCCTCAAGCAAGTCAGGGTTCCATACAATTGCGGTACTTCTAATTGAAGTCCTAATTACTAATTTATGAATTTCAGTTTGAATAACAAATTGTATGAATTATATCACACAATTACAACCTTTTTGTGTGTCTTGATAAATTTTTGACATAATTGGCTCCTCAGTTGATCTTATTGGAGATCTATGACATATGTCTGATAAACAAATTTTTCTTTATCCGATCGTCCGTAAACAATCACTTAAATAACATAAATTTTTTTTAAATTTTTTTTAAATAAAAAAAACATTTATATATTTATATACAAGTTGCAATAAGTACATAGAGTGGCTCGGCTCCAAAATTCAAAATCTCCTCGGGAGACGCATAAGACGACGGTGCTGGGCCATAGTCATGCCTTGTTACATAATTTCTCTAATTGCGAAGGGAGCTATTATTTTCTCCTTAGGGATAAATCGACTAAAGAGTCTATAAACTCGGCAAGCAAGTCTGAAATTTTGAGGCGTTGAATGATATAGAATGACACCACGCGTCATTTTTAGCTTTATCAAAATCATGGCCAATGAGAGGTTCTGCCTCAGCATTGCATGCCGGTTGCAAGAGACGTGGATATATAGCCCTGCAAACCACTTATGCTGTTGTCTCTCCACTAGGTTAGGAAAATATAATTCCTCGAAATGGCATGCGAGTCTTACTCGGCTTGTTCGAGTTGAAGCGGAAGAGATGAGATGTTCGAAGGCGAACGCAGTCATATCTTGAGACTGGGTGAGGTCGGGAATACCAGATAAGTAGGGAACTTCCATCTATAAAAAAATTCTTTGATTAAAAATTCTTCATTAAAGAGGCTTACGGAATGAAAATACATTATGAAAAATGCTTTTTTTGAATTTTTATTATTAATTTATGATAAGAATTTGCTTATCCGTATTAGTTTTCAAAAGCTCTGATACCAACTGTAAGATCCCTGTTCCCACCGCGCAACGGATTCGGGGTGCTAGCAGCAGAAGTAACACATCTTACACAGATCAGGGTCTCACACTCGGGGCCTCGCCCCCACGGATATCCGGACAAGAGACTAATCCGTCGATTTTTCCAAAACCGAACCCGGAAAAACTTCCCTTATCCGGAAAGCACGGGCGATTCCACCAGGATAACTCTTTACTCTAACATAGTCAAGATCATTACTGATCAAACTGATCCGACTGCACCTCTAACGGTACTTGGTCAGATCAAGGAAGAAACTTGCACTTGGATCATTGGGATCAACGCTTTTTCCCCATCAAGAGGCACAGCCGTTGATTCCTATCCATAGAACAATTACTATCCGGGATTTACTTCATCTATCGTAGTAATAGAAATTAAATCTCTATTTACGGATCCATCAGTCCAGCCTAATAACCCCATCCAGTCCCATGGGTTAGCCAACCTCCCAACCACTGTAGTGATGGGATCCAATTAGGAATTTGATTAGGTTTTGTCCCGGGTACCAGGGAAAAGAGTTCCTAGGCCCCCTAGCCGGAAGTTCATGCAAACATAAAACTAGTCACACCACTTACACACCCAATATGAAATTGCCTTTTTCTCAGCATCAACTATCTTTCAAACAATCCTTTAATGAAACCATTATGTCGCTCTGATGACAATCCTCAAATTTTCTGGTTGAATCCTTATTTCTCGTCATTCATTCATCGGTGTACTTATGGCATCATTGGCAACCAGAACGCTCACCACCTGTTCACTCAGGGGCCTTTTCCATAGTTCCTAGCTCATAGTAAACTGGCAATATATTCATATAACAGAATGGAATCTCCGTGGAAGATCAGCAAGATCAACCCACAGATCCATATAAAAGAGCCATGGACTCATCTGTTTGAGGACCAGCAAGGTCAATCAACCAGATCCATGCCCGGTTTTCAGAAAACAACTCTTACTCCTTGTTCCAATATCTTCCTCGATGCACGTGTGGGTATCTTCGGCGACCCAGAGCCCGAGCACCGTATGGTCAGCACCCTCTAGGATCCTTCGTAGGTGACCTAGCGCTTCACTCATAGGCCGCTTCCTTGGTCCCTAATCCACCGTACCGGAAGCTCACCATTTAAATCGAACCGAGGCTGGTTAAGACCTCGGCCGACCTTGCTACGCGAGACGTCCTCCATTGACTCTCCGTCAGCAGTTGCAACTTTATCAGTTCGGTCTTCATGACCTTAATCCTCAAGACGGTCAAAATGCTTCCCCAGCATTCTTGACATAAAACAGTCATTTACAAACAGTCACAAAATACAGTTTCTATAACGAACTCTCGTCTTTCCACGTTATCCACTCTCGGACCACATTACTTATTCCCTATTCCATTCTCATCCATTCACTCATATAGACTACACATTATTTCACATACACATTCACATTCATTATTCTACATACATATCCATGTTCGTACGTCCACATCATACATCCAATTTCACATTCATACATACGCATCTACATGCATACATCTATTTTCACATCCTCATTCATACATCCACATTATACATACATCCAATTTCACATTCATACCTACGCATCTACATGCATACATCTATTTTCACATCCTTATTCATACATCCACATTCACATACATACATCTACATCCGAATCTACATCCATACATCCACATCCACATCTTCATTCACATTCACATCCATACATCCACATCTACATACATACATCCATTTTCACATCCTCATTCATACATCCACATCCACATACATACATACATCCGTATCTACATCCATACATCCATACTACATCCATTCTCGCCCTAACACATCTCATATACATCTTATCCCATCAGATACACTCTCTACCTCGTCTCATACACATCTTAACACATCCTAACTCATCTTAACACATTCTATCACATCTCATACACCTCTTATCATATCCTATCACATCTCATACATATCTTATCACGTCTCTTCACATCTCATACACCTCTTATCACATCCTATCACTTCCCATACACATCTTATCACATCTCATACACCTCTTATCGCATCTTATCACATATTATCACATCTCATTTAAAAATCAATCTTTTATGCATCTTCCTATGCATAAATTCATTTTAAATGAAAATGATACTTTTGAATTAAAATTCCATCTCTTATGCATCTTCCTATGCATAAACTCAATTTAGATGAGAATTGACACTTTTGAATAAAAAATCCATCTTTTATGCATCTTCCTATGCATAAATTCAATTTGGATGAGAATAACACTTTTGAATTGAAATTCCATTCTTTTATGCATCTTCCTATGCATAAATTCAATTTAGATGAGAATGACACTTTGAATTTAAAAATCAATCTTTTATGCATCTTCTTATGCATAAATTCAATTTGGTAGGAATTACACTTTTAGAATAAAAGAATTTCTCTTATGCATCTAAGTTATGCATAAATTCCATTTATGATGAAAATCACACTTTTAGTATAAAAAGAATATCTTTTATGCATACCTCTATACATGAAATCCAATATGATAAAAGTACCACTTTTACAATAAAATAATCAACTTTTATGCATACCTCTATGCATGAAATCCAAATATGATAAAAGTCACACTTTTATAATAAAATAATCAACTTTTATGCATACCTCTATGCATGAAATCCAAATATGATAAAAGTCACACTTTTATAATAAAATAATCAACTTTTATGCATACCTCTATGCATGAAATCCAAATATGATAAAAGTCACACTTTTATAATAAAATAATCAACTTTTATGCATACCTCTATGCATGAAATCCAATTATGATAAAAGTCACACTTTTATAATAAAATAATCAACTTTTATGCATACCTCTATGCATGAAATCCAAATATGATAAAAGTCACACTTTTATAATAAAATAATCAATTTTTATGCATACCTCTATGCATGAAATCCAAATATGATAAAAGAAACACTTTTATATTAAAATAATCAACTTTTATGCATACCTCTATGCATGAAATCCAAATGTGATAAAAGAAACACTTTTATATTAAAAAAATAATTCTTTTATGCATACCTCTATGCATGAAATCCAAATATGATAAAAGTAACACTTTTACAATAAAATATTCATCAATTATGCATAACATAAAAATCAATTTCTCCATGATTACAATAAAATTCTTTCAATTAATCTAGGATGATAATTCCTAGAATATGGTAGGAAGTTCTCTTTTCATGCTTTGAATAAAATTATTTTATGTGTAATTTTTATAAAAATTTTGCCATAGCTCCGCTACTATGACTGATAAATCTCAATTTATTTTGAAGGATAAAGCTTATCATTAAGAAAATGATTAGAATGATCCCTAATTAGATCATTAACCCAATAATGGATTGAATCATCAATATTCATGAAATCCAATATGATAAAAGTAACACTTTTACAATAAAATAATCAACTTTTATGTATACCTCTATGCATGAAATTCAAATATGATAAAAGTCGCACTTTTATAATAAAATAATCAACTTTTATGCATACCTCTATGCGTGAAATCCAAATATGATAAAAGTCACACTTTTATAATAAAATAATCAACTTTTATGCATACCTCTATGCATGAAATCCAAATATGATAAAAGTCACACTTTTATAATAAAATAATCAACTTTTATGCATACCTCTATGCATGAAATCCAAATATGATAAAAGTCACACTTTTATAATAAAATAATCAATTTTTATGCATACCTCTATGCATGAAATCCAAATATGATAAAAGAAACACTTTTATATTAAAATAATCAACTTTTATGCATACCTCTATGCATGAAATCTAAATATGATAAAAGAAACACTTGTATATTAAAATAATAATTCTTTTATGCATACCTCTATGCATGAAATCCAAATATGATAAAAGTAACACTTTTATAATAAAATAATCATCAATTATGCATAACATAAAAATCAATTTCTCCATGATTATAATAAAATTCTTTCAATTAATCTAGGATGATAATTCCTAGAATATGGTAGGAAGTTCTCTTTTCATGCTTTGAATAAAATTATTTTATGTGTAATTTTTATAAAAATTTTGCCATAGCTCCGCTACTATGACTGATAAATCTCAATTTATTTTGAAGGATAAAGCTTATCATTAAGGAAATGATTAGAATGATCCCTAATTGGATCATTAACCCAATAATGGGTTGAATCATCAATATTCATGAAATACATAAACTAAAAGCATAGAAAAAAGCCATTAATTTGACCTCAAGCATAGATTAATCTTGGATTAAGGAAAAGCTTTATGAAAAGCTTCATTTGGATTGAGAATGGGCCATGAATATGACCATTTCTTAAGTGAGAGAGAGAAATTACATAAAAACCATTAGAATTAAGCATAAATGGAAATTTATGTAATTCTTTACTATCATTAATCAATTAACTTCAATAGCATTCATCAAATTATGTAATTCTTCACTACCATTCATCAATTAACTTCAATAGCATTCAAAAACCATTCCAATTAAGCTTCTCAAGCTTGAGAGGGGTTGAGAAGAGAGAAGCATTGAGAAATTATAGAAAGATCAAAATTCACCATTTACCTTACAAATTGCTTGATTCTTTGTTCACGGTAGAGGCCCCCAACCAATCAATTGGTTAAGTATGTTGATGGAGCCATCAATGGGGATTGAAGAAAGAGGGAAGCTCCAATTTCTTCAATTTGGAGAGAATTTTAGAGAATAGTAGAAATTAGCATTATTTCAGCATAACTCTAGTATAGTAAAATTCTTCTATTTTTTTCAAAGGACTCATGTTCTATTTATAGGAGAGGGAAGCTCTAACCAAAGCTAACTGAATTCTAAAATTTTCCAAATTCAGTTTGGTTGAATTTGGACTAGATTTGGATCTAGTTTGGTTCCTTTTTGATTCGGTTTGGTTCCATTTTGATTTGGTTTGATTCAAGAGAGAGGAGAGATAAAAATATCACATTATTTTTGAGTTTAAAACTCATTCAAGCATGTGAAATATGCACCTCCTTTAATGGACTCCCCTTCCTTACATATGTGTCAAAATGGAATTATTATACCCAAAATATCTCATATTTTTAATATTGCTCATAGTTTTTTACTAATAAACCTTGTACATTTTCAACTCTTCATCTTATGTGAGCATTTACTCATTTTTGGATACCCAAAATATCTCATATTTTTTATATTACTCATAGTTTCTTACTAATAAACCTTGTACATAGTCAAGTCTTCATCTTATGTGAGCATTTACTCATTTTTGGGTATCTTCTTTTACAATTTGGATTTATCGCCTCCCTACACATGGATTGATGCTATTGGCCCATAGGAACCTTAATTGGACCATAATCCAAAAATTTCTAAAAATCTAGACCCTTAGGCTAAGGTCTTTTATACCCATTTCCAATAAATTCCAATTGCACATTGAAAAGTTCTTTTTGAATTTCTGTTTCAGGGAAATTAATTTTAATAATATGAGAAATTTTTCTATCTAAAAATATTCAAAATCTGAATATTCTCTCTCTAGAATATTTTCTCTCTCTATGTCAAAATAGGTAGAGACAAGATCTTTTATATTTCTGAAGAGGGGATTGATTACAGGGGAAGATGCTGGACATCTTGAGAGGCTGGGGAGGAATCTTACATTCTCTCCCACTTGAAAAACGCGAGATGTCCTCATCTCGCAAACTGGGGGTAATTTCGCAAGATACACGAATATGAGACTTAGAGAAAAAATTTAATTACTTAGATTAACCACCAAGAAAAGTCTCAAAGAGAGCAAGATTCAAGACAAGAACAAGATTTCAACTTTATTCATTCTTGGAACATATACAGTAAAGATAGAAGAACTCTTTACACTTCCATAAGCCCGTCCATCATATGGTCACAAAAGCAACACTCACAAGCTGCACATGTATAAGGTAACTCATCTATAGGAATAATTCTGTTGGATATTGCCGCACCTATCTCAGTGGTATGAGGTGATCTAACAAAAGGACCTCTGAGAGGCAAGCCAAAAACGGAGTAAAGGCATATCTTCTGATGAGGAAGAAAACATGCTAGTAAGAAGACCCGCTCAGAAAACCCAAGATGCCTTGATCTCATCACGCAATAGTATCGGGGACCCAAACCCAAAGCTTCAATAACCATAGCCAAGCGGACATTGTTGCGAAAGTGCTACTGACCCCACGGTGTTACCCTGGTTATGTCTTGATAGGTCCGCCATTTGGTTTGAGCTACAGAAGTTCCTAGGTGAGGAAAAAGTGAGCGCTCATACAGTTCTATAAAATCCTTCTTCACAGACTCGCTTGCGTCTTGAAGGTGAGAAATCATCATGGATAAAACTAATTCCTGTTGCCAAGCCATGAAGGAGATTAAGAAAGAAAGGAGATCGATGGAAGTAAGATTACTGTGAGCGACAAGTAAAAGTTACGACTTATATAAAGGAAGGAGCTAGCGTAACCTAGAAGCCAACGGTATCTTGCCACTGAAGTTTTACCATCTTTCCATGATTTGGGTTTGGCACATATTTCTATAGAAGGCATTAAGAACTTTGAGATGAGGAGATAAAAGAAGTTCGTAGGCTAAGTCACTTACTTTCTTTGGTCCACAATATCTGGGGGATAACTACTTATACTCCCCAAGAGATAAAGAACTTCTTTTGGTCCGTACTCAATTGAAGACCATATCTGCTTCTTTGAATTCTCTGACTGTCCTCTTCTTATCTGTATATTGTTTCTGTCGATCCTGGGCAGCTTTTATATCTTTATGAATTGCCTGCATCTGTTGCTCTATGTCGCCAAGCATTTGACTGGTCATCTCGACCCTAATCAATGGGTCGGACCTAGTTAATGGAGTTAAGCAATCTTGTCCGAGACGGACCCTGATTAGATTGGTATGAAGGAATTGGTCTCTGAATTTGGGTTCTATACTTCCCTGTGCCCTTTTCATGGTAGGAGTCGGGCAGTCTTTTTAACTGATGACCAAAACCTTGGCATCCAAAACATCGGTTCACTTCTGAACTCATCGTTCTGAATCCTTAAAACAGGTGGGCTCCTGAGAAGGTACTCTCGGGAAAGTGTCTTCCCTTTTTAAACAGAATCTTTCTTTTATTTTAGAGAGGGAATAATTATAAGATCAGAAAGGGAGATTCTTACTCCTGCATACTTCGAAGGCTAGGGGAGGAATCTTATTTTTTACCCCACTTAAAAAGTGCGAGATGTCCTCATCTCGCAAAGTAGAGGACAACTCTTTTTCTTAAAGATCCCATTTATTCTAGGGTTCCTTATATTCTGGTCAACCCAACAGAATACGGGGATAATTATCCCTTAAATAGAACTCATCATTAAATAACAATTTATTCAATCATATCATTCATATCTTTAACACGATAATGGTCCATTAGACCGAAAAATTTCTTTATGAACATTCCTCCACGGGAATTTCAGACAAGTAAGTTCTCAATTTGTCATCCCTTAACTTGATCTACCATGTCAAGTGTTAACAGTAGCAATTTGACAGCATAATCCACTAATCTCATAGTGATTTGCTGAATTCATTATCATCATTCTAGTTATGAATATTATCACAGGGACTCGTCCCAATCATCCACATTGTGGTTTCGCTCAGTTTATTACATTTCAACCCATTTTCAGGGATCATCATTTTTCAATCAAAATCCAAATCAACTCATCAGTTCTCAAATAGAATTAAAAATTCATATCAACCACATTCGAAATCATCATCTGGATAGCATTAATGCTTATAATTTCAAGTCTTGGATTTACTCGTATATACTGCCGGTAAAGAGCAGTTATACCCTCGGTATATACGGATAGTCATGATACTCAAAACTATAAGGTAAATACCATCATGTCTAGGCCTCAAGCAAGTCAGGGTTCCATACAATTGCGGTACTTCTAATTGAAGTCCTAATTACTAATTTATGAATTTCAGTTTGAATAACAAATTGTATGAATTATATCACACAATTACAACCTTTTTGTGTGTCTTGATAAATTTTTGACATAATTGGCTCCTCAGTTGATCTTATTGGAGATCTATGACATATGTCTGATAAACAAATTTTTCTTTATCCGATCGTCCGTAAACAATCACTTAAATAACATGAATTTTTTTTAAATTTTTTTTAAATAAAAAAAACATTTATATATTTATATACAAGTTGCAATAAGTACATAGAGTGGCTCGGCTCCAAAATTCAAAATCTCCTCGGGAGACGCATAAGACGACGGTGCTGGGCCATAGTCATGCCTTGTTACATAATTTCTCTAATTGCGAAGAGAGCTATTATTTTCTCCTTAGGGATAAATCGACTAAAGAGTCTATAAACTCGGCAAGCAAGTCTGAAATTTTGAGGCGTTGAATGATATAGAATGACACCACGCGTCATTTTTAGCTTTATCAAAATCATGGCCAATGAGAGGTTCTGCCTCAGCATTGCATGCCGGTTGCAAGAGACGTGGATATATAGCCCTGCAAACCACTTATGCTGTTGTCTCTCCACTAGGTTAGGAAAATATAATTCCTCGAAATGGCATGCGAGTCTTACTCGGCTTGTTCGAGTTGAAGCGGAAGAGATGAGATGTTCGAAGGCGAACGCAGTCATATCTTGAGACTGGGTGAGGTCGGGAATACCAGATAAGTAGGGAACTTCCATCTATAAAAAAATTCTTTGATTAAAAATTCTTCATTAAAGAGGCTTACGGAATGAAAATACATTATGAAAAATGCTTTTTTTGAATTTTTATTATTAATTTATGATAAGAATTTGCTTATCCGTATTAGTTTTCAAAAGCTCTGATACCAACTGTAAGATCCCTGTTCCCATCGCGCAACGGATTTGGGGTGCTAGCAGCAGAAGTAACACATCTTGCGCAGATCAGGGTCTCACACTCGGGGCCTCGCCCCCACGGATATCCGGACAAGAGACTAATCCGTCGATTTTTCCAAAACCGAACCCGGAAAAACTTCCCTTATCCGGAAAGCACGGGCGATTCCACCAGGATAACTCTTTACTCTAACATAGTCAAGATCATTACTGATCAAACTGATCCGACTGCACCTCTAACGGTACTTGGTCAGATCAAGGAAGAAACTTGCACTTGGATCATTGGGATCAACGCTTTTTCCCCATCAAGAGGCACAGCCGTTGATTCCTATCCATAGAACAATTACTATCCGGGATTTACTTCATCTATCGTAGTAATAGAAATTAAATCTCGATTTACGGATCCATCAGTCCAGCCTAATAACCCCATCCAGTCCCATGGGTTAGCCAACCTCCCAACCACTGTAGTGATGGGATCCAATTAGGAATTTGATTAGGTTTTGTCCCGAGTACCAGGGAAAAGAGTTCCTAGGCCCCCTAGCTAGAAGTTCATGCAAACATAAAACTAGTCACACCACTTACACACCCAATATGAAATTGCCTTTTTCTCAGCATCAACTATCTTTCAAACAATCCTTTAATGAAACCATTATGTCGCTCTGATGACAATCCTCAAATTTTCTAGTTGAATCCTTATTTCCCATCATTCATTCATCGGTGTACTTATGGCATCATTGGCAACCAGAACGCTCACCACCTGTTCACTCAAGGGCCTTTTCCATAGTTCCTAGCTCATAGTAAACTGGCAATATATTCATATAACAGAATGGAATCTCCGTGGAAGATCAGCAAGATCAACCCACAGATCCATATAAAAGAGCCATGGACTCATCCGTTTGAGGACCAGCAAGGTCAATCAACCAGATCCATGCCCGGTTTTCAGAAAACAACTCTTACTCATTGTTCCAATATCTTCCTCGACGCACGTGTGGGTATCTTCGGCGACCCAGAGCCCGAGCACCGTATGGTCAGCACCCTCTAGGATCCTTCGTAGGTGACCTAGCGCTTCACTCATAGGCCGCTTCCTTGGTCCCTAATCCACCGTACCGGAAGCTCACCATTTAAATCGAACCGAGGCTGGTTAAGACCTCGGCCGACCTTGCTACGCGAGACGTCCTCCATTGACTCTCCGTCAGCAGTTGCAACTTTATCAGTTCGGTCTTCATGACCTTAATCCTCAAGACGGTCAAAATGCTTCCCCAGTATTCTTGACATAAAACAGTCATTTACAAACAGTCACAAAATACAGTTTCTATAACGAACTCTCGTCTTTCCACGTTATCCACTCTCGGACCACATTACTTATTCCCTATTCCATTCTCATCCATTCACTCATATAGACTACACATTATTTCACATACACATTCACATTCATTATTCTACATACATATCCATGTTCGTACGTCCACATCATACATCCAATTTCACATTCATACATACGCATCTACATGCATACATCTATTTTCACATCCTCATTCATACATCCACATTATACATACATCCAATTTCACATTCATACCTACGCATCTACATGCATACATCTATTTTCACATCCTTATTCATACATCCACATTCACATACATACATCTACATCCGAATCTACATCCATACATCCACATCCACATCTTCATTCACATTCACATCCATACATCCACATCTACATACATACATCCATTTTCACATCCTCATTCATACATCCACATCCACATACATACATACATCCGTATCTACATCCATACATACATACTACATCCATTCTTGCCCTAACACATCTCATATACATCTTATCCCATCAGATACACTCTCTACCTCGTCCCATACACATCTTAACACATCCTAACTCATCTTAACACATTCTATCACATCTCATACACCTCTTATCATATCCTATCACATCTCATACATATCTTATCACGTCTCTTATCATATCCTATCACATCTCATACATATCTTATCACGTCTCTTCACATCTCATACACCTCTTATCACATCCTATCACTTCCCATACACATCTTATCACATCTCATACACCTCTTATCGCATCTTATCACATATTATCACATCTCATTTAAAAATCAATCTTTTATGCATCTTCCTATGCATAAATTCATTTTAAATGAAAATGATACTTTTGAATTAAAATTCCATCTCTTATGCATCTTCCTATGCATAAACTCAATTTAGATGAGAATTGACACTTTTGAATAAAAAATCCATTTTTTATGCATCTTCCTATGCATAAATTCAATTTGGATGAGAATAACACTTTTGAATTGAAATTCCATTCTTTTATGCATCTTCCTATGCATAAATTCAATTTAGATGAGAATGACACTTTGAATTTAAAAATCAATCTTTTATGCATCTTCTTATGCATAAATTCAATTTGGTAGGAATTACACTTTTAGAATAAAAGAATTTCTCTTATGCATCTAAGTTATGCATAAAATCCATTTATGATGAAAATCACACTTTTAGTATAAAAAGAATATCTTTTATGCATACCTCTATACATCAAATCCAATATGATAAAAGTACCACTTTTACAATAAAATAATCAACTTTTATGCATACCTCTATGCATGAAATCCAAATATGATAAAAGTCACACTTTTATAATAAAATAATCAACTTTTATGCATACCTCTATGCATGAAATCCAAATATGATAAAAGTCACACTTTTATAATAAAATAATCAACTTTTATGCATACCTCTATGCATGAAATCCAAATATGATAAAAGTCACACTTTTATAATAAAATAATCAACTTTTATGCATACCTCTATGCATGAAATCCAAATATGATAAAAGTCACACTTTTATAATAAAATAATCAATTTTTATGCATATCTCTATGCATGAAATCCAAATATGATAAAAGAAACACTTTTATATTAAAATAATCAACTTTTATGCATACCTCTATGCATGAAATCCAAATGTGATAAAAGAAACACTTTTATTTTAAAAAAATAATTCTTTTATGCATACCTCTATGCATGAAATCCAAATATGATAAAAGTAACACTTTTACAATAAAATATTCATCAATTATGCATAACATAAAAATCAATTTCTCCATGATTACAATAAAATTCTTTCAATTAATCTAGGATGATAATTCCTAGAATATGGTAGGAAGTTCTCTTTTCATGCTTTGAATAAAATTATTTTATGTTTAATTTTTTTAAAAATTTTGCCATAGCTCCGCTACTATGACTGATAAATCTCAATTTATTTTGAAGGATAAAGCTTATCATTAAGAAAATGATTAGAATGATCCCTAATTGGATCATTAACCCAATAATGGGTTGAATCATCAATATTCATGAAATCCAATATGATAACAGTAACACTTTTACAATAAAATGATCAACTTTTATACCTCTATGCATGAAATTCAAATATGATAAAAGTCGCACTTTTATAATAAAATAATCAACTTTTATGCATACCTCTATGCATGAAATCCAAATATGATAAAAGTCACACTTTTATAATAAAATAATCAACTTTTATGCATACCTCTATGCATGAAATCCAAATATGATAAAAGTCACACTTTTATAATAAAATAATCAACTTTTATGCATACCTCTATGCATGAAATCCAAATATGATAAAAGTAACACTTTTATAATAAAATAATCAATTTTTATGCATACCTCTGTGCATGAAATCCAAATATGATAAAAGAAACACTTTTATATTAAAATAATCAACTTTTATGCATGCCTCTATGCATGAAATCTAAATATGATAAAAGAAACACTTGTATATTAAAATAATAATTCTTTTATGCATACCTCTATGCATGAAATCCAAATATGATAAAAGTAACACTTTTATAATAAAATAATCATCAATTATGCATAACATAAAAATCAATTTCTCCATGATTATAATAAAATTCTTTCAATTAATCTAGGATGATAATTCCTAGAATATGGTAGGAAGTTCTCTTTTCATGCTTTGAATAAAATTATTTTATGTGTAATTTTTATAAAAATTTTGCCATAGCTCCGCTACTATGACTGATAAATCTCAATTTATTTTGAAGGATAAAGCTTATCATTAAGAAAATGATTAGAATGATCCCTAATTGGATCATTAACCCAATAATGGGTTGAATCATCAATATTCATGAAATACATAAACTAAAAGCATAGAAAAAAGCCATTAATTTGACCTCAAGCATAGATTAATCTTGGATTAAGGAAAAGCTTTATGAAAAGCTTCATTTGGATTGAGAATGGGCCATGAATATGACCATTTCTTGAGTGAGAGAGAGAAATTACATAAAAACCATTAGAATTAAGCATAAATAGAAATTTATGTAATTCTTTACTATCATTAATCAATTAACTTCAATAGCATTCATCAAATTATGTAATTCTTCACTACCATTCATCAATTAACTTCAATAGCATTCAAAAACCATTCCAATTAAGCTTCTCAAGCTTGAGAGGGGTTGAGAAGAGAGAAGCATTGAGAAATTATAGAAAGATCAAAATTCACCATTTACCTTACAAATTGCTTGATTCTTTGTTCACGGTAGAGGCCCCCAACCAATCAATTGGTTAAGTATGTTGATGGAGTCATCAATGGGGATTGAAGAAAGAGGGAAGCTCCAATTTCTTCAATTTGGAGAGAATTTTAGAGAATAGTAGAAATTAGCATTATTTAAGCATAACTCTAGTATAGTAAAATTCTTCTATTTTTTTCAAAGGACTCATGTTCTATTTATAGGAGAGGGAAGCTCTAACCAAAGCTAACTGAATTCTAAAATTTTCCAAATTCAGTTTGGTTGAATTTGGACTAGATTTGGATCTAGTTTGGTTCCTTTTTGATTCGGTTTGGTTCCATTTTGATTTGGTTTGATTCAAGAGAGAGGAGAGATAAAAATATCACATTATTTTTGAGTTTAAAACTCATTCAAGCATGTGAAATATGCACCTCCTTTAATGGACTCCCCTTCCTTACATATGTGTCAAAATGGAATTATTATACCCAAAATATCTCATATTTTTAATATTGCTCATAGTTTTTTACTAATAAACCTTGTACATTTTCAACTCTTCATCTTATGTGAGCATTTACTCATTTTTGGATACCCAAAATATCTCATATTTTTTATATTACTCATAGTTTCTTACTAATAAACCTTGTACATAGTCAAGTCTTCATCTTATGTGAGCATTTACTCATTTTTGGTTATCTTCTTTTACAATTTGGATTTATCGCCTCCCTACACATGGATTGATGCTATTGGCCCATAGGAACCTTAATTGGACCATAATCCAAAAATTTCTAAAAATCTAGACCCTTAGGCTAAGGTCTTTTATACCCATTTCCAATAAATTCCAATTGCACATTGAAAAGTTCTTTTTGAATTTCTGTTTCAGGGAAATTAATTTTAATAATATGAGAAATTTTTCTATCTAAAAATATTCAAAATCTGAATATTCTCTCTCTAGAATATTTTCTCTCTCTATGTCAAAATAGGTAGAGATAAGATCTTTTATATTTCTGAAGAGGGGATTGATTACAGGGGAAGATGCTGGACATCTTGAGAGGCTGGGGAGGAATCTTACATTCTCTCCCACTTGAAAAACGCGAGATGTCCTCATCTCGCAAACTGGGGGTAATTTCGCAAGATACACGAATATGAGACTTAGAGAAAAAATTTAATTACTTAGATTAACCACCAAGAAAAGTCTCAAAGAGAGCAAGATTCAAGACAAGAACAAGATTTCAACTTTATTTATTCTTGGAACATATACAGTAAAGATAGAAGAACTCTTTACACTTCCATAAGCCCGTCCATCATATGGTCACAAAAGCAACACTCACAAGCTGCACATGTATAAGGTAACTCATCTATAGGAATAATTCTGTTGGATATTGCCGCACCTATCTCAGTGGTATGAGGTGATCTAACAAAAGGACCTCTGAGAGGCAAGCCAAAAACGGGGTAAAGGCATATCTTCTGATGAGGAAGAAAACATGCCAGTAAGAAGACCCGCTCAGAAAACCCAAGATGCCTTGATCTCATCACGCAATAGTATCGGGGACCCAAACCCAAAGCTTCAATAACCATAGCCAAAGCGGACATTGTTGCGAAAGTGCTGCTGACCCCACGGTGTTACCCTGGTTATGTCTTGATAGGTCCGCCATTTGGTTTGAGCTACAGAAGTTCCTAGGTGAGGAAAAAGTGAGCGCTCATACAGTTCTATAAAATCCTTCTTCACAGACTCGCTTGCGTCTTGAAGGTGAGAAATCATCATGGATAAAACTAATTCCTGTTGCCAAGCCATGAAGGAGATTAAGAAAGAAAGGAGATCGATGGAAGTAAGATTACTGTGAGCGACAAGTAAAAGTTACGACTTATATAAAGGAAGGAGCTAGCGTAACCTAGAAGCCAACGGTATCTTGCCACTGAAGTTTTACCATCTTTCCATGATTTGGGTTTGGCACATATTTCTATAGAAGGCATTAAGAACTTTGAGATGAGGAGATAAAAGAAGTTCGTAGGCTAAGTCACTTACTTTCTTTGGTCCACAATATCTGGGGGATAACTACTTATACTCCCCAAGAGATAAAGAACTTCTTTTGGTCCGTACGCAATTGAAGACCATATCTGCTTCTTTGAATTCTCTGACTGTCCTCTTCTTATCTGTATATTGTTTCTGTCGATCCTGGGCAGCTTTTATATCTTTATGAATTGCCTGCATCTGTTGCTCTATGTCGCCAAGCATTTGACTGGTCATCTCGACCCTAATCAATGGGTCGGACCTAGTTAATGGAGTTAAGCAATCTTGTCCGAGACGGACCCTGATTAGATTGGTATGAAGGATTGGTCTCTGAATTTGGGTTCTAGACTTCCCTGTGCCCTTTTCATGGTAGGAGTCGGGCAGTCTTTTTAACTGATGACCAAAACCTTGGCATCCAAAACATCAGTTCACTTCTGAACTCATTGTTCTGAATCCTTAAAACAGGTGGGCTCCTGAGAAGGTACTCTCGGAAAAGTGTCTTCCCTTTTTAAACAGAATCTTTCTTTTATTTTAGAGAGGGAATAATTATAAGATCAGAAAGGGAGATTCTTACTCCTGCATACTTCGAAGGCTAGGGGAGGAATCTTATTTTTTACCCCACTTAAAAAGTGCGAGATGTCCTCATCTCGTAGAGGACAACTCTTTTTCTTAAAGATCCCATTTATTCTAGGGTTCCTTATATTCTAGTCAACCCAACAGAATACGGGGATAATTATCCCTTAAATAGAACTCATCATTAAATAACAATTTATTCAATCATATCATTCATATCTTTAACACGATAATGGTCCATTAGACCGAAAAATTTCTTTATGAACATTCCTCCACGGGAATTTCAGACAAGTAAGTTCTCAATTTGTCATCCCTTAACTTGATCTACCGTGTCAAGTGTTAACAGTAGCAATTTGACAGCATAATCTACTAATCTTATAGTGATTTGCTGAATTCATTATCATCATTCTAGTTATGAATATTATCACAGGGACTCGTCCCAATCATCCACATTGTGGTTTCGCTCAGTTTATTACATTTCAACCCATTTTCAGGGATCATCATTTTTCAATCAAAATCCAAATCAACTCATCAGTTCTCAAATAGAATTAAAAATTCATATCAACCACATTCGAAATCATCATCTGGATAGCATTAATGCTTATAATTTCAAGTCTTGGATTTACTCGTATATACTGCCGGTAAAGAGCTGCAGTTATACCCTCGGTATATACGGATAGTCATGATACTCAAAACTATAAGGTAAATACCATCATGTCTAGGCCTCAAGCAAGTCAGGGTTCCATACAATTGCGGTACTTCTAATTGAAGTCCTAATTACTAATTTATGAATTTCAGTTTGAATAACAAATTGTATGAATTATATCACACAATTACAACCTTTTTGTGTGTCTTGATAAATTTTTGACATAATTGGCTCCTCAGTTGATCTTATTGGAGATCTATGACATATGTCTGATAAACAAATTTTTCTTTATCCGATCGTCCGTAAACAATCACTTAAATAACATGAATTTTTTTTAAATTTTTTTTAAATAAAAAAAACATTTATATATTTATATACAAGTTGCAATAAGTACATAGAGTGGCTCGGCTCCAAAATTCAAAATCTCCTCGGGAGACGCATAAGACGACGGTGCTGGTGGGCCATAGTCATGCCTTGTTACATAATTTCTCTAATTGCGAAGGGAGCTATTATTTTCTCCTTAGGGATAAATCGACTAAAGAGTCTATAAACTCGGCAAGCAAGTCTGAAATTTTGAGGCGTTGAATGATATAGAATGACACCACGCGTCATTTTTAGCTTTATCAAAATCATGGCCAATGAGAGGTTCTGCCTCAGCATTGCATGCCGGTTGCAAGAGACGTGGATATATAGCCCTGCAAACCACTTATGCTGTTGTCTCTCCACTAGGTTAGGAAAATATAATTCCTCGAAATGGCGTGCGAGTCTTACTCGGCTTGTTCGAGTTGAAGCGGAAGAGATGAGATGTTCGAAGGCGAACGTAGTCATATCTTGAGACTGGGTGAGGTCGGGAATACCAGATAAGTAGGGAACTTCCATCTATAAAAAAATTCTTTGATTAAAAATTCTTCATTAAAGAGGCTTACGGAATGAAAATACATTATGAAAAATGCTTTTTTTGAATTTTTATTATTAATTTATGATAAGAATTTGCTTATCCGTATTAGTTTTCAAAAGCTCTGATACCAACTGTAAGATCCCTGTTCCCACCGCGCAACGGATTCGGGGTGCTAGCAGAGCAGAAGTAACACATCTTGCGCAGATCAGGGTCTCACACTCGGGGCCTCGCCCCCACGGATATCCGGACAAGAGACTAATCCGTCGATTTTTCCAAAACCGAACCCGGAAAAACTTCCCTTATCCGGAAAGCACGGGCGATTCCACCAGGATAACTCTTTACTCTAACATAGTCAAGATCATTACTGATCAAACTGATCCGACTGCACCTCTAACGGTACTTGGTCAGATCAAGGAAGAAACTTGCACTTGGATCATTGGGATCAACGCTTTTTCCCCATCAAGAGGCACAGCCGTTGATTCCTATCCATAGAACAATTACTATCCGGGATTTACTTCATCTATAGTAGTAATAGAAATTAAATCTCGATTTACGGATCCATCAGTTCAGCCTAATAACCCCATCCAGTCCCATGGGTTAGCCAACCTCCCAACCACTGTAGTGATGGGATCCAATTAGGAATTTGATTAGGTTTTGTCCCGGGTACCAGGGAAAAGAGTTCCTAGGCCCCCTAGCCGGAAGTTCATGCAAACATAAAACTAGTCACACCACTTACACACCCAATATGAAATTGCCTTTTTCTCAGCATCAACTATCTTTCAAACAGTCCTTTAATGAAACCATTATGTCGCTCTGATGACAATCCTCAAATTTTCTGGTTGAATCCTTATTTCCCGTCATTCATTCATCGGTGTACTTATGGCATCATTGGCAACCAGAACGCTCACCACCTGTTCACTCAGGGGCCTTTTCCATAGTTCCTAGCTCATAGTAACTGGCAATATATTCATATAACAGAATGGAATCTCCGTGGAAGATCAGCAAGATCAACCCACAGATCCATATAAAAGAGCCATGGACTCATCCGTTTGAGGACCAGCAAGGTCAATCAACCAGATCCATGCCCGGTTTTCAGAAAACAACTCTTACTCCTTCCAATATCTTCCTCGACGCATGTGTGGGTATCTTCGGCGACCCAGAGCCCGAGCACCGTATGGTCAGCACCCTCTAGGATCCTTCGTAGGTGACCTAGCGCTTCACTCATAGGCCGCTTCCTTGGTCCCTAATCCACCGTACCAGAAGCTCACCATTTAAATCGAACCGAGGCTGGTTAAGACCTCGGCCGACCTTGCTACGCGAGACGTCCTCCATTGACTCTCTGTCAGCAGTTGCAACTTTATCAGTTCGGTCTTCATGACCTTAATCCTCAAGACGGTCAAAATGCTTCCCCAGCATTCTTGACATAAAACAGTCATTTACAAACAGTCACAAAATACAGTTTCTATAACGAACTCTCGTCTTTCCACGTTATCCACTCTCGGACCACATTACTTATTCCCTATTCCATTCTCATCCATTCACTCATATAGACTACACATTATTTCACATACACATTCACATTCATTATTCTACATACATATCCATGTTCGTACGTCCACATCATACATCCAATTTCACATTCATACATACGCATCTACATGCATACATCTATTTTCACATCCTCATTCATACATCCACATTATACATACATCCAATTTCACATTCATACCTACGCATCTACATGCATACATCTATTTTCACATCCTTATTCATACATCCACATTCACATACATACATCTACATCCGAATCTACATCCATACATCCACATCCACATCTTCATTCACATTCACATCCATACATCCACATCTACATACATACATCCATTTTCACATCCTCATTCATACATCCACATCCACATACATACATACATCCGTATCTACATCCATACATACATACTACATCCATTCTCGCCCTAACACATCTCATATACATCTTATCCCATCAGATACACTCTCTACCTCGTCCCATACACATCTTAACACATCCTAACTCATCTTAACACATTCTATCACATCTCATACACCTCTTATCATATCCTATCACATCTCATACATATCTTATCACGTCTCTTATCATATCCTATCACATCTCATACATATCTTATCACGTCGCTTCACATCTCATACACCTCTTATCACATCCTATCACTTCCCATACACATCTTATCACATCTCATACACCTCTTATCGCATCTTATCACATATTATCACATCTCATTTAAAAATCAATCTTTTATGCATCTTCCTATGCATAAATTCATTTTAAATGAAAATGATACTTTTGAATTAAAATTCCATCTCTTATGCATCTTCCTATGCATAAACTCAATTTAGATGAGAATTGACACTTTTGAATAAAAAATCCATCTTTTATGCATCTTCCTATGCATAAATTCAATTTGGATGAGAATAACACTTTTGAATTGAAATTCCATTCTTTTATGCATCTTCCTATGCATAAATTCAATTTAGATGAGAATGACACTTTGAATTTAAAAATCAATCTTTTATGCATCTTCTTATGCATAAATTCAATTTGGTAGGAATTACACTTTTAGAATAAAAGAATTTCTCTTATGCATCTAAGTTATACATAAAATCCATTTATGATGAAAATCACACTTTTAGTATAAAAAGAATATCTTTTATGCATACCTCTATACATGAAATCCAATATGATTAAAGTACCACTTTTACAATAAAATAATCAACTTTTATGCATACCTCTATGCATGAAATCCAAATATGATAAAAGTCACACTTTTATAATAAAATAATCAACTTTTATGCATACCTCTATGCATGAAATCCAAATATGATAAAAGTCACACTTTTATAATAAAATAATCAACTTTTATGCATACCTCTATGCATGAAATCCAAATATGATAAAAGTCACACTTTTATAATAAAATAATCAACTTTTATGCATACCTCTATGCATGAAATCCAATTATGATAAAAGTCACACTTTTATAATAAAATAATCAACTCTTATGCATACCTCTATGCATAAAATCCAAATATGATAAAAGTCACACTTTTATAATAAAATAATCAATTTTTATACATACCTCTATGCATGAAATCCAAATATGATAAAAGAAACACTTTTATATTAAAATAATCAACTTTTATGCATACCTCTATGCATGAAATCCAAATATGATAAAAGAAACACTTTTATATTAAAATAATAATTCTTTTATGCATACCTCTGCATGAAATCCAAATATGATAAAAGTAACACTTTTACAATAAAATAATCATCAATTATGCATAACATAAAAATCAATTTCTCCATGATTACAATAAAATTCTTTCAATTAATCTAGGATGATAATTCCTAGAATATGGTAGGAAGTTCTCTTTTCATGCTTTGAATAAAATTATTTTATGTGTAATTTTTATAAAAATTTTGCCATAGCTCCGCTACTATGATGACTGATAAATCTCAATTTATTTTGAAGGATAAAGCTTATCATTAAGAAAATGATTAGAATGATCCCTAATTGGATCATTAACCCAATAATGGGTTGAATCATCAATATTCATGAAATCCAATATGATAAAAGTAACACTTTTACAATAAAATAATCAACTTTTATGCATACCTCTATGCATGAAATTCAAATATGATAAAAGTCGCACTTTTATAATAAAATAATCAACTTTTATGCATACCTCTATGCATGAAATCCAAATATGATAAAAGTCACACTTTTATAATAAAATAATCAACTTTTATGCATACCTCTATGCATGAAATCCAAATATGATAAAAGTCACACTTTTATAATAAAATAATCAACTTTTATGCATACCTCTATGCATGAAATCCAAATATGATAAAAGTAACACTTTTATAATAAAATAATCAACTTTTATGCATACCTCTATGCATGAAATCCGAATATGATAAAAGTAACACTTTTATAATAAAATAATCAATTTTTATGCATACCTCTATGCATGAAATCCGAATATGATAAAAGAAACACTTTTATATTAAAATAATCAACTTTTATGCATACCTCTATGCATGAAATCCAAATATGATAAAAGAAACACTTTTATATTAAAATAATAATTCTTTTATGCATACCTCTATGCATGAAATCCAAATATGATAAAAGTAACACTTTTACAATAAAATAATCATCAATTATGCATAACATAAAAATCAATTTCTCCATGATTACAATAAAATTCTTTCAATTAATCTAGGATGATAATTCCTAGAATATGGTAGGAAGTTCTCTTTTCATGCTTTGAATAAAATTATTTTATGTGTAATTTTTATAAAAATTTTGCCATAGCTCCGCTACTATGACTGATAAATCTCAATTTATTTTGAAGGATAAAGCTTGTCATTAAGGAAATGATTAGAATGATCCCTAATTGGATCATTAACCCAATAATGGGTTGAATCATCAATATTCATGAAATCCAATATGATAAAAGTAACACTTTTACAATAAAATAATCAACTTTTATGCATACCTCTATGCATGAAATTCAAATATGATAAAAGTCGCACTTTTATAATAAAATAATCAACTTTTATGCATACCTCTATGCATGAAATCCAAATATGATAAAAGTCACACTTTTATAATAAAATAATCAACTTTTATGCATACCTCTATGCATGAAATCCAAATATGATAAAAGTCACACTTTTATAATAAAATAATTAACTTTTATGCATACCTCTATGCATGAAATCCAAATATGATAAAAGTCACACTTTTATAATAAAATAATCAACTTTTATGCATACCTCTATGCATGAAATCCAAATATGATAAAAGTAACACTTTTATAATAAAATAATCAACTTTTATGCATGCCTCTGCATGAAATCCAAATATGATAAAAGAAACACTTTTATATTAAAATAATTAACTTTTATGCATACCTCTATGCATGAAATCTAAATATGATAAAAGAAACACTTGTATATTAAAATAATAATTCTTTTATGCATACCTCTATGCATGAAATCCAAATATGATAAAAGTAACACTTTTACAATAAAATATTCATCAATTATGCATAACATAAAAATCAATTTCTCCATGATTACAATAAAAATCTTTCAATTAATCTAGGATGATAATTCCTAGAATATGGTAGGAAGTTTTCTTTTCATGCTTTGAATAAAATTATTTTATGTGTAATTTTTATAAAAATTTTGCCATAGCACCGCTACTATGACTGATAAATCTCAATTTATTTTGAAGGATAAAGCTTATCATTAAGAAAATGATTAGAATGATCCCTAATTGGATCATTAACCCAATAATGGGTTGAATCATCAATATTCATGAAATACATAAACTAAAAGCATAGCAAAAAGCCATTAATTTGACCTCAAGCATAGATTAATCTTGGATTAAGGAAAAGCTTTATGAAAAGCTTCATTTGGATTGAGAATGGGCCATGAATATGACCATTTCTTGAGTGAGAGAGAGAAATTACATAAAAACCATTAGAATTCAGCATAAATGCAAATTTATGTAATTCTTTACTATCATTAATCAATTAACTTCAATAGCATTCATCAAATTATGTAATTCTTCACTACCATTTATCAATTAACTTCAATAGCATTCAAAAACCATTCCAATTAAGCTTCTCAAGCTTGAGAGGGGTTGAGAAGAGAGAAGCATTGAGAAATTATATAAAGATCAAAATTCACCATTTATCTTACAAATTGCTTGATTCTTTGTTCACGGTAGAGGCCCCCAACCAATCAATTGGTTAAGTATGTTGATGGAGCCATCAATGGGGATTGAAGAAAGAGGGAAGCTCCAATTTCTTCAATTTAGAGAGAATTTTAGAGAATAGTAGAAATTAGCATTATTTCAGCATAACTCTAGTACAGTAAAATTCTTCTATTTTTTTCAAAGGACTCATGTTCTATTTATAGGAGACGAAAGCTCTAACCAAAGCTAACTGAATTCTAAAATTTTAGAGAATAGTAGAAATTAGCATTATTTCTACTATTCTCTAAAAGAGGGAAAGAGGGAAGCTCCAATTTCTTCAATTTGGAGAGAGTTTTAGAGAATAGTAGAAATTAGCATTATTTCAGCATAACTCTAGTACAGTAAAATTCTTCTATTTTTTTCAAAGGACTCATGTTCTATTTATAGGAGAGGGAAGCTCTAACCAAAGCTAACTGAATTCTAGAATTTTCCAGATTCAGTTTGGTTAAATTTGGACTAGATTTGGATCTAGTTTGGTTCCTTTTTGATTCGGTTTGGTTCCATTTTGATTTGGTTTGATTCAAGAGAGAGGAGAGATAAAAATATCATATTATTTTTTAGTTTAAAACTCATTCAAGCATGTGAAATATGCACCTCCTTTAATGGACTCCCCTTCCTTACATATGTATCAAAATGGAATTATTATACCCAAAATATCTCATATTTTTAATATTGCTCATAGTTTTTTACTAATAAACCTTGTACATTTTCAACTCTTCATCTTATGTGAGAATTTACTCATTTTTGGATACCCAAAATATCTCATATTTTTGATATTACTCATAGTTTCTTACTAATAAACCTTGTACATAGTCAAGTCTTCATCTTATGTGAGCATTTACTCATTTTTGGGTATCTTATTTTACAATTTGGATTTATCTCCTCCCTACACATGGATTGATGCTATTGGCCCATAGAAACCTTAATTGGACCATAATCCAAAAATTTCTAAAAATCTAGACCCTTAGGCTAAGGTCCTTTATACCCATTTCCAATAAATTTCAATTGCACATTGAAAAGTTCTTTTTGAATTTTTGTTTCAAGGGAATTAATTTTAATAATATGAGAAATTTTTCTATCTAAAAATATTCAAAATCTGAATATTCTCTCTCTAGAATATTTTCTCTCTCTAAGGTAGAGACAAGATCTTTTATATTTCTGAAGAGGGGATTGATTACAGGGGAAGATGCTGGACATCTTGAGAGGCTGGGGAGGAATCTTACAATTCCAACTAGCATATCCGGTATGCTAATAAGCATATCCAATATGCTAACTAGCATACTTAGTATGCTAACTAGTAGACCTTATAACCTCTAAGCTAATCCAATATGCTCCAAAATGCTTACTAGCATATAAAAATTGGTAATTAGCATATCCAACATGCTTAATAACATATCAAGTATGCAAACTAGCATATTCAGTATGCTAATTAGCATAACCAGTATGCTAGTTAGCATACTGGTTGTGTTCATGACACCAAAGATAAAGGAAAGGCTGCAAACTGAGAACCCTTCGACTGAGAAGGGTGGTGAGCTAGATACAATGAATGAAGGAGTAGATGAGGGATCCCAGCAAATGCAAAGTGCAAGCATGAAAACAACAGAGGAAGGCGGTGACGTGAGCAGTAAATCAGAAGAAGATGATTTTTTTGTCATGGTTCCTCATGCACGTACCATGTCTGCTGACACAGTAAAAACTTCTCAGCAGAGACAATGGCTAGTGCCAGTGCATCAGGGGAAACATTGAAGACTAACAACATAGAGGACCCGCAAGAAGTTGGTGATAACAGCCCTCTCGAGGGTTTTTTACGAAAGGCTAAGGCAAAGAGAAAAGTGGGCCCGGAAGAGGTACCTGAAGAAACTGCAAGCAACGGCTATGGGTCCCCAAAGAAGATGGAGGACGAAGCTGAAAGCACCAAAGGTGAAAAGAAAGCCACCCGCTCAAGAGCTTGCAAAAAACTGTGTTAAGACCTTTCCTTTTTTGCCCAGATTCTGTACTGTAAGCAGGGAACTGTCACTATTCAATTGTTTAGCCTTTACTTAGTGTTCCCATACCTATGCCCTTCACTCTTATGGCTATGCCATTTTGAAAACCTATGCCTCTTGTGGCTGTCATGTAATTTTTTTTATTTTCCCGGTGAAAATGTCTTTGTGTAATATAATGTTGAGTAGCAGTCCATTATAATTTTCTACCAATCTATGAACTTCTTCACTTCGTATCACTGTTTCTTTACAGAGGAAGAGAAACTGGCATTAATTGCCTTACCTGATGTAAATGCTGCCATGCAATGGCAGAAATTACGGAAATGGCGAGTCCGCAAAGCCAGGCAGATAAGGAGACAAAAATTGGAGATTGAAAAGTGGCTCGAACGATATTCACAGCGTGCCCGTAGAATTTTTGAGCGCCTAAATTATGTTCACACCCATCAGGGGAGGTTATATATGCTGAATGGTATCCTCTTCCAGACCCAATATGGGTGCCTAAGCGACTGTGTGATGAAAAAAGGGCTCTTTTACTAGATCTCAACGGTCTTTTGCTGAGGGTGGTAGAGACTCGCTTCGGCAAAAATCCCCCTGCATATGCAGATGAAATGTTAAAATACAATGTAGAGGATAAGCAGGTGTTCTGTCGCCGCAAGGACAGCCACATGTTTTTGGACTGGTGTCTTCAGTTCTTCAGTGTGTATATTTGAAGCACAAGCATGCATCGTAAAGTCATGAATATTTGCAGGGCTGTTTTTAAATTGCAGGTAGGATTGCCGATTTTTTTGCGCAAGAGCACTGCAGTCCGCAACCCTGGCAGATCTTGAATAAACCTGTGTTTATGAAAGATTTAGCCTTGTTTTGGAAATACAATCCGGCGTACAACGCCCAAAACACGCTTCTGATTGATGATAGCCTCTACAAAGTGTTTCAGAACCCAGCACAAGCTTGGCTCGTTACTCCGAAGCTAGAGGACCAGAATGCTGAGGAGAGACAATAGTTTCTTATAGAAACTTTGAAAGACTGGCTTTTTCTTTGGCTGTAGAGTTGGATGATCGGGCAGCGTATGTGGCTGACAATTTCTTTGATACAGGCTCTGATAACTTCTCTGATGCAGTCATCAAACAGTTGCTAGAAGCAGAACTTTGTCGCAAACAAAAGGAAGATGACCTAGAAGCAGAGAGAGAGGAGAAAGCTAGGCTGGAGAGGGAAAGAAAAGAAAAGGAATAGCAGAGAGGCGACCTAGAAGCAGAGAGAAAGGAAAAAGCTGAGGAAAAGGAGAAAGCAGAGAAAAAGGAGGGAGAAAAAAAGCCTGGTCACTACAAACGCCCTCTGAGGAGGCCTAAAGATTTTTGGCGGGTGTGACTCATTGTAAAATTAAACCCTATGTAATGTTATTTGATGCTGGAAGTTAATGATGAGATAATCTTTTCAACAGTTGCCTCTCCTACTATTTCATTTTTATGTGTTACAGAATTATGTATTGGGTTTTTTGTTAGGTAGCACACACTATAAAGTAGCAAGTATACAGTTAGCATATACTGTGGTAGTTAGCATACACTATATGCTAGTTAGCATAATCATGTATGCTAGTTAGCACACTATATAGCAGCTACTTAGTATACAGTTAGCATATACTATGCTTGTTAGCATACACTATATGCTAGTTAGCATATACTGTATATGCTAGTCAGCATTGCTAGTTAGCATACAGTATATGCTAACTAGCATATACTGTATGCTAGTTAGCATACGCTTTATGCTAGTCAGCACACACTATGTAGAAGCTTGTTAGTAAACAATTATCATATACTGTGGTAGTTAGCATACAATATATGCTAGTTAGCATATACTATATGCTAGTAAGCACACGTAGCTAGTGAGTATGCAGTTAGCATATACTGTATGCTAGTAAGCACACGCTATATAGTAGCTAGTGAGAGTATACAGTTAGCATATACTGTGCTAGTTAGCATACCCTATATGCTAGTTAGCATACACTATATGCTAGTTGGCATATACTGTATGCTAGTTAGCATACGCTATATGCTAGTAAGCACACAATATAAATTAGGTAGTTAGCATACAGTATATGCTAACTAGCATATACTGTATACTAGTAAGCACACGCTATATAGTAGCTAGTGAGTATATAGTTAGCATATACTGTGCTAGTTAGCATACCCTATATGCTAGTTAGCATACTATATACTCACTAGCTACTATATAGCGTGTGCTTACTGTATACTAGTAAGCACACGCTATATAGTAGCTAGTGAGTATATAGTTAGCATATACTGTGCTAGTTAGCATACCCTATATGCTAGTTAGCATACACTATATGCTAGTTGGCATATACTGTATGCTAGTTAGCATACGCTATATGCTAGTAAGCACACAATATAAATTAGGTAGTTAGTACAGTTAACATGTACTGTGCGAGTTAGCATACAGTATATGCTAGTTAGCCTATACTATATACTAGTTAGCATACTATATATGCTAGTTAGCATACACTGTATGCTAGTTAGCATATGCTTTATGCTAGCTAGCACACGCTTTGTAGAAGCTTGTTAGTCAGCATATACTATATATGCTGGTCAGCATATGCTAACTAGCATATACTGTATGCTAGTTATGCTTTATGCTAGTTAGCACACACTATGTAGAAGCTTGTTAGTAAACAATTATCATATACTGCGGTAGTTAGCATACACTATATGCTAGTTAGCATATACTGTATGCTAGTAAGCACACGTTATATAGTAGCTAGTGTGCATACAGTTAGCATATACTGTGCTAGTTAGCATACACTATATGCTAGTTGGCATATACTGTATGCTAGTTAGCATACGCTATATGCTAGTAAGCACACAATATAAATTAGGTAGTTAGTATACAGTTAACATATACTGTGCGAGTTAGCATACAGTATATGCTAGTTAGCCTATACTATATACTAGTTAGCATACTTTATATGCTAGTTAGCCTATACTATATAAATACTAGTTAGCCTATACTATATACTAGTTAGCATACTTTATATGCTAGTTAGGATACACTGTATGCTAGTTAGCATACGCTTTATGCTAGCTAGCACACACTTTGTAGAAGCTTATTAGTACACAATTAGCATATACTGTGGTAGTAGTAAGCATACACAAGATACAAAATAGAATAAAAGACCATGACGCTCATGTCAAAAACCGAATGGCATGCTGTTATAGATTGCTTCATAATCTTCGGGGGTGATTGTGTACATTTGCCTTCTCTTTTGCATGTGTTTCATGGGTATCTTGATACAACGTACAAGATTTGAAAGTATGTGAACAACAGGTTGATTGTAGTCTAGTTTGAAGGTGTATGCATCCACTTGCTTGTAATACAGTCCTTGCACGACTTAAGAGCCTTTGTCAATTACATTATTCCACTCATCAATGTAACCCTGTTTTGCCTTTTCTTTTACTGCAATGCACTTTACCAAGTAAAAGTCTACATTCTCATCATTGGTTGTAGCATCCGGATTCACTGCAAAAGTGTCACCAACACACAAAGCACTACTTAATGCATCATGGTGGCCTTCATACACGAATTTTTCATATCCAATGATCTGTTCTTCAAGCGCGTCATCAGTCGGAGTATCTTCTTCATCCTCAACTTCATCAGACAATGGCATCAGAATGTGATAATCCGAAGGCTGCACATGAGATTTGTTAGTGCAACGATTCCAACTATGGTTCATGCATGCATCACAAAAGCATGCCAATGGTCTTGTGGCAATGGCAGTTGCATCCTGCCGGTTGTGACCGCGAAAAGCATGCAAGGTGCGAGACTTCTCAATCGTGGCACAATTCCATTTAACCTTCCTGTTTACATCACCTACTTTGATCTCCCAAAACACACGGGCACATTCCCTTTCTTTTAGAGGATATGATGCAGCTGCTCCCTTTGATAGGTTGGCTTGGCAATAGGCAACCACATCTGCAGCACACTTTAAAGTGGCCCCATTAGGCTTCAGCTGTTCATGTGTCAACGATCTTTTAACAACTGCGCCTGCACCGTCATGCTCTCCCTTGCCATGTCCTGATCCAAAGAAGAACCAGCTCATCTCCATTCCTGTCAGTCCAGCATACCTTGCAACAAAATAGAAAGGCCTAGCAGCCTTAAACTGTGAGGCAGCACCATCTGACCAGACCCAGTGACATTTTGGAGTGACACCTTCTCTCTGTAACCAGCCACAATGCAGCATAAAACAATGTTGGACAAACAATGTGTCATGCACTTTGTCATCTGATATGAAGAAGTGGATTTTCTTGACTACTTCCCCTTCCCTGCGGTAGTATGTTATGTGCACAAAAATAGTTACTTGACTAAAGTGCCAATGCATGGATTGAATCTCATTTTGCTCCTTGAATGCATAGTTTTCTGCAAAGTCTACAACCGACACAACCACATCGTCAGGAAATCTAAGAATACAATCCTTGAACTGTTGTGCTTGCAATCGAGCGATATAGTTATGTTTGATAAAAACCTTCAGCTTGGTCTGTAAGAGTTGAAGAAACTCCCAGCACTGCATTTCTTTAGTCACAAGATCTTTTCTCTTTTTTTTGTCTCCGTGCTTATCTGTTGCCTCCACATATGCAAACAATTTTACAAAGATATTCTTACCTAGGCTTTGTGTCTCTAAGCAGCATGTTTCTAGCTTTTTCACACCACATTTCTTACATTCGCCCATCAAACACTCACTATTGTGGTAACCAGCATCTATCTGCTTCGGGCAGAGAACTGACTCCCATAGATGTGTGACACCTTTGACAGTTTGACATAAAGCCATGCAACCCCTGCTAGTTTCATCACCTCTGACGCAAACGCTGCATGTACATCTACATTGGGCTCCATGCAGCCCGAATGACTGAGACCGCATATGGTTAAGTGTGTCCTTTAAAAAGGACATCTGCACATGATATTCGCAGCAGCATGTGTATCTATCTTTCAGCCACCGTACAAAAAATGGCTTCATCATCTCATTCTCATACCTATTTTGCAATCTAGATGCTTTGCTTTGAATCTGTAGAAGAGCTCAACCTGCAATTATGAGAGTTAGAAGGCAGTTATTATGCTAGTTATGCTAATTAGTATACAGGCCATGCACGGAAGCATACTGTATGTAACCAGCACTTACAGTATGCTTCCATGCATGTGCAGTATGTTAACTAGCACTCAAACTAGCACTTGTAGAATGCTAACTAGCACTGACAGTATGCTAACTAACACATTCAATAGGCTAATTGGTACATTCAGTATGCTAAGTAGCACATTCAATTAGCTAATTGGTACATTCAGTGTGCTAACTAGCATAAACAGTGCTAACTAGCACAAACAGTGCTAAACTAGCACAAATAGTATGCTAACAAGCACATTCATTATGCTAACTAGCACATTCAGTATGATGTAGCACTTACAGTATGCTAAGTAGCACTTACAGTATGCTAACCAGCACTTAAAGTATGCTAATTAGCACTCACAGTATGCTAATAAGCACATACAGAGTGCTAACTATCACTAATCATATGCTAACTAGCACTTACAGTATGCTAAGATGAACCTACATTATGCTAACTAGCACCTTGAGTATGCTAACTAGCACTTAGAATATGCTAACTAGCACTTAAAGTATGCTAACTAGCACTTACAGTATGCTAATCAGCACCTACCATATGCGAACTAGCACTCACAGCATGCTTACTAGCATTTACATGCTAACTAGCATACACAGTCTGCTAACTAGCATTTACAGTGTGCTAATCAGCACATAGAGTGTGCTAACTAGCACTTAGAGTGTGCTAATCAGCACATAGAGTATGCTAACTAGCATACACAGTCTGCTAACTAGCATTTACAGTGTGCCTCCAGGTATGGCTTGTATACTAACTAGCATGTAGAGTGTGCTAATTAGCACATAGAGTATGCTAACTAGCATACTTAACTAGCATTTACAGTGTGCCTCCAGGTACGGCTTGTATACTAATTAGCATTACTAATATGGTAAATAACGCACTCTGTAAGGTGATCAACATATTGAAGATTTGAACTAGCATATACAGTATAGCATGTTCTAGCATGTAGAAGATTTGAACTAGCATATACAGTATAGCATGTTCTAGCATGTAGAGTGTGCTAATTAGCACATAGAGTATGCTAACTAGCATACACAGTCTGCTAACTAGCATTTACAGTGTGCCTCCAGGTATGGCTTGTATACTAATTAGCATTACTAATATGATAAATAACACACTCTGTAAGGTGATCAACATATTGAAGATTTGAACTAGCATACACAGTATAGCATGTTCTAGCTAGAATAAACCATAAACAACCACAGTGTAAATAACAACCAGTATGCTAACTGTAAAGTTTCACATGATTTTTAGTGTACTCGAATAATGGTGCTTTGGTTAGATCAATTACCTGAGGTTCATCAAGGAGGTGTACAGGGTGCTTTATGTAATTTTTTCTCCCCATCCTCTTTCGACAAACATCTTTTTTGTTAGGGGATACACGTGTCTCATCCCTCCAAAATGTGTAAACCAGCTCTTTCATTTCATCTGTGATTGTGCTACGACGAGCATGTTTTTGACATGCAGCCAATGAAAACATTCCACCGTCAACGTTCGATGTCACCCGCAATTTAGCCTTGTACAAGGATCGACGTGAAACTTTAAGGAGTCTCGAGACTTTTGACATTTGCATGTTCTCCTTTGAATTCAACATCATGGACAATGCTGTATGCTTCAAATACAACTCCTCATTATAGCTTTGCTGCTTTACAAGCACCAAGGTGTTACGAACATTTGCACATGATTGCAAATACAACTCCTCATTATAGCTTTGCTGCTTTACAAGCACCAAGGTGTTACGAACATTGCACATGCTTCAAATACAACTCCTCATTATAGCTTTGCTGCTTTACAAGCACCAAGGTGTTACGAACATTGCACATGATTGCACTTTGAATAGTAGACTCCTCTGGACACACTGCTTGCACGACAGGATGATGAGATACTAGATTCCAAATTTCTTGCTTGTCTTCTGTACTAATTCCTTCAGTCCTCCTCTTGAACAGTGCCACAATCTCAGACGAGATTTTCTTCTTTTTTTCCTCCTCAAAGGCAAGCTCTCGAACCTGAACCTGCTTAAGTTTTTTCTTCTCTCGTTGTTTCCTCTTTCTTTGTCTCTCATAATCCCTAATGGCAGTACAAGTTGGGTCCTCGAAGTTCGGATTCATTGTCTGTAAAGGATCCCTTCTGCTACCTTCATCTGTTGCCCTTAAATGCGCAAGTAAAGGATCCCTTCTGCTACCTTCATCTGTTGCCCTTAAATGCGCAAGTAAACCTACCAGATCAGATTGCAAGGTATGGTTCGCCATAACTTTATGAGATGGGGAGGAAGTGGGCTACACGGAGAGAATGCGAGGCAAAGGGAGAGGGTGAGACTGTTTGAGCAGCATCACAAAGAGAGAGAGAGAGAGAGAGAGAGAGAGAGAGAGAGAGAGAGAGAGCTTGGCTTACACAGATCATGGAGAACCTCGAGAGAGCTTGGCTTACACAGATCATGGAGAACCTCGAGAGAGCGAGAGAGAGAGACACAGAGACAGAAAGATAGAGAGAGAGAGAGAGAGAGAGAGAGAGAGAGAGAGAGAGAGAGAGAGAGAGAGCGCTCATCCACTACACCATGACTTCAGTAAACTGAAAAGATGCTACATTTAAATTTGGCGCCGAGTAAATTTAACATTAATTATGGAAAGTTTATTTCAAAATGGACATATTCTTGGCTCTCGAATGTATGCTAACAAGCACTACTAACTAGCATTGTCCGAGACAGCATTTTTTGTGCACGTTAACATGCTTCTACCCCTATACATTTCTTCTGATGGTATTTTGATGTGGAATTTGGTGCTTTTGACATCACCATTGCGTCCAGAGCGGGCAAAAACCCCCAAAACGACTTTTGAATCACTTAAATCGGACACCTGGAGAGGCAGAAACGACCAAAAGAAGGGGAGAAGAGGCTTGTGCAATTTGGCGCGCATAGAGGCCTGGATTTCCCGCCGTGTGAAGAACCCCAAACTGTTTCACGATGTGAACCTTTTTTAGTGTTTCACACCGTGAAAAAGTGCAAAGAAGTTCACGTCATGAAACGGTAAAAAGTGCGGAACTAATCACAAAATGACACGTGGATTGATCATTTAACGTAGCCGCCCTGTCCGACGATTACGCTATAAAATTGATTTGCTTTCTTGATTTCGTCACTTTCACTGGTGATTTCACGTTCTCTTTCTTCATCGATTCCTTGCACGCTTTCAACTCCTTGCTCCCGACGACAATGCGAGGTCGAGAAGGCATTGTCATCGCCGGGAGCAAGGAGTTGAAAGCGTGCAAGGAATCGATGAAGAAAGAGAACGTGAAATCACCAGTGAAAGTGACGAAATCAAGAAAGCAAATCAATTTTATAGCGTAACCGTCGGACAGGGTGGCTACGTTAAATAATCAATCCACGTGTCATTTTGTGATTAGTTTCGCACTTTTTACCACTTCATGACGTGAACTTCTTTGCACTTTTTCACGGTGTGAAACACTAAAAAAGGTTCACATCGTGAAACAGTTTGGGGTTCTTCACACGGCGGGAAATCCAGGCCTCTATGCGCGCCAAATTGCACAAGCCTCTTCTTCCCTTCTTTTGGTCGTTTCTGCCTCTCCAGGTGTCCGATTTAAGTGATTCAAAAGTCGGCCTCTATGCGCACCAAATTGCACAAGCCTCTTCTCCCCTTCTTTTAGTCGTTTCTGCCTCTCCAGGTGTCCGATTTAAGTGATTCAAAATCGTTTTGGGGGTTTTTGCCCGCTCTGGATGCAATGGTGATATCAAAAGCAGCAAATTCTACACCAAACTGCCAGTAAGTGTAGACTGTTAGGAGAGTAGTATCAAATTTTTGGAAAAGGTGCCATATGATGACGTAAGTGCCTTTTGCAAACCCAAAAAGTTGAGAGCGACTTGTAGCTAGTGCACATATTTCAATACCTTGTCAGATCCATTTTCTTATAACTTACAACAGTTTCTTGTCAAGTACACATTTAATGAGGGTATCTTTTTAAAAAAATCTAGAGAGAGAAAATACGAGTTTGTGAATTTCTTACAAGGCCCTAGAAATGACCTCCAAAATTTCCTAATGGATATGCCATATGTGTTGTGACCTTAAAAAACAATAAGAGGGAGACCGTATAAAAATGTCATGTAGGTTATAGTGATAGTAACTGTATTGTGTCCACAATCTATACCACTAGCCTCAAACTCTAAATTTTATTTGAAGGGCTCATTTAAAATCTTGATTTCTACTTAAAGATATTGGACGCTCATAATACTATTTTTTTCAAAACTTAGCCTTTCTTTTGAAGGACAAAATTTTTTCTACCTTTCTTCTAAAGACCCCCTCAGAAGGAAAGTGTAGCCTTTAAATTCTATGACCTCAAAAATAATTGGAGACAATGGACACATTATCTTCTATTTTTCTCCTTCTTCTTCTCATTTTTTATGATCATAATTTGATTAAAATAAATGGGGAAATGATCTTTTTTTGGACATACAAATAGGTAAAAACAAGAAAAATTTCCCAATGGCATATGTAAAAAAGAAAGCCTATCATACATAGTTATTATTCAATGCTTGAAAAAAATACTTTTTCTAATCAATGGTGATCTTCTTATAATATACTTTTTTAGTGTATCATGGATATGTGTCATTATTTATGTCTATACCAATGATGCATTCTACTACCTTGGTGGATTATCATGGGCAACCTTCTTACTTTTGAGTATAAAAAAAGTGATGTATGTGCAAATAAGGTATACGTTGCAATAGTAATAATGTTGTGTCTATAAGAATGATGCATATACCTCAACAAGATGGATAAACAAGTGTAGGAGAACTTGGATAAAGTCTGTAGAGAAAAAGGTAAAATTTCTAAGATTTTTGTTAAATTTCTATAGCAATGATACATGCATTTGCCTTAATGTCTTGTCATGGGTATGTTGTGACCATAACAATGATGCATGTTCCTCAACAAGATGGATAAAGAAGCGTGGGACAACTTTGATAAAGTCTTTGGTGGAGAAAAGGTAAAATTTTTAAGCTTTTGTTAAATGTCTATAGCAATGATACATGCATGTACCTTAATGGCTTATCATGGGTAACCTTCTTACTTTTGAGTATAAAGTAATGTATATGCAAATAAAATCGATGTTAAAATAGCAATAATGTTGTGCCCACAATAAAGATGGATCAAGGATAGACAAAGAAATATGGGACAACTTTGATAAAGTCTTCAGAGAAAAGCTTAAGATTTTTGTTAAGCGATAATTCCTTCCTATGTGAAAGAAATTCAAAACTCGTGTTAGTCATAACATCACTTTAGTTTCTTATTTTATAACTAGTTAGCATTGGCTATAAGATAGAAGATGATGATGAGATATTAATCTTTTATGTAAAACCTAAATGTATTAGAAAATGAGAAGCCCAACATTAATGAAAAGGTGGCATTTTGATACCCACAAGACATGGAAAAAGTGTCACTAAAACTTTCATGAAGTCTGGCCTTAGGCTTCAAATTTAAGGCTTGGGGAAGGGGGGCGGGCGCATTAAACCAAGCAACCCCCTTATGTAAATTCGTCACATGCGAGCACACCGCTAGAGCCGCATGCTAGAAATCTCGCTTTATTTTTAGCACGATTCTCGACACTGCATTTTTTGGCGCGATTTCGATGCAGTAAACCGACACCTGGGCTGTTTAAAAAATTCCCTGCAGGCTCACTCTTCTTTGCATTCCCTGCAAAAAAGAGCAAGGTGATCTCCCGCCTCTCTCTCTCCCCTTCCCTCTCTCTCACATGTATGCCATGCCCTTCTCTTGATGTGTGTGTGTATGTGTGTGTGTGTTCCTCTGTCTCAATGTATGTGTGAGTGTGTGTTTTTCTCTCTCTAATTAGGGCTTTCTTTGTGTGTAGCCAATCTGGGGCAGTGATGCTTGCGAGAGAGCTTCGAGCTATAGAGAGGTAAGATCTCTAGCTTCCATCTTCACACACACACACACACACTCACACACAAATCACGCAAAATACACACACACACACACACATTGACACACACATGCACACGCACACACAAATCACACAAAATACACACACACACACACATCACACAATGCGTACACACACATAATGAGCACGCACACACACATGGCACACATTGCTCTCATAGTGCAGATTAATGCATGCACACACACACACACACACAAAACACTAACATGCTCGCATATGCCCTTATGTTAACACTAGTTTGGTACCAAAACAGGACACTTGAGTGTCCTTTTTTGGGGGTTGCGAAAAAAAATCAAACTCCTAATGTAGGCATTAAAAACCAAAATGCTTCATTGGGCATGTAGAACATAACCCTATGCTTATGTAAAAAATGCTAAACATATAAAATGCCTTTTTATTTGGAAGTACATAAGCAACAAAGTAGCATATGTCTTGAAAATGAACATTTTTCAGGATTTTTCAGGATTTTTCCAAATATGCAAGCATCATTCTCTCAAAAAAAAATCCAATGATATCAATAGCATTTTTCCCAAAATATTTTGATAGCATACATCAGTCCAAGGAGGTAGAAGTTCACCAAAAAAATCATTTTCCTTTCCTAGAATTTTTTCCAAAAAAGTTGTATAAAATCAGCAAAAGTAACGCGTATTATCAAAACTCAATCACGCCACTAAAAACAATTGTAGCCCTATCAATGAGAATGTTGATTATTGGTTTTCATGCTTGAGATGAGATAAATAAGCCATAATTTGATGTGTATGACACTAACTTAGCCTCCACTTAAGTAGGTTCTTATCGCCTAGTTCTAAAAAAACTGTAAAAAATAAAAATATAAAATTTGATCATCTTTTTTCAAAAACTAATCATAACTATGCTTGCACAAGTAGTCTACACCTATAGTTACAACAAATAATGCACTTACACAGCTTTTCCCTTTGATGAAAATCAAAATTAGGCTCATAATTAGACATTTTACGTATTAAAAACAGGTTGCGCAAAAGGCCATGTATGAGAAGAGGCCCAAAAAGTGGCTCTAAAGTTTTGGAAAATTCAAAACAAAGTAGTATTTACCCTATATAACATGGGTGCACCTCAAGTTTTACATTATTAGCTTGCATATGGAAGGAGAAAAATTCATGCTCCACCTGTATAAAAAACATCATTTCAATATTAGCGAGTCAAAAATTTATCCAATAATTATCGTTTGATGATTCCAAGATTTAGTTTACATCATGGGCTTTCCATCAAGCCAAGTTTCATGATCAAACTATGTCCCTTCTAAAAGGTATGTACAAATTACTACTATTTTGAAAACAGCAAAAATCATGCGTTTTATCAGCATGCGTCAAGAAAATTAAAATATTACCTTGCAAAAGCTAAGAAAAGTGCAATTTAAAAAATCTCAATTTTTTTTGGGTCTTGAGGAACATTTGTGGATGTTAAGCATTTCAAAACTCTTAATAGATTGTCCACAAAAATTCAAGAAAAATGCTAACTTTCAGGACACTTTAGTATCCTCAGGACACTTTAGTGTCCAATTACAGAACTAGTGTTAACGTGTATAAGTGTTTCTATATGTGAGCACATGTGCGCTCTCATGAGTGCATATGCTCACACATGCACTCTCATTAGCACATATATGCGCCTATGTGAGTGCTATGTGCGCTCACATAGGCATATATATGTGCTCATGAGAGCCCTTGTGTGCACATATGCCCTCATGGGAGAGCACATGTGCTCACATAGGCACACATATGCGCGTTAACGTGAGCACGTATGGGAGCATGTGAGCGTATATATGTGCTCACATTGGTGCATACATGTGCCCATGTTGAGAGCACATATGCATACATGTGAGCACATATATGCGCTCATATACATGCATATGTGATCTCATGACTGCATGTATGCACCACTGTGAGCTCATCTATGCACATATGTGCTCAATACACTCACATTAGTGCATACGTGCAGTCTTGAGAGTGCATATGCATGCATGTGAGTGCATATATATGCTTACATGCATGCATATGCGATCTCATGAGCACATGTATGCGCCAATGTGAGCACATATGCTCGCATATGTGCTCAATGCACTCACATTAGCGCATACATGCGCTCATGAGTGCGTATATATGTGCTCACATGCATGCATACGCTCTCATATAGGCACACATATGTGCTCATGAGAGCACGTATGTAATCATTTAAGCGCATTGATAGCTCACATATCTGCATATATGCACTCATGAGCGCATGTATGTGCTTGCTTTAGCACATACTTCTTTTGATACATACACATAATTCGCATATGGGCATACATAGTGGACATTATCGCATAATACATAGTCGTGTGACACACATACACATGGGCTTTCTCCTTAACGCCCATTATTAGCAGACCCTGTAAGTGCTTTTGCATGCTGTTTTTCCTTGGATGGGCTTGGTTTTCAATTCATTTATTACATATGCAAGGTGCCCTTGGTGGATGGGCTTGGTTTTCAGTTTATTTATTATAATGCGCAGTAAAGTTGCCCCTTGGGTGGGCTTGGTTTTCAATTCATTTATTACAATGTAAAGTAAAGTTGCACCTTCGATGGGCTTGGTTTTTTGTTCTTTTATTGCAAAGTAAAGTTGCCTCTCGTGGATAGGCTTGGTTTTTGTTTCTTTTGTTTGCATGCATGTGAGTGCATATGATAACATATCATGCATGTGATATCACAAAAGCTAAGATAGGAGTGGTTACCCCTTTGTATGTGGGTTGAAGTTTCTTGGGTGGCCCCCATCTTGCTATTATCCCTCTTACATTATGAGAGGAGAGGGCCTTGGGGTTTAGTAATAGTGAGCATCGTGGGAACTGGGAATCTTCCAGGGCACTCTCCACCCTACCTAGCTACATGATATCATAGGCGCATGAAGCATGATGCATAATGCATGACGCATACACATAATGCTTAGTGCATAGTGCATACACTTTAGGCATTGGGAATTTGCATAACGCATGACGCATGCGCATAACTCTTATCACATAGTGCATACACTTTAGGCATTGGGCATTTGCATAATGCTTTAGGTATGATGCAAAAACGCCCTGGCATAATGCTATACACATATTGCATTACACTTAACGTTGAATGCTTAATGCTTTAGGCATGACGCTTAACACTTGATGCTTTAGGCATTAAACATTTTCATAACACTTAATACTTGACCATTATGCATAACGCTTAACACTTTAGACATGACACTTTAAAACTTAATGCATAGCGCTTTTAGACATTAGGCATGACGCATGTCGCATAGCCCTTTACGCTTGACGCATTAGGAATTGGGCTTTTGCAAAACGATTTAGGCATGATGCTTTTGCATAGTGCTTTTGCATGACGCATTAGGCATTAGGCATGACACATGTCCCATAGCGCTTTAGGCATTAGGCATAATGCTTTTGCATGATGCATTAGGCATTCGGCATGACGCATGTCGTACAACATGCTTTAGGCATTAGGCATGATGCATGTCGCATAGCACTTTAGGCAGTATATGTACAGTTTTGGACCTCTTCTAGTAGTAGTAATATACAATACCTAAAGGCAACAATGAAAATAACAAAGAATTAGTCCATTGGTACTTACAGCTCAGTCATGCATCATACTATATACATCATGCATTATATATACTATACATACCATAGTAAAATATTGACAATGTTATCTGTGATTTCCATTGCGTCATTTCTCAAAATATTTAAATCGAATCCATCCAGACGCGTGACAACTCTTTGGCCCCGAAGTGAAAATGCCTCTCTAACCGGCGTAGCAGCCTCCAAAACTCTCAATTCTCTGATATTCTCTGCTTCAATTAGACTTAATTCCCTCTCTATCCAGTCTGCATCGTCTTCTTCTGCAACAAATTCAACTTCAGTGGAGGGCTGTGGCTGTGCACTACAGTAGCTGTGCCGGTTGTGGTTATGCCTTTGATTCTAGTTGTGTGTGAGGTTCTGCTTGAGGGGCATCATCACTGGGGTGTTCTAGTCTTAACCTACTCTACGAACGGGTGTCCCTGTTGTGACGAGCACGGGAGCTCTCAAATGGCCTCTACTGGAGGGGGGGACCATAAGGACATGTCGCATTCGAGGATCGCTTATAGAAACAGGAACAAGCATCTATGGTCGTATCTGTACCGCAATCCATGAAGGGTATCAAAATCCCTTGGCATTATTGTCAGCCTATGGGCATGAGCGACGAGAAAGTAAGCATCTTCAAAAAACTCAATGATCCAGTCCTCAGTGATTTCTTGAAGACATAATAATGCAGATGCTTGCCACCGCATGCCAATACTCCATTGCTCACAAATTTCACGCACAATTCTCTAGAAAGGGAGCCTGGATATCGTAGGTTGCATGTTTTGCTCAATGCGATGAAGCTCCTACAAAACTACCCTATGAGCTTGATACCTCCTTATTCTGCCTTGCGCCTGTAGAGCAGTGAATCTGTAGGTCTTTCAAGCCTCCGAGCAGTTGCCTTGGTATGAGCCATCTAAACAAATAAACAAAGCGTGATGAGAAACGCATTTAAAAAAGTCAGTACCAAGCGATATAACACAAATAGGATTCCAGAGTACATTGTATCGCTTCATACTGACCCCATGACCAATGTTATCACAGTGGGGTCGGTACCAAGCGATATAAAGCAAATAAGATTTCGGAGGCCTTTAAATCGCTTGGTACTGATCCCATGAAAAACATTATGACAATGGTTCGCTACTACCAAAAGCGATATAAAACAAGCACGACTCTAGAGAGCTTCGAATTGCTTGGTACCCCATGACCAACGTTAACACAATGGGGTCGGTACCAACCAATATGAAACAAACAGGAGTCCAGAGAGCTTCGAATCACTTGGTACTGACCCCATGACCAACGTTATCATAGTGGGGTCGGTACCAAGCGCAGACAGGATTTCGGAGGCCTTTGAATCGCTTGGTACTGACCCCATGAAAAACATTATGACAATGGGTCGCTACCAAGCGATATAAAACAAACAGGACTCCAGAGGGCTTCGAATCGCTTGGTACAAGGTTATCACAGTGGGGTCGGTATCAAGCGATATGACAAATAGAAGTCCAGACACTATTATCAACATTCACAAAACAGACAGTAAAACGTTAATAGAGGGTTTAAAAGAAAGAACTTTGAAATACCTGCAATGGATGTAGAGGCCGATGGCGTTTGGCTCAGTTTGGGGGGCGTTGAGGAGGCTGATATAGTTGGAGACTTGGAGGACGATGGATGTAGTAGCGATGGCATTTGGCTCTTGCTATTTTGTGAGAGACTCAGAGGTGAAAAATATAAACACAAGCAAGAAAGGAGAGGAGTGAGCACATAGTACATACCATATTGACGCGTCATTAATGCGTCTGACCTTTTAAATGTACGCACGAGTGTGGTATGAGTCGATAACATCCCAAATCTCCTCGTGTGGTACGAGTCGATAACGTCCCAAATCTCCCTTGGGAGGAGCAGTGCTCGGGGAAAATATTTTTGAGAAACGAACCCAAATTCCCATTGGACTCTTCTCAAACCAGTAAATCAAGCAATTTGGGACATACATTTTTAGAAATTTACACTATTTCATAAATTTTCTTTGCAAGCTAAAATCCTTCTAGGTTTAAGTCTAATAGGAAATCCTCAAAGCTAACCAGCTCTGTGATAAGTTGAGAGACCCATTTGCGTTGAGTTGTGTACGTTTCTGTCCCTCTTCATCGCCAACGCCATCGTCGTCCCTTTGCATCGCCAATGCCATCGCCAAATTTTTTCTTCAAGTATGCCCATATCTCTCTCTCTCTCTCTCTCTCTCTCTTTCTCTCTCTCTCTCTCTCTCTCTCTCTCTCTCTCTCTCTCTCTCTCTCTCAAAAACACTCAAAAGGAACAAACACACACACACACACGATGAGGTCACCATGGAAACTAAGGTTTCAATTGAAATCAAATTTTCTAGAGTAGTAGTGGGTTGCAAATGTGTAAACATGAAGGCCAAGTAAGCTTATAGGCCTTCAAGTCGAAGCTTAGGGCAGGCCTTAAATTTTCAGGCTTGGAAGACAGACTATTTCAGCTTACAAAATACGGAATACCCCTTCATAAGCTACTAAACCACTATATACTCATGCAAAAAGCCATAAATGCTTCACTTGGCCTCATAAAGGGACTATAACTATCAAAGGAGGATCTTGAAGAAGAATACAATAGATTTATCGAAAGCGAGGAGGATGCAGGTGCATGCTTCATGCACATCCTAGCAAAGGTCACTCAAGAGTTAATGGCCATGCAACAAAAGATTGATGTGACCCCTATTCCACCTAAGAAAGGAAAATGGGGAGAAAATGCTAAAAAGGTAGTAGACATAATGAAAGAAACAGACAGTGGAGGGACTAATTCTTGAAGTTTCAAGCATCACACACCAAAAGTAACCTCAAGCAAGACCTCCAAGAATGGCACTCGACTATCAAGACTTGAAGGAGAAAAGTCAAAAGGAGATCAAATGCAAAGAAAACCAACATCCAAAGGAATAGAAATCTACACTAGTTCATCAACTAAAAAGCACCAAGTCTTCAACAACAACAACCCCTTGACACCAAGTGTTATCCAAACCAAAAGATATGTTGGGCCAAATCCCTCTATTTTTGTGTGAATGTATGAAACTTGTTTAGCGCTCACAACTGGCCTAAAGGAGGTGATATGGATGTATCAATCCCTAGACCTATCAAAAAATTTCACCAACTTTTACAGCATTGATGGGTTCACTTTTCTAGTCTAATCATTCGCATGTTTTCTCACCAGTCCTCGTTCTCTTATCATAGGAGGAGGCACCACATATACAGGGTTAAAAATAAGGCACCACATATACAGGGTTAAAAATAAGGCACCTTTAAGAATTCATAAGTGTAATGGCTTGGCGAATATATTGCCTACAAAACTTAAAAGTATAGAAATTAAGGGCGAATATTTTGATATTTAGTAGTTTTTGTGAATCTTTCTTAAAAATCCCCCAAGTATTAGAAATTTGGGCCAACTTTCTTGCATGCTTGGTGAAAGTTTTTTTTTAATCCCCAAAAAAAAAGCCAACTGGCGAATATTAGCCCCTAATTTTTACCCTCACTGTATACCTAGGTAGGTGTGGTTGGGGGCAGGGAATTGCCAGCCCAATGGCTCATGTGGCTTGGGTAGCTCTTCGGTATTTTTAATGCTCGCTTCTCATCAACATACTCATGCCTCTCATGTTCATCATATGGGTATAGCCTTACATAAGCAAATCAACTAAAGGCTCACCACCCCTAAAGGTAGTCCTCTTGCTATTATTCTAATCAATTTCATAGGTCTCTCATCTACAAAGTTCACGGTTTTAGGTGCATGGGTTTCTTCAAAAAATGTAGTATCTTCTAGGACTGCAGTGTTTCTAGGTAAGGGAGCGAGAAATAACGGCACACCATTGTTAGTGAAACTCATCTCAGGACAATCTAGTTTGAAGTACTCATTTCCCCAATTATCCTAGTAATCCCTTACATATGTGCAAAGTATGCTTTGATTGGAAGTGTTGATAATCCTAAGTGGTATTAACCATGGTGGTTGCATAGGTATGATTAAACATAATCATGGTAGGTTAAACCACACCTTAAATCCATACTGAGAGAGAGAGAGAGAGAGAGAGAGAGAGAGAGAGAGAGAGAGAGAGAGAGAGAGAGAGAGAGAGAGAGAAGAGTAGAGGAAGAGTAGCACACTCAATAATTCTCTTTTATTGCATATGCATCATCAATCATATAATGTGAGGCTTCTAATATAGATAGCCTCCACCCATTCACCTTTACATGTGGCACTCTTATCACCATGTGAGTTGCCACCATGCACACACCACAAATATCCTCTCACACTCTCACAATTACATTTACCCTTTCACCCAAAAATATAGCATTGCACTACCACAAATGCTAACTCTTAACACTCCCCCTCAATTGGAGTGTCCATCAAGCGTGGCTAGACACATCTACTCACTCGCATGCCTGTGTGCCATATCTACCCTATGTAGACACCAAGTTCATTTGAGCACCACTTACTCGCGCAAATCCACCCCTGTCCTTCTTGAACCACCGTAGTGTTTGGAAAGGCACCAACCCATACAAACCACCACCTGTGAGAGCTGGCTACTCTCATAACCATCGTAAAGTTTATTAAGAATCACACATGCATTCACTTTTGAGCTCTAGGTGAGCTTGGGAAGAGGAGCCTCATACCATGGGGTGAAACTATATATTACTTGTTTTGAGCACACCGGCTTGGGTACAATTACCCCCTTAGTATATGGTGAAATATTTTACAACTCCATTTTTACCAAAGCCGCCCACTCATGTATGAACACAACCCTTGTCTTATTACTTTGAAGGCATGTGAACAACAATAATCAAGCTTTACAAATGTGAACAAGCTTTTAGTTTGGTAAGGGGTGTGTACATGAATACACATTATGAACAAGTTCCAGCTTTTAAACAAAAGAGGTGTGTGTTTGTGAACTTTTGTAAGCTTTCACATTATGCTTTTAACATTTCATAGCATGTGAACATGCACAAGAAATTTTGGACATTTTCCCTTGTGGGAAAAGGGTCTCTTTTCCTTTGTTTTTCCCTCTAGTGTTCAAATCATGAGCTTCTACGGGGGAGGCACTGCGTACCTAGCTAGGTGCGGTTGGGGGCAGGGGACTGCTAACCCACCACCCGGGGTGAGCAATCCCCTGCCCCCAACCAAACCTAGCTACGTATGCGAGGCCTCCCCCGGAGAAGCTCAGATGGCGTAATCCACAAAGTAGGAATTTTTCTAAAAATTCATGTGATTGAACAAGCATTTATAAATATTTGAACAACCATTCTCTTAAGGGCTTATTAAATCCTCTTAAATAAATAATAATAATTTAATCTATCATTGCCACATAGCGCTTTACAAATTTGTTGGACCTCTCTGTGCTCTTCACGATCCTCTATAGCTCGAACCCACCCTTTTTTCCTACCACTTTGGTGTATTTTGGAGACCGGTCTTCTTCTTCCTCACCAATGCTCAAGCTCTGTGAGTAAGCTCCCTAGAGCTTTAATGGAAACCTAAGGTTCTTACTGCAGCATCATGCCCGATTCTCCTTCTTTCTCAAGTTGTTGTATGCGCATGGGCTGTTTCCTTTATAAAGTTTTTATGGCTACCTTCATGCTCTTTTCAAGCTTCAATGGCGAACTTAAAAGCCCTCATCTAACTGCAATGACATCATCTCTCTACTGCAACTTCTTCTGAATGCATTCTGTCTACCATAGCCACACTTGGCTTTCTCTGAGATGCTATGGTCTGCTGCCTCTGCTATGCCATGCCCTCTCTCTACTCTACTTCTTTTGCTCTGTGTGCTAGCCAAAGACCATTAACCTTGGACTGACAGTCTTTTTGCTCTAAGCATGATAGCCAGAGATGCTCAATTTCTACTCATATCCTGCCCAATGATCCAATAATCTAGACTCTCTAAAAATAGCAATCAGCCACCAATGCCGCCTCTGTCCCTACCCTCTATAACCTGTCATCGTATATCACTTCAAAGTAGATAACAGTTAATGGAAGCTGAGGAGCCCCTCACTACTATTATTATGGTATAAGAAATTGCTCCTTGGTTATTAAAAATTTGAATGTAATAATCGTTGAAAACATCGCCTTAGCTATGCCATTGTCACACATTAGAAAAGTTGTAAATGCAAATTTGAGACTCATTTATTAATACTAGTGGCATGACTCGACCGTCTCCGACGGCGGGCAATAGTATTCTTGCAGGCATAAAAACACAGGCTCATCCCTGGGAGAGTGTAAAGATAGGCCTTATATTTGAAGCCCATTTTGAGCCTCATGGTTCTCAACTTGGCAACCTATATATATGAATACTTTTCTTTGAATAAAGCACCAAAAATGGACATGAGAGGAACACAATCAGTGTGCATAATCAAGCGATTAAAGATAATCATGATCTATTAGGTAGCTCGCCGCCGTCGGAAAGCTCCCCCACTCCTTCATCACCTTCCTACTCACCCGAGACATCTCTCTCTCTCGAATATATTATTTAATTAGGGCACGATCAAATACATATTTATGTATAGAAGGGCGGCAGTGTTCACATTGTTCCACATTGTTAGCCATCATGTGCCACAAGACATGATCCACCCAAAACAGACAATCATCACAGTCATTAGATAAATATGCACATCTAAAGAAGAGGCTCAAGAAGAGGTGTATCTAGTTCCACCATAAAAATAGTATGGTTGGCTTCTCTGTTTGTACCATTGTGAAAGCCCTCCTAATTTTAAAGAGGACCCTAGTATTTCATGGCTCCAATGCATTCGACAAAGGGGTAAATTTGAAGGGCACCCCTATGCATGTCACATATGTTTTTCCTTAAGGTGCAACCATTTTGCATTTCTTCACATCTACATCTATAAGAGGGGCCCAAATTTGTAAAGTAGATGTTTGAAGAGAAGCTAGTAAATTTAGATTTTTGAAACGCAACATAACATTCGGTATTTCTTCTTCAATTTTTGTAGAAGGACCGATAAAGATTAGTGGGTAAGACTTGCTCTAGCTTCTTCTTTCATTGTTGTATTTAGCTCTTCTAAAAAGGAGGCGAACTTCTTTTCTCCCACGGAATTAAAACTTTTGGCAAACCGTGGAGGGCCATAACTTTCATCTACACCTTATTCCTTTGTTTTTCTCTTTTTTGAATTTTTGGGGCCCATTGCCCTTTCTAGTGCGTCAGCATTTAGGCCCTCTAGCTTGATCATTTCCTCTAGATTTGCTTCCATTTAGGTAGGCATACTTAAGGGTTTTTACATATTGGGTTAGAATAAGGATCCACTCTTACAATCCCTAGATGATAAGAAGAGAAGGCTTACCCTCTTCCAATGCATGTTCGATAATTCCATGCAAGATCATTTAGAAAAGCAAGAATGAGAGCCAACAAATCAGCTGAGTAGCTTTTGTCACACAAATTTTGATGCCATGTCGTCATCTCCAATATAATCTCCAATATAAATTAATTGTAATGGATCAAAACTAGAATTCAAGTGAGCCAGCACCTAAAAGACAAAAGAATGTGTGTCTAGACGTGATTGGACTCTAGAAAAATTGGCCAAGTTTTAATACATTATAGTAATAGAATGAGAGATAGTCATTATTAATTGTTTAGATGACATTAGACTTATATCTTCAGGAAAATACGAGTATCTTTGGATATTGTGTGTTTTGGCGATATTTGACTAAGTCTAAATGTTGTCTTAGACAATTAATTGATGGTAAATTTTCATATAGAGGATATTAAGTTTGATAATCAACGTAGAGATGTCATCCCTTCCAATGTCAGAAAAAAATCAACCTATAGTGTTAAAAAATCAGCCTATAGTGTTAAAAAAGCAGTTGAAATTAGGACCAAGATGGAAGCTCTTTTGACACTAATCCCTTATATTTGTCTAAGATGCACCATTCTTAATCTTGATTTACAAGTGAAAGCAAGATTTTTTACGCATGACCAATATAAATAATAAAACTTGTCTTAAGGATATCTATTTACAAGTGAAAGCAAGAATTTGTACACATGAGCAATATACATAATAAAATTTATCTCAAAGATATTTACACAATATTTATCCCAATAATACTTGAAGAATGGGACTTCTAGTCAAGACATACTGGCAAAGATTGTCTTGATAATATTTGTGTAGACAAAGATAGTCTTGATAAATTATGCATATTATTGTGAAAAATAAATAAAATAAGACTTATCTATTATTAGGACATTTTTGTTTGTAATCAAGATTTGTTTTGGCATGTCTTAATGATATACAATTGTCTTGGACTTGACTATCCAAGGCAAACCATCTATCCACTTTCTTCTTTATATTAGCTTTCATATATTAAAGTCATAATTAAAGACTTTTGGGCTTGCCCATCCTCGTGTGCTCTCGTCAATGATCCATAGTTCTATAAAAAAATGCCTTAATTTTTACGGCATGTACCACAATAGAGTGTTCACCATTACTTGTGTATAGAGGCTATCCGTGTGGCACCCCCCCCCCCCCTTTTTCTCGTTCCTCTCTCCTTTCTCCTTCTCCTTATCCTCCTCTTTCCTCTCTACTTTCCCCATTTCCTTTTTCCTTTTTCTTCTCTCATATGACTTGCCTATTCCTATTCGATAAAATGCCTTAGGGAGCCCCCCCGCCTTCCTTGCTCTCAAGTTGCTCAAAGCCCACTCCCCCTTTGTCAACGTTGTGCCCCCCTCCTCCCACAATGCCCCCTCCTATGAGAGAGAGAGAGAGAGGGGGGGGGGACAGACGCACGCACAAAGCATGCTACTATTCATGGGGGAGAAATTCTGCAGAGAGTGTTTTTCACTAGGTTGTGTGTGTGTGTGTGTGTGTGTGTGTGTGTGTGTGTGTGTGTGTGTGTGTGTGTGTGTGTGTGTGTGTGTGTGTGTGTGTGTGTGTGTGTGTGTGTGTGTGAGAGAGAGAGAGAGAGAGAGAAAGAGAGAGAGAAAGAGAGAAGGCAAGCCATCATTTAGTGATATGCTAGAGAGTCAGTCATGTGTGCATGCGTGTCAAAGAGAGAGAGAGAGAGAGAGAGAGAGAGAGAGAGAGAGAGAGAGAGGCATGCTGTGGGCTAGTGCTCAGTGATTTACAAAAGAAACCTCATTTTTTCAATTGCTTGCAACCTTTCTAGAAACCTCTAATTTAGGGGTTGAAAATTACTTTTAAAAAAGGTTATTTCACATCTTTTAAATGGCATGATTGCGCTTTTAGAAAAAGGCTACAACTTGTTGAAAAAGGCTACAACCTTATAAACCGAATGAAAACCCTGAAACCTTTAAAGTAAACGAAGAGAAGTAAACCTTGAAACCTTTAAAGTAAACGAAGAGAAGTAAACCTTTAAAGTAAACAAAGAGAAGTAAAAACGATTTGAAAAAAAAAACTTAAAGTTTCAAAGAACCATAGATATGAGAGCCCAAGGCTTCTTTTTATACTTCCTGGTAAAAGCAAAACTACTTCTTACATAACATAACGGGAGAACGATTTCAGCTTGCCAGGTGTTGAAATGTTTAGCCCCTTCATGCAGGTCTCCGATGTAGAAGGCTTGGCGCAAGGCCGTGCACGTCCCCAACAAAGAAGGCCTAGCGGAGGGCCGTCATCATTCGTTAAGGATCCCTGCCTCCTTGCTATCTGTCAACCGCCACCTGCGTTCGTTGGCCTACATTAAGGATCTGTACCTCCCCCCGCCCTCTGTCAGCTCCCTGCAGTTAGGTGTAATCATCAGCACTGTGCATGTTCAAACTCACCTTCAAGGTTTGAGGTTCCTACTTTCCTCACTGGTTCGCATGTGCTACTCTCTCTCTCTCTCTCTCCCTCCCTCTCTCTCTCTCTCTCTCTCTCTCTCTCTCTCTCTCTCTCTCTCTCTCTCTCTCTCTCTGTGTGTTACATGGAGGTAGGCTCCCTCAGTCTTGCCGAAAAATATTTCTGGTTCTTTGCCATGTGATTGAGATAGATTCACATTTCCCATTTGCTTTTGTTCAGCCTTAGCTCTTCGAGTATCAAGCTCTTGTTTCCTTATGCTCAATTCTCATAGTTGTCATTCTACTTCAACCCTTTTCAAATCTAATTCCACTTCCTTTAAGGTTGGGAAGAATACTTGACCTGTCCTAGCTGCGCTTTCCAAGTCTCTTCTCATTCTGGGGGTGCCAATGTTAGACAGCCTAGAACTTGAAGGTTGGGTTGGTAATTCTTGCCTTGGACCTAGTCCAGCGCTAGTTGATGGACCTGTGTGCTCACAGATTGCGCTTCCTCATCGTTGCTAGTTTGGAGACCGAAAAATCCCCGAGCTATATCAATGATACCACTAGATCTTGTAGGGGAGGGTGGTTTCTCCTCTTTCCCAAACCCAGAGAATCGTAGCCCTTCTTCCATGGATTCTTCACTACTTGTCTCGACGATGGTTAGATTCCTTTTAAGACACTCAATTGAGTGCTCACTAATGAGTGGCCTGAACCAACACTCTTTTGATAGGAAGATCCTGGGTGATTTGATGGACTATCATCGAGAGTGAGGTCGTCTCCGATGAACTTTCCAGACTTCAAGTGCATGTGAATGTGATTTGATAAGCTAATTTGCTACCCCAATTGAATTTTGGTAAGGTATTATCGATCTAATTTTCTTTGTTTTCTATGATCGTGAGACTGTAGATAACAGTTCATGTCGTGAGATGTCAGAGAATCGTTCGCGTCGTGACATCCAAATCATTCACGTCGTGACATCCAAATCATTCACGTCGTGAAATGGTAAGTAGTTCATGTCGTCAACTAATTTCTATACTCTCACGTGCTCCTATAATTACTTCGGATTCACAAATTAGTGTTTGCCTCAATCTAATTTTATTGGTCTCAATGTGCTCAATTAAGGCACTTCCCTAACCTTAATCTAACAATACTAGGTTCGTGAACTAGATCTGGTTACATTGTGAAACTGCAGAAACATTTCACGTCATGAGATCCAATTGATTCACGCCGTGAGATTTCCAAGAACCGTTCATGTCGTGAGATCTAAATCCTTCACGTCGTGAACTATATAGTGTTTCACATCATGAAGCATTCTTTGCTAGTTCACGGATTACAATTTTGTCGGACCCGTTGTGTCAGAGATGTCAGGATAAGACAACCTATTTTTAGCAAGGTAATCCCATGATTTGTGGCACTAATTACGAGAGCGGTTCACGCCATCATGCGATAGCAAGAAGTAGTTCACGTTGTGAATTGTTTTTCTACACTTTCACGTGTAAAATTCCCGTGTTGATGACAGAGAGGAGTTTAGGTGCAAATTACCTATCCAGATGCTCCAAAATGATTATGCTAGACATAAGGAATATAATGCGAGTTCAAAAATGCGAGTTCAAAACACAACCAGCCACACATGATTCAGTAAGGCTAAGGTAAGCACTTGACTGGAACATTATTGATTAACTAGTTTATTGTTTTTTTTAATTTGAAGGTATGCATGCATCATTTGTTTTTTTAATTTGAAGAGGTATGCATGCATCATTTGTAAAGTTCTCAAGCCTATAAATATTCATCATAAAAATAGTAATTATAAGATTTCTCGGTGGCTGTGTAGCAAACAAACATGAATAAATGACCTTTGGGTCTCTCTCTCTCTTTCGCAAATAAAGGGGAGAAACTTGCATGTTTTTCCTTTGATAGAGGAACTCTCTATTCTCCAATCTCTCTCCACATCAAGGTCTCTAGAGCCCCTCTTTCTCTAATCCCCACCCCCCTCTCTCTCTCTCTCTCTCTCTCTCTCTCTCTCACACACACTCACTCACACACACACACACACACACACACATACACACACAAAGATGCAGGGAGGAAGAAATCTTGAGCTCTTGCAAGCACACACACACTCACACAAACCCTAGAAGAGAACACACAAGATGAGAGGATGAAAATTGTTTTTCTTCTTCTTCTCAACAAAAGGGTTCTACCAAAAAATAAGGGAACTATAACATAAGTACTAAAGTACTATGTACATGCGGTCCATAATGTGAACACGCTAAGTGAGTGAGCTGGCGAGATAAGTATGCCATAACTCAATGGTGGACTAGTAGTCGATGTAGTCCAGGTGTGTAGAATCACTGGCGAATATCTATCATGTCAACATCCTACCAAACACGCCAATGATGAAAGTGGCGAAAACGGTCATCCAAGCGTATCATAAGTGTCATCTTATGTTGAGCTTGACATCTCAACACTCCCCCTCAATCTCAACTCCATATCTAGGGCTCCAAGCATAGTCCAGAATCTGCGAAGCTTCTCTGCTCCCACGGCTTTCATGAAAATGTCAGCTACCTACTCCTCTGTGCTAACATACATGAGATCAATGTCTCCTGCTAAAACCCTCTCTCTCTGATGAAGTGATAGTGGACCTCTATGTGTTTGGTCTACGCATAAAAAATCAGGCTCCTCACCAACTGTATACTGCTAAGGTTGTCATAAACCTTGGCAGTATACTGTATACTGCTAAGGTTGTCATAATAGATAACATGTCTGTCAACCTGCAGTCCCAAATCACCAAGTAGCTTACGCAACCAAGCTACCTCACACATGCTGCCATTGCAACACCCCTATACTCTGCCTCTGTACTCAACAAGGCAACTGTTGGCTGCTTCTTATTGCTCCATGTCACAGCACCACTCCTAAAGGAAAACATAAATCCATTAGTAGACCTCCTATCTGCGATACTACCAGCCCAATCTGCATCGGTGTATCCAAACACCTACAACTCTGACCAACCTCATAAAAGAGACCATAGTCTATTATAGACTTCACACATAGCACGTGTGCCTCACACCATCCAAATGTAGCTTCAAAGGAACTTACATAAACTGACTCTGCAATCCAATTGTATAGTTCAAATCCAGCCTAGTGATCATCATGTAGATCAAGCTACCCACTATCTTCTTATACATAGTGGGGTTCTATCTCCAAAGCATGAAGCTGCAATAACTCCAAGTTCTCCACGTAATGATGTGAATCAAACTTCACTCAGAGTGAATGATCAGTATCTACCACATGAAAGCCAATGGTGGTGATAAGATATTGTGCTATCTTATCTCATGACATGCTCTCGGTGTTTGTTTCAAGCCATATAAAGCTTTACGTAGTTTGCATACAAAATCAAGGTGACCCATATCTTCATAACCTGGTGTCTGATCCATATACACTTCTTCTTGCAAATCACCATGCAAGAACGCATTCTTAACTTCCACTTGCTATAAAACCCATCCTTTTGATGCAGCCACCACAATAATAGTTCTCACACCTCGTTGCCATCTTGGCAACGGGGCCAAACGTCTCCTCATAATCAATGCCATAAGTTTGAGCATAACCTTTGTGGCAACCAATCTTGCTTTATACTACCTACTAATACTTCCATCTGATTTGTGCTTTATTTTGTACACCCACTTGCGTCCAATAGCCTTCTTGTCCTTAGTAGGCAATGGCACCAAGTCCCAAGTCTCATTTACATCCAATGCAACCATTTCTTCATCCATGGCTGTACATTCCCAAAAGCTTCTTCAAAACATTTGGGTTCAACATCTTGCACAACTTTAGCCATATATGCATAATGATGAGCGACATAGCCATCATATGTCAACATGTCAATAGGTTTTCTAAATCTCCTTGACCTGTGTTGCCCATGATCACTAACTGGCATTTACAGCTTCTCTTACCTTTCTTACACCAGGTGTTCTAATAGTAGCTGGAATCCCAAGCTCATTCATCAAGGCTCTGCTCTCTGAGCCACTAGACTCTCCATCAACATAAGAATGCCCTGTAGAAATGTTGGGCATACAAAGAGGCTCACCAACATTGCAACCATGCCACTTGTCTTGATCTCCTTGTGATGCACAAAACCATGCCAAAACCATAATCACAATCACGAGACCATGACACTTTCATGTCATCATGTGCGTACATATGCACATGTGGATCCTATCCCCACCATGAAGAGGCTCCTACTTTGACACCAAATGACAAACGTTGTCTATGAAGATGCGATAGAGAAAACGAGCTCCTGGGAAACTAGTTCACAAACAGTGTCTGTGAAGACGAGAGAGAGAGAGAGAGAGAGAGAGAGAGAGAGAGAGAGAGAGAGAGAGAGATCCTAAGGGGAAACTACCATGCCAATATATTCCTAAGGCTCCCCTAGAATGGGCTTTCACACACGCGAGTGCCCATTAAGCATTGATTCCTCTTTCACTTGTGTGACCTCCTCGGAACCACTTGGAGTATCTCCCCTGCGTGCCTAAGCCCTTAACCCTTAACACATGTCCGATCATGTGTCCACCATCGTGCACGCCTAGTCGACCTTGGACATGTTGGCTTGTCACCTACTGGGGATGGATCCTAGCCCAATCTGGGTACATTTAACCCTTACACCTTACATTTTTCCCTTTTGACAACTTGTCATAAGTTAATACGCCTTATTTTACTTGGCCTCTCACAGAGACTCTCCTTGACATAATATACCTCAATGTGCTTTGTTCGAGCATGATACATTGGGCTCCTGTTGTAATGGCTAAAGCACTATCAATAAAGATGGAGGGCCAAGATCAAAATTGATCCATACACACTTCGCAGTTCACTGTAAAAGCTAATGCACTATATCAATAAAGATAGAGGTCCAAGATCAAAATTAATCCATACACACTTCGTAGTCACTATAAAAGCTACCATGTACTCAACTTCATAGCTCAAAGTGGACATTATTGTTGTGCTGAGCCATGATATACATGAATCACTAAGATGAAACCAAAAGCCACTAGTGGACACTCGCATGTCCATAACAACTAGTTCAATCAGAATCACTAAAAGCATGTAGCTGTATATCACTCACCTTAGCACAAAATAAGCCAAGGGACTGAGTGGAAAATTGCATATCATAACAACTAGCTCAATCAGAATCACTGAAAGCATACAGCTGAATATCACTAATCTTAGCATAGAATAAGCCAAAGGAACTGAGTGCCCTATAAGTATCTGAATACCCCTTAACAGCCTTCCAATGCCTATCTTCGGGAGACCCCAAACTGAATGTATGGCCTTGTATTACATAGATAGATGAGGTACCCCAACAACTTGTTGATAAAGTGATGCATTAAATGGTTCACCTACATCTTGGAATCTAAGCCTAGCACTTCCCTCTACTATTGGTGTAACAACACACTTACCTTCTTCAAGACCAAACCATGTAAGTAGTCCTTGGATGTACTTTGATTGCAACATCACAATACCATTATCACGTTACATAAATTATATGCCTAAATAATAATGTAACGAGCCCAAATCAGTCATCCCAAATGGTACATGTAATTAAGCCTTAAAGGCCAAAATCTTCTTCTCATTAGCGTGTGTGAGCAACATGTCATCATCGTATATAAAACAATGACCAAAAAACATCATTTACTCCTCTTTACATAGAGGGTATTCTCAATTGGACTGTTACAAAAACAATTTGTAACCAAATATGTGTTTATCTTCTTATACCATACTTTGGGACCCTGCTTAAGGCCATTTAAAACTTTTCTTAACCTGCATACTTTAGACTCTTGTTCCTTCTCAACAAAACCACAAGGCTGAGATACATTCCTCATGCAAATCACCATTCAAGAAGGTAGTCTTAATATCCAACTGATGTACATTTTAACCATGATGCACTGCCAATGTAATAATACACTTGATCATAGTCATACAAGATATGGGTGCAAAGGTCTCATCATAATCTATGCCCTTCTCTTGAGCATAACCCTTCTCTTGAGCATAACCCTTTGTGATAAGCCTTGACTTGTAGAGGTTAATGCTACCATTAACTTTATGCTTTACCTTATAAACCCACTTCGTACCAATGCCCTTTCACCATAAGATAAATCTACTAAATACCAAGTGTCATTACATATAGGATTGAGTCGTACTCATCCTTCATGGTGTACATCCCATGATCATTTTTTTGTGCTTCTCAAAGGAAACAGGTTCTCCTTCATTGCATATAGTGGCAGTGGCATCCAAAAAAGAATAAGGTACATGATGAGAACCTACATGTGTCCTGCAATGTCTGCACTAACCATTTTGGCATACTCTTGAACGCCTCTATGGTTTCCTTTTCTCATCCACTGCATCATCCATAATTACCTCATTCTCAATAGGCTAATATGTGAGCTGAAATTCAAGCTGATTTTCAACGAGAGAGTATGTGTTGATTTGCAACACCTTGTTGAGCATTCATTTGCTCCACATATGGCTACCCAACATTATACAAAGGTAGGAGTGCATCAAAGATGTCATGTGAGCATATATTTGCTGTTTTTTACATAATAGCTTTGGCTAAACTAAGTTCTCAATAAAGATAATAAATATCTCTACTCACCAAAATATGCTTTGTGGCCAGATGGTACAGTCTATACCCTTTTCTTTGTGAGATGTATCTCACAAAAATACATTTTATTACCTTATCATCTAGCTTATTAACATTGTTGCTTAGGTATAAGAGTATAAACAAGATAACAAAAAATACACAAATGAGCCACATAGGGCTTCTTGCCATTCCAGAGCCTTGGTGGGACATCTATTTAGCAGATAAGTGGCACACATAACTGTCTCCAACCAAAAAAAAATGATGCAAATCATGGCCTTTAACTATGCAACGTGCCATCTCCATTAAAGATCTGTTCTTTCTCTCAACCACACCATTTTGCCGAGGTGTGTAAGGCATTGTGCGTTGATGTTTTATGCCTCTTTCACTCATATATACACGAAAATCCTTTGATATATACTCCTCCCCCTCGATCTAAATGAAGGGTGCCAGTTTTACATATAGACACATTTTTAGCCATAGAAATAATATATGAAGCATGTAAAAACCTATGAGTTTGCTTTCAATGGATACGCCCACGTGTACCTATAGTAGTCATCAACCAGCTCATTCAATGTAAGGGCATTGGGTCTACCCTTCATTATGAGTCGAAGTGTGGATACAAAATATTGGTATGAATCTAGTAAAGCTGTGAGCACTCATGCCTTGTCATGCACACACATAACTAGTTTGATTTTACCAAGATTTCTCTTCTTGCAATAACACTATAGCCAACTAATTAAAAAACATAATAAGGGCATTGCAGTTACCCTTCATCATGAGTCGAAGTGCGAAAACAAAATCCTTATATGAATCTTATAAAGTTGTGAGAACAGTAGACACCAATGAACTGTCTGAATAGACCTCATTAATACATGCAAGCTGTTCATCCTTGTGAGGAACTCATCCATTAAATCTCCATGATTCATATGCTCGGACTCTAACTGCTTGCGCAAGTAGGCCACTCTACCAGGTGCCTCGATATGCACCTGGTAAAGCGCAGCAAGTGCATCCCAAGCATTGAGCGAATATGAGGAATAATTCTCCTTTTCACTGAAAGTGCCACCAATGCATATGCATGTGCATCCTTGCCATCACACCTGGTTTGTTCCAATGTGGGAGGTGTAGAGACGGATGCCACAGTTACATCAGAACTCGTATCACCATCCAAAGTACATGTACTATGTTGTTTCTACACTGGCCAGACAAGGCATGCCTTAATGCCAATAATAGCATTCCAAAGTCCTTTGGTGAACAATGCATGATGCATCATATAGGACCACAATGGTAGTTGGTCACATCAAGCTTATCCTCAAAAAGAATCCTAAATAATACATCACTATCAGCTGCCATTTCAACCTAATCTCTGACACATAATGCAAATATCCCAACTATATGCAAGTCTTGTCAATGCCCACTGAATACAACCGAGATGGCTGCCAGTAGATCACTATGATGACAAAGGAAACGTGTAAAGTTTATAAAAAATTGCAAAGTATAGAGTGTGGAAATAATAATTAGCCAAAATGCAGAGTGCAGAGTGTAGAGTGTAGAGTGTGGAAATGATACTAAGTCGAAATGTAAAATTGATGATAATGTTAATGATGATGTTGAAGCTGCTGAGAAGATGAGCTTGAAGATGACGATGGCAATGTCTACACACTAAATGTTACAGTGTAAAAAACCCAATATGGCACTAAAATGTTTTTTACATTTCCATTAAATATATTCTATGAGATTTTCAAGAATAAGAGTGTTTAATTTTAGTATGTAATGATTAATGTTTGAAAAAGTCAATGAAATGGTGACCCTCCATATTCTCTCTATTTAAGGCAATGAAATGATAACCTCCCATATGCTTTCTATTTGCATGCATTCACCTCTCCATATCCTCTCTATTTAAAGTAATGAAATGATGACCCCCCATATGCTTTTTATTTGCATGCATTCACCCATATCCTTTCTATTTAAAGTCTCATAATTCTCTATAAAAGGCCTCAAAGAGCATTCAACGAGTAGAGGGAGAGAGAAAGAGAGAGAGAAGGAGGAGAGGGAGAGAGTGGCGGGAACTCATGTACTACATGTACTAAGATTGTATTAATTAAACACCACATCAGTGGCATTTTATTAATACACCTACAATAAAAGTTATGAATCAAGCAAGAGAACCTACTCTGAGTTAACGCAGTTCTCAACATACTATAGGATATACCTGCTCCACCTAAGAAGATAGCTTAATATGAGACAATCAAAAGAGCAAATTAAGGAGAAAATGACAAGGGAGTGAGAAGCAAGAGAACCTGTTGTGATACCAATTGTTGGAGTGGAGATCAAGGTAACAACACCCCCTCCCATTCCCTCTCCTCCTCCATCACCCACACCTTCACCACCTCCCACCCTCAATCTTCACCTAGGCCCCTAAAGAGAAAAAATTGCCTTGGCCAAGTAGGGTTGGAGGCGAATGAGGATTGGGTCCATCGCGGAGAGGATTACCAACATGCAAACCATGGAAGTTACCAAGGGAGGAAGTAATGGAGTTGGTGAAAGTGGAGCACATCCAAAATTAGTATTTATTCATGTCTTTAACGTAAAGTCCTTAGTTATTAATAATTCCCTAATTCCCACTTTGAATTAATTAATAGCCTAGATAGATTATAGGCTCACGAGATGGTTTTTTCATGAAAGAAATACATAAAAAGTAAAATACACATTTTTTTGCTAAGATTGCATCTCTCTTTCTCTCTCTTCTGCGCAAGCAAGCACGGAACTCCTGCTCTCTCTCATGCACCGACAAATAAAGGAGACCTCGCTCCTTCTTTCTTTCTATCTTCCGCGCATAAGTAAGCAGGGACCCCTCTGTCTCTCTCAGAGAGAGATCACTTAGATCCGGTCTCGCCACCAGCTTTATGTCCAAGAGAGGCTCACACGATTTTGATCAGATCTAGGGAGGATCCTGCAGGAGGTCTTTGCCCCTCTCCCATTGATCCTTAGCTTTTCAATTTTTAGCTTTTCAGCTCTATACCTTGTACCTTTTTCTATTATCTGGATACCCAAAGGACATTGACAGTTGTATATTATTTTGTCTCATAGGCCAACTTCGGCCTCTAGTAGACGTTACTAAAACTTTTTTTCTTTGTTTCTTTCTCTCTCTCCATAATAGAAGATATATTACCAAAATTACTTTACAAATAGCCACATGGCTTCCATGTGATGTACTAGCTTTTGCCTCACTAATTGCTCAAAGAGCAATGGGATTTTAACTTTAGTGCCATTAAGGGGTTAGAGGACCAAAACTAACTCTCTCTCTCTCTCTCTCAATTTGAGATAATAAACATAATCTCTACTCCTATTGGCTCTACTAGCTCTGAAAATTCATGGCTCCAAAACGATTGCAACAATGAGCAATTTGCTTCCATAGATATTTTTTTATTTGCAATAACAAAAAATTGTATGGATTTAGATTCGTAAAATTTCAAGTGGCAACAAGCCTGCGCCTTCCCTTTACTTCCCCTGACAGCCACCACTCTCTGTGCACTCAGAGGACTCATATGCGATAGCCACCACAGCCCCTATGAGTTCACCTCCCCTATGAGAGATGCTAACAACAAAACGCCGTTTCCCTCTCCCTATCGATGACACAAGAGAGGGAGAGATTATTACGAACATAAAGTTTTTTTGGTAGAATTTTTTTTGGCATCAGTTTTAAAAAATATCTATGGGTGTGTTTATTTCCATAAATAAATAGGTTTAAAGAGCGGTTATTATATTAACAAGTTGGTAGCCTGTGTTTAACAAGAATATATTATTCTTATTAATTAAATTAAGAGGGTGGAAATGCGACTAAGGTACCATTTCACCTTGTCTCTTCTACTCTCAACGACCATCAGCACACACACACAGAGAGAGAGAGAGAGAACCATCTCTCTCTTTCTCTTTTCTCCCTTGCAGAGCATCAGTGATGCTCTTCATGGGGTGCTAGACCTAGTCGTACTCGCATTGTTTCCAGTTTCTTTTCTTTCATGAATGAAGGTTGTGTATCTGACCACAATGTACCAAAATTAAAATCTAATATTTTCTGAATGCAAATACCCATCCAAGGAAATGTTGATCCAACTGGGAATAGATGTGTCTCATCACCATAAGTGTTGCCATATATATAGGCAGTGATGTGTGTGAACACACTTAGGACCGCCAGGGCACTTTTTCCCTCCTTAGGAGGTTTTTTTCCCCGGCTTGTATAAGGCCCATTATTCTCGGGCTAACTTATCTTTGTACATTGACACAATCTAATACACTGTGTATTGTGTGCATTCTTGCTTCTTCTTCTCCAAGCTTTGTGTGCTTTTCTGCAACCCTAATTCCAACAATTGGTATTAGAGCAGGCATCGGTTCCCAGGGCTACGCCGCTAGCACCCTCCGACTCATGTTCTCCGATTGAGGTGAGCTTTCACGAGCGCGTGAAGGTCCCTATGCGTTCTCACAAATTGCATCTGAGGTTGTTTCGGGCTCCGTTTTTGCATTACAAGTTCTGTACAGGTGTTTTCATCATTTTGTGCAAAAATTTCGACAGTGCAGTTTTCTACAAAACAGGCATACGTATTCTATTGTGGACTATGCTACATAGCACGAGTTGTTTTCTATTCAGTCTTTGCTTTATTACAGGTTGCTTTTGCATCAGTTTCAGTCAGTGGCCATGGCTGATAACAGCAATGATGTATTTCACATGTTGTCTGCTGATGACAAATTGGATGGAGACAGCAACTACCCAATTTGGGCATACATGATGCAGCATGTTTTGGTTGTAAAAAGAGTGTGGAACATTGTGCAGGGTATGGATGTACGTCCAGGTTCTGTGGATGTAAGATCTGTTGAGGATGTTGCAGGTTCTAGCAGCTCTACTATTACTACTGCTGAACAAGCTCGTTGTTGGGATGGTAAAGATGCGCAGGCTCATGCCTTGATTGCACTTTCTATCAAACGTAACATCACTCCACATATTCGTTCAGCTAAAACAGCAAAACAGGCTTGGGATATTCTAGTTGGTTTGTATGCAGGTCGTAACGAGGCAAAAATCTCTTACCTGCGTAAAGAGCTAGAATCGAAGATTATGCAAGAAGACTTTACCTGAGTCATATCAAACTTTTGCTTCCACGTGGAGACTTGTTACTGTGAGGACAGACCTGATGTTGTTAAGTATGATACTTTAGTCAACAAGCTCTTGCAAGAAGCGCAGTCCATGCAAAGTAGGGCTAGGCAACGCAGGCATTTGTTGCTGCCCAGCAAGAAGAAGTAGTAAGACAACCCCTTCCACTGTTTCTTCTCCTATTAGTAGGTTTGCAACTTCTTCTCCTTCCACAGGTAGCAACAATAGGTCTGAGAAGGCTCTTAATAAAGACAAAAAAAAAGATCAGGTGCAACTATTGTAAGGCAACTGATCATGTCATTAAGAATTGCCCTAAGCTAAAAGCTAAAGAGGCAAAGAAGAAAGAGTCAAATGCAGCCACAATTACGAATGCTTCTACAAATGCAGATTCTGCAAATATTGTGCAGGATACAGAATGGGCGTTTAGTGTGTATTGCCAATATGACCCATCTGTACATAATGCATGTTTGGCAGTTTCTGTTGACTCTGATGTATGGTATTTTGACAGTGGTGCTACAAAGCACATTACCTCCCATCGTGATATGTTCACTTGTCTTGAGGCTGTCTCTAATAGGAATACTATCACATGTGCCAATAATGCTTCTTACCCAGTAATAAAGGACGTTGATAAAATTTACAATGCTGAGAGCAAGAGTTACAGATTGTATCATCCGCAGTCAAAGCGTACCTTGATTAGTCGAGATGTTTTTGTGAAAGATACTGTGCAGCCTTTGTTATCATGTACCAAAGAGACAGGTGTGAGCTCACGGGATGTATTTGATACGTTGTTGCCTCTGTTTACAAGTGGGAATTCAAATGTAAGTCCTAATGAGACAAATATTCAGCTTATGCAGATTTCAAACGACATCACAGATCAACCTATTTCTGATGCAGATTTACAGAATATAATTTATGGGGATAGGGCTTAAAATGAGCAGGCTAGAGATATGCCTAAATGGTTGGTATAAACCTTGAGTGATAGTAAAATTGATGCACCTATTTCTAGTCGTACTCGTTCAGGTTTTCAGCATGCTTCTTATGCATCAGATTGTTATGCTTTGGCTGTGTCTAGTATGTGTGAAGAGGAAGAACCTCTTTCATTTAATGAGGCACAAAAATCAAAAAATTGGTTGGCTGCAATGCAAAGTGAATATGATGCTATAATGAAGAATGGTACTGTCACACTCTATCAGACAGCTGTTGGTTGCCTCATTTATGTATGGCAAGAAGCAACCTACTGTGGCCACTTCTAATTGTGAAGCTGAGTACAGGGCAGCTTTCACAGCTACGGTTGAGTGTGTGTGGCTCAAACGGCTTATGGTGGCTGCTTGGGTGTTGGACAAGAGTCTGCCACCTCTATCTACACTGACAGTCAGAGCGCATTGGTAGTTGCTAGAAACCTAGTTTTTCATGCTCGTACAAATCACATTGAGGTGCTTTATCTATCTTGGGTGTTGGACAAGAGTCTGCCACCTCTATCTACACTGACAGTCAGAGCGCATTGGTAGTTGCTAGAAACCTAGTTTTTCATGCTCGTACAAATCACATTGAGTGTGTGTGGCTCAGACGGCTTATGGTGGCTGCTTGAGTGTTGGACAAGAGTCTGCCACCTCTATCTACACTGACAGTCAGAGCGCATTGGTAGTTGCTAGAAACCTAGTTTTTCATGCTCGTACAAATCACATTGAGGTGCTTTATCACTATGTCACCGAGAGACTCTCAGCAAGAGAGATCAAGTTGGCATATGTGCCAACAGAGGACCTCGCCCCGATCTTTTCACAAAGGCGCTTCCTCGTAAAAAAATTGAAGCTTTCCGCAAAGCTTTGGGCTTGCTCCCCTTTGTGGACTGATCTACTTCGGACATGGCACTTCTCTATACATGAGTGCCAGCTCTCGTTCACACCATCACTCCCAGGGGGGATTTATTGCCATATATATAGGCAGTGATGTGTGTGAACACACTTAGGACCGCCGGGACACTTTTCCCTCCTTAGGAGGTTTTTTCTCTCGGTTTGTATATATGCCCATTATTTAAGGGCTAACTTATCTTTGTACATTAACACAATCTAATACACTGTGTGTTGTGTGCATTCTTGCTTCTTCTTCTCCAAGCTTTGTGTGCTTTTTTGCAACCCTAATTCCAACAATAAGTTCCAGGCTTCCCTTACAACTTGTTTGCACAGTATAAAAAAGCTTAAGTCCTACACACTCCTTCCATTACTGCATCAATCAACCTAGCCCAATTTGAAATTAAAAGGTGTCCCACTTGGATAAAGTGGCACAAATCGATTACAACAAAGAGAAAGACACAAAGGCTGGCTTTAAGCAGAGAGCTTAATGGGAGCGAAGAGGTACCAGGTTTGGATATACCCACCTCCCAATGGAGATGGTGATGACATTGAAATTTGTGCACCCTCTCTCAAAGTGCAACCTTCTGTAAAACTATGGTGGGTACAGAAGTATGGAGATCTGGAAAGAAATTCCTACAGGTTCCTTGGAATAGTAATTAGTCTTGGTGCAGACCAATAATTTTGAGTAGGAAAAATGAAAGTTCAACTCTCTGATTTAAACAAATGTCTCTCCGTATGATTTTTTAATTGGATTTTAGTGAATCACGCTGCACCATGGTTCCCCTTTTGCAAGGTAGCTATCAAGAATGTAGAATAAGCATTCCACTGAGTATTTGCAGATCAATTCACGCAGCTGAATCTGTTTCAGGTCAAAAAGACTGCTCTACCATTTATCAAGTCCCATCTCAAACCACCTGGTACTAAACAGTAATGTAAGGGGGTAGTCTTGAAATGAGAAAAAATCTTTAAACTATCTCACCAATGCTGAATTACAGAATAAGGTAGCTATCAAGAATGTAGAATAAGCATTCCACTGAGTATTTGCAGATCAATTCACGCAGCTGAATCTGTTTCAGGTCAAAAAGACTGCTCTACCATTTATCAAGTCCCATCTCAAACCACCTGGTACTAAACAGTAATGTAAGGGGGTAGTCTTGAAATGAGAAAAAATCTTTAAACTATCTCACCAATGCTGAATTACAGTACAAGCAGGGAACTCCTTTCTTGCTTTCTGAAGTGCACTCAATGTGGAATCCCTGTGTTTGTATACTTGGTACAATCAAATGGTCCCAGCTCTTGGGCATTTCTCCGTACCTGGAAAACCAGCTCAAGAGTTTCTAAAAGTGATGATGACATGTGAGGTGCCAAGAGGACTGGTCTCAAGATTTGAAACCCAACAGCCTACATAGTTCAATGTCATTTAACAAATCGGAGGAAAGGGCAACTCACCGGCGACCATGGCCCATGCTTAGGAGTCTCTTTATCAGGTGGAGAATGTTGCACTGCACCACTCTTTACCTGAGGCCATTCCTACACACAAAGAAGGTATGTTGATGCTCAATTTTACGTCTTCTTGTTACGGTGCATTCATAAAAGAAAGATTTGTATATTCAAGTGAGATTTGTGTATTCAAGTGAAGTGGCATAAGAATTTGCTTTTGGCATCATCATGTGCTTTTTTTAGTTAACTTGTATAGAGTGGCTCCAGCCATTGGGTAGTTGGCTATGGAGGACTTCAGTGGCATTTATCAGCATGTTTGAATAATCTCACAACCAACCCAGAAAAACTACTTACTTCTGCTGTCTCAGTATCATAAGCTCGCTCAGATTCTTTATTGCTGCAAATTTTCTCCATTGCCGCAGGGTACTTGAAAGGCCCTCCCTTGTCCTGTCGACGCTCCAAGAGTAGATTCTCCTGCGCAGCAGATACGTTCCTTGAAGGTGATGAGGTGACCTGGGTTACCATCTTTTCTGCCACTGGCAAGACATTTTGTTCATTTCTCTTCACCTGCAAGACATGGCCGGTACTGCCAACTGTGCTATCTGCTTTATCGTGAGAAGAATTTGAAGATGACCCATGTGTCATTGAAGAGTTTGCAGACAAGCCATGGTTCATTGAAGAACACCCGCGAGTCATTGAAGATGACCCATTGATCAATGAGGCTGGCCTCAAAGAGCTTTCAGTATAACGTAAATGAGGTGCAGAAGGGATACCAGAAGGTGCATTAGCTCCTCTGCTTCGTTCTCTGGCTTCAGTGTGCTGGCGGCTTGACTCAGCTATACAAACAGGAGGTTTCAAGGAGGAGGTCTGTTTGCTGTAATTATTTAGACTGCCGCTCTCAGTTAATAGCCTGCTAGCGCTTGTCCCTGACTGCAAAGCAACTCCATAGCCATTGCTCTGTTTACTTGTGCTACTCAAACCAACACCCTCACTTGGAAATCGGCTTGCACCTATGTTTCTCCCTGACTGCAAGGCAAGGCCATTGGTTCTCTCCCGAGGAACTGCAACCTTAGGTGCATTCATTGCCCTTGCCTGCAAGAAGTTAAATGTTAGCAACCAGTACATCGAGATTGAAAGTACTACACATGTGGTTTTTAAGGTAGCAGGAAGGGGCAATAAATCATTTACGAATGCATTTAATAAGGTAGTGGAGGCAGGAAATAGATACCTTGTCAAAGAAGCCTAGCTTTGGCGAAGGCATACGCAAGCCAGATGGCTTTGCCCTGGACAAAAGAGATCCAGATCCATCTGTTTCTTTGGTAGCAGGATTAATCTCCACTGATGCAACTTGTTGGATAGGCCTACTGGAGCTAGGTATCCCCTGAGAGCGCGAGAATAATGCAGGAGGAGCTGGCTCCTTAACATGATGAAGACTAATCGTTGCCTCAAGAGACCCTCCGTTGGAAGAAACCCCATCACCAGGTGACAAAAAGCTGGCTTTGCCAACCATTCTTCTTGGCAGGTTGGAAGCCCTGCTCTCCATGGCTGTAGATTCTGAAGATAAACCCACATTACTGGTAACAGATTCTGTGGAAGTTAGAAAAGTTGATCTTCCCAATCTTTCATAGGATGAGTGTGAGTAGCAACGGGTCAACTTGGCATTCTCTGAATAATCTGGATGCGGAATATTGTTTTTAGGTACAACTGGGTCATCTACGGGCATTGATAGAGTGCCACCTTTCAGGTTTCCCACACTGCGACCTGAACAAGACAGCCCCCGGGACAATCCAAATCCAACCAAAATCCTTAACTTTGACATCTTCCATGGCTTTCTTAGAAGTTTTAGAATGGTACATGTTACAAGAAATCATATGCATGAATTAGCTATGCATCAATGGAGCCTGTTAGTTCAAGACTGCATGACTGCTTAGTAACGAACCTGAAAAAACCATTCCAAGCCTGTCTTTCATCTTCTTAGAGGCAGAGGAGAAGGTGCTCGAGAGGCTCTGAGCATTCCTCATCTGCTCTGGTGGGGGTTTTGGGCTGCTACATGCTGTGAATGAAACAAAAAAGAAGAAACAGACACAGCTGATGAAGCTGGAACAGAAAGGAAGCTTTTCCAATCAGAACAGCTGCCATTATCAAATGTTTAGATCTTACCTTTCTTATGATGCAGCAACAATTAGAATGATGCAGCACTAGCATACCTGGCAAAGGAGACCTGGTGATATTTCTAAGGTTGCCCTTGATCTGTTCTTTCAAAGGCGATGGTTTTGGCTGATGAAACTCTGTGCAAATGGAGAACATTGGCTTGTCCTGTAAATCCAACAAATGAGACTAAGTGCTTGAGACTTGTCCAATGTGAAGATTACCCACTACATGCATACAAGCTGGCTAGACAGGTGCTGAAATGCAAAACATGGACAGGAATCAGTATCATGCATACCCGCTCGATAGGGTCAGCTTGCACCCTGGACAATGGTATAACACCTCCATGTCTGCTTCCAGCAAGCCCTGCAAAATTACGATATGAGATTATAAGCAATAAAAGTGTTATATTTCTAGGCAAATACACACCAAATGGCATTCTTAAACAAATTCAAAAAGAGAAAAAGGCAAAGTGAGACCTTTGACATTGTTATTATGCAGCTCTGCCCTCTTGGATGCACTCCCCATGATGCTTCCAGTGCTGCTCAAAGGACTGCATAGAGCTGAGCCATTCCTCCGGCTGTCTACATGAATTGGAGATTTTTGGGCTCGGATTGGAGAAAATTTGACTTTAGGGATCACGGATGGCTTCAAGAGCTTTGATGACAGCGCAGGCTTTTTATGGCTCACCGTTTCTGGTGCTTCGGGAGGCTTTTTGAAAGTTCTATTGACGAGAGAGAGCTCTTCAGGATCCAGCACTCCTGTAGACAACCATTCCAAGCACAGCTTCGGCACAATCAATAACCAACATGCAGGAAAAAAGGAGGAGGGATGAGGTAGAGAGAACAACAGGCATAACTGAGGTACCTTCTTCTGTGAAAAAAGCATTGTTCCATGCCAGGCTTTTCCGAAGGTTGAAGCCGGTTTTCTTCTTTTTCTTTCTAGGGGCAGGCTCTTGTGTGGCTAGGGGGGGGAGCATGTCTTGCTTCTCAGCTTCATCGGAACCTGGCATTTCTTCATACTCTGGCTGGTCTTCTTGGATGGAGGCAAGGGTTTTAGCACCACTTGCTTTGAATGGAGACGCAGCTACAGCAATCCAAAGACAATCAACAATCAAAAAAAGGTGGAAAAATTGCAGTCAAATTTTGTGATGCATGGCTAGAAGGAGAACCAATGTAATCTGTTTTGTGTACAGCTATAGAGGGTTACCTGGACGAGCACGCGGGGCTTGACCAAAGCTTCCCTGCAGAGCCACTTTGCCCCCAACTGGCAGCAGGCTATCATCTTCAGCACAGACATCAATGAGAGAGATCTGCTCCAAATCAAGCTGGGATCGTGTGGTTTTGGAGCGAGAAGGAGATTTTCCAAATGGCCGGGTCATCTTTGGCTTTAATTCACAAAGCATGAGACATGGAGCAGAGACACAGGATGCCAAATTGGGGAAAACAGATAAAAATCCTAATCATTCAAAAACCTATCCGATATTTTCTGCCATGTGTACGCCATGGAGCATGGAACCATGATGGATCCTTTCTTTCTCCTGCTCCATAGCATATCTTCAAGCGAGCAGCCATAGCTCAGCGCAAAGTGTTCCGTAATGCATGAGGATGCTGATAGAGAAACCTACCTGCGTCGATGCTGCCCTAATAAGAAGCACAGTTGCTCTCTCCTGCACAGTTAATGGGCGTGCAGGGCTCCTGTGTTAATCGATTCTGACCGAGGAGGTCAAGCGCCTTAAGCTCCCTGGTGTAATCGTCACTGTGGGTTCTCGCCCAACGTTAAATCGGCCTCAACGTTCAACTTCGAATTCAAAGGTCCCGGTGTCCCGTGTATGAATGAATACTGCCCGCCCAAGACCCCCGCCCATTAATGCGTACACACTGACTAGCCATTTCCCATGCGAAACCATAGGTAAAGGAAGAGGCACAAAACGAAAAGGTGAAAGACAAAAGGTAAAAGATAGTTCATAACATACAAGCGATGGACAAAACCGATCAGAACAAGGTTAGAGGACCAGGAGAAGAATGGTGGAATTATGGGCTTGATACATTCCAGAGTTACTCCAATAAAGGAAGAGATAAGTGGCAATGGTCACCTAAGTGGCCCTCAAAATCAAGGTTAGAGGATTAGGAGAAGAATGAAGGAATTATGGGCTTGATACATTAGAGAGTTAATGTCTCGCAACTCCAACAATCCAGTGGAAAAGATCAACAATCCAATCGCAACCATGCAATCGTCAACTTTAATACCAAAGCCAACAAGGTGGATATTCTTAAGCAATCAAGGAACTAAAGGATACTAATGTATGGACTACTTATGAGATGAGGTAACCCCAATATAACTAAAGCAAAAAGGATCCAAATAAGAAAGTAAATGGCCTATTTTTCGTGATGGAAAAAGCACTCATTCAAAATTTTTGCAAACGAAAACCACTTACATAGATAGCATCACCAACATTCAACAACCTCCAATTTGACATTATTGTAAATGTTACATCTCCTAATGGAATAGTAGATGAATATTGGGCTTCTTTTTTAATTTGATTTAATGTTTCTTTTCTTGGTCTAGAGATTTGGCATAAGACCTTTACTTTATGGTCTTCATTTATGTATTCGGTCTCATTGGCCATTTTAGCCTTCCGTATACACATTAATAAAACTCTCTCTCTCTCTCTCTCTCTCTCTCTCTCTCTCTCTCTCTCTCTCTCTCTCTCTCTCTCTCTCTCTCTCTCTCTCTCTCTGTGTGTCTTTGGCAAGAGTGGAGGATAAGCAAAAAATTGTTGATGAACAAGGTGGAGGCAGACTCTTTATATCTTACGTTGAGGCTCTAGGGAGGAGGAGGAGGTAGGGGAGCAGGCAAACTTTGCATAAGATTCCTCAAGGGAGTTGGAGGTCCTAAGGAGGAGTAGGCATTGTGGGGTTCTAGAGGTGCTATGAAGGATTGGTTGGCATAAAATTTTTGGGGTATGAAGTTAAACCTTAACATTTGTGAGGTTGGACTTCATACCCAAAAATAGCCCCTCCTCTTATGGTCCAATCTTACCATTTATAGGTCTGGACCTTTTGTGTGTTAATTAATGCGTGTGACTAGTGAACATAAGTGATACACACACATGAATTGAGGGAATAACATAGATTGAACAAGATTCAATCCAACCCACCTTTTGCTTGCATTGAAGTGTATATGGTTCCCTAGTCACCTATGGACTCTTATGAAAAGTTTTGCATTTCCATTGTGGCAAGAAACTTTGGCTGTAAAGCATGGGTGGCTATCTCTTGCCCAACAAAACAAAGGGCCCATGGTTGTTGAGATATCGAGCTCAACTAGTGCAGATACAGAGGATGACACTCTAGAATGACACCTCCATATTTATTCCACTATCATAGTTAATGAGATTATGGTTGATATGGCACTAGTGGTTTACAAGCTCTATGAGACAACCACTAGTGGTATATCGACTCTATGAGAGAAAGCCACTTTGATCTGCATAGTTATAGGGCCAACTCATATCGTCGGTTTTACACTATGGACTATGTATGTTTCAATAGTAGAGTACTTTATCTTATAGTATGTATTCTTATCTTCATGTTATGGTTGTAGATAAGTGCACAAGAAATAGAAAATTCAGCCATCAATCTCTCTTGTGTGCTTGTCTACTCTTGTATGTGTGTGTATGAACAAGTTTGCTTACAAAAAATAAAGTAAAGGAAGTGATACATAGATAAGGGCAACTCCATCTCTTTCCCCTTTGATTCAGTGTAAATCTTTGCAGCAGGTAGCTCCTAGCCAAGGATAGCAACAGTAGGGAAAACAAGAGGGAGGATTGTCATATCTTAGGGAGCCCTATTTAGTGAATCAAAAGCATTATTTTGGACATGTAGAGTCATTTCGGACCCCAACTTGGCCCTGTAAGGTTTTCACATACACTCTGTGGTGTCGACATTGATAGCTTTTCATTATGCAATGTTTTTGTACATGTTTTGCACCCTTCCCTCTTCTTGCTTGCTTGTATGCCATTGAATGTTGCGTGTTTGATGAATGTATGCTAAATAGGTTTGATTGTAGGTTTTCTTCTTGCAATAGGTTCTTCTTCTTCCCTTTCCTTTTGTGAGGCAGAACCATCGTGAGCCATCTCTTCTTGTCTCCATCTAGGCGTGCTAAGAGCTCTACCTTCACCCCATTGGCAAAGAAGCATTACATATGGTGTGACAATACAGTGAAGACGCAATGAACAAGCTAGTGCACACACAATGGGAAGTTACATTTGCGGCTCAAAGGCAAGACCCAACGACAAATGCTTTGGTAAGGCTAAGGTAAGCTCTTGGCTTGAACATATTTAGTGCTACTGCCAAGGACTAGCCTAGGTTGGCTCTATTTATTCGTCCATTCTAGTAGGAGACGTAAGCCCACAATCCTGCACTGCGCGATTAGCCATGAGACCTTCGTGAACCTGCTAGAAGAGAATACAAAAACTCTCCACCCGACCGCTGGATATAAGAACCCTAGCCGGCTTAAATGGCCTTGGCCGTCCACATATGTCCGAACTCCCCTGAACCGCCCAACTCCCCCTAGTCCTACCCGTGTCCTGACACTACTCTCCCCTTTTGGAAGAGTTTTTGTCCTCGAAAACAAAGGTAGGATATTGGGTCTTGAGAGTACTAACGTCCTCCCAAGTTGAACCTTCTTCCGTCTATCCTTCCACTTAACTAGACAATGTTGTCTAATTCTTTGATGAGTTCGCTTCTCTCTTGAAAATCCAAGATGTACTCTGGCTCGTGTGGTAACACTAGAGGCTCAATTAGATCTACAAGAACCCATGTATCCACCACATTGGCATCTTCACCTAGTCATTTCCACATATGACTAACATGAAAAACTGGGTGAACCTTGGAATGTTCTAGCAAAGCTAACTTGTAGGCAACTTTACCTACACACTTAAGTATTGTGAAAGGTCCACAATACCTCAACGATAACTTTGACACTTTGCTCGTCTTCAAAGTTTCTAAACTCGAGGAAACCTTGAGAAATACTTGGTCACCTTTCTCAAATGTGATCACTTTGTGGTCTTCGTCTACATAATGCTTGTAACAATCTTGGGCCCGTTAAACATTTTTCTTAGCGATTTTTAGCATATCGTGATGATCTTGCAGAAAATATTTAACGTTTTGAATTCTTTCAATAGCTAAACCCACAACTATTGGAGATCGGGGTTGAAACCCATACATAAGCATGAAAGGACTAAAGCCTGTAGCAACATGCTTTGCACAATTGTAGGCGAATTCTAAAATTGGTAAGTAATCTTCCCAATTCATTTGCCGTTTACTCAGATATGCCCTTAGCATATCCTCGAGTACTTGGTTGACCCTTTCTGTCTGACCTCACTCTAGGGGTGGTAAGTAGTGCTCATACTGAGTATTGTGTCTAACCTTTTGAACACTGCTTGCTAGAAGTAACTAATAAACTTCTAGTCTATCAACTGACAATATTTGTAAGATTCCTCCCCAGCCTCTCAAAATGTCCAGCATCTTCCCCTGTAATCAATCCCTCTTCAGAAATATAAAAGACTTGTTTCTAACTGTTTTAACCTAGAGAGAGAAAATATTCTAGAGAGAGAATATTCAGATTTTGAATATTTTTGGATAGAAAAATATCTCTTATAATTAAGATAAATTCCCCTGAAACAGAAATTCAAAAAGAATTTTCCAATGTGCAATTGGAATTAATTGAAAATGGGTATAAAGGACCTTAGCCTAAGGGTCTAGATTTTCAGAAATTTTTGGATTATGGTCCAATTAAGGTTCCTATGGGCCAATAGCATCAATCCAAGTGTAGGGAGGAGATAAATCCAATTTGTAAAAGAAGATACCCAAAAATGAGTAAATGCTCACATAAGATGAAGAGTTGAAAATGTACAAGGTTTATTAGTAAAAAACTATGAGCAATATTAAAATGATTCCATTATGACACATATGTAAGGAAGGGGAGTTCTTTAAAGGAGGTGCATATTTCACATAAGATGAAGAGTTGAAAATGTACAAGGTTTATTAGTAAAAAACTATGAGCAATATTAAAATGATTCCATTATGACACATATGTAAGGAAGGGGAGTTCTTTAAAGGAGGTGCATATTTCACATAAGATGAAGAGTTGAAAATGTACAAGGTTTATTAGTAAAAAAAACTATGAGCAATATTAAAATGATTCCATTATGACACATATGTAAGGAAGGGGAGTTCTTTAAAGGAGGTGCATATTTCACATAAGATGAAGAGTTGAAAATGTACAAGGTTTATTAGTAAAAAAAACTATGAGCAATATTAAAATGATTCCATTATGACACATATGTAAGGAAAGGGAGTTCTTTAAAGGAGGTGCATATTTCACATGCTTGAATGAGTTTTAAACTCATAAAAATTGAGATATTTCATCTCTCCTCTCTCCTCATTTAAGTCTAGTTCCAAAAAGTTAGCTTAACTGACCTAAAAATGGTCAAATATTGACCAAACTGATTTAGAAAATTCTAGAATCAGTTTGTTTGGTTAGGAGCTCAATTTTTCCTATAAATAGAAGCCTCCCCCTTGTTGAAAAATATATAGTGTTTATGCATCGTTACTCTACTCCACCTAAGCCAAGAAATGTGAATTCATTTAATAATTCACTAGTTTTTGGAGCTTCCCTCTTTCTTCAATCCCCATTAGTGGCTCCATCAACATACTTAACCAATTGATTGGTTGGGGGCCTCTACCATGAACAAAGTCAAGCAAGTTGTAAGGTAACTAGTGAATATTGATCTTTCTATAATTTCTCAATGTTTCTCTCTTCTCAACCCCTCTCAAGCTTGAGAAGTTTAATTGGTATGGTTTTTTTTTAATGCTATTGAAGTTTGAATAGTAGTGAAGAGTTACATAATTTAATAAATGCTATTGAAGTTAATTTTCATTTATGTTTAAATTCTAATGATTCTTATGTAAATTCTCTCTCTCACTCAAGAAATGGTCATACTCATGACCCGTTCTCAATCCAAATCAAGCTTTTCATAAAGCTTTTCCTTAACCCAAGATTAAGCTATGCTTGAGGCCAAATTAATGGCTTTTTTCTATGCTTTTAGTTTATGTATATTGATGATTCAATCCATTATGGATTAATAATCCAATTAGAGATCATTTTAATTATTTTCTTAATGATAAGCATTATCCCTTAGAAAAATTGAGATTTATCAGTCATAGCAGCAGAGCTATGGCAAAATTTTTATAAAAATTATGCATAAAATAATCTCATTCAAAGCATAAAAAGAGGACTTCCTACCATATTCTAGGAATTATCATCCTAGATTAATTGAAAGAATTTCATTACAATCATGGAGAAATTGAATTTTAATATTATGCATAAAGGATAAGTTTTTATATCAAAAGTGTTATTTTTACCATTTTTATTTCATGCATAGAAGTATGCATAATGGATAAATTTTTATATCAAAAGTGTTATTTTTACCATTTTTATTTCATGCATAGAAGTATGCATAATGGATAAATTTTTATATCAAAAGTGTTATTTTTACCATTTTTATTTCATGCATAGAAGTATGCATAATGGATAAATTTTTATATCAAAAGTGTTATTTTTACCATTTTTATTTCATGCATAGAAGTATGCATAATGGATAAATTTTTATATCAAAAGTGTTATTTTTACCATTTTTATTTCATGCATAGAAGTATGCATAATGGATAAATTTTTATATCAAAAGTGTTATTTTTATCATTTTTAATTTTCATGCATAGAAGTATGCATAAAGGAAAATTTTTTATATCAAAAGTGTTACTTTTATCATTTTTGATTTTCATGCATAGAAGTATGCATAAAAGAAAATTTTTTATATCAAAAGTGTTACTTTTATCATTTTTAATTTTCATGCATAGAAGTATGCATAAAAGAAAATTTTTTATATCAAAAGTGTTACTTTTATCATATTGGATTTCATGCATAGAGGTATGCATAAAAGTTGATTATTTTATTATAAAAGTGTGACTTTTATCATAATTGAATTTCATGCATAGAGGTATGCATAAAAGTTGATTATTTTATTGTAAGAGTGTTACTTTTATCATATTGGATTTCATGCATATAGGTATGCATAAAAGATATTCTTTTTATACTAAAAGTGTGATTTTCCTCATAAATGGATTTTATGCTTAACTTAGATGCATAAGAGAAATTCTTTTATTCTAAAAGTGTAATTTTCTACCAAATTGAATTTATGCATAAGAGGATGCATAAAAGATTGATTTTAATTTCGAAAGTGTTAGTATTCTTAAATGGAATTTATGTATAAATAAATGTGTAGAGAAATCTTATATCAAATATAAGAATTCTCTTTTTTTTTTTAAGATATGAAATGTGATAAGATGTGATAAGAGGTGTATGAGATGTGATAAGAATTGATAAGATGCGTATGAAAAGTGATAGGATGTGATAAGAGGTGTATGAGATGTGATAAGAATTGATAAGATGCGTATGGAAAGTGATAGGATGTGATAAGAGGTGTATGAGATGTGATAAGAATTGATAAGATGCGTATGGAAAGTGATAGGATGTGATAAGAGGTGTATGAGATGTGATAAGAATTGATAAGATGCGTATGGAAAGTGATAAGATGTGATAAGAGGTGTATGAGATGTGATAAGATTTGATAAGATGTGTATGGAAAGTGATAGGATGTGATAAGAGGTGTATGAGATGTAAAAAGATGTGATAAGATGTGTATGAGATGTGATAGAATGTGTTAAGATGAGTTAGGATGTGTTAAGATGTATATGGGATGTGTTAGGACGAGAATGAATGTAATATGGTTGTATGAATGTGATGTGGATGTATACATGTAGATGTATATGTATGAATGTGAATGTTGATGTGGATGTGGATGTATGGATGTAGATACGGATGTGTATGTATGTATGTGGATGTGTATGTATCAGTATGAATGAGGATGTGAAAATGGACGTATGTATGTAGATGTGGATGTATGGATGTATGTATGTAGATGTGGATGTATGTATGTAGATGTGGATGTATGGATGTGATTGTGAATGAAGAGGTGGATGTGAATGTATGGATGTAGATACGGATGTGGATGTATGTATGTGAATGTGGATGTATGAATGAGGATGCGAAAATGGATGTATGCATGTGAATGTGGATGTATGAATATGAATGTGGATGTGTGGATGTGGAAATGGAGGTATGGATGTATGAATGTAGATGTGGATGTATGCATGTAGATGCATATGTATGAATGTGAAATTGGATGTATGATGTGGACGTACGAACATGGATATGTATGTAGAATAATGAATATGAAGATGTATGTGAGATAATGTAGTCTATATGAGTGAATGGATGAGAACGAGTACACACTGAATGGAATGTGGAATAAGTAATGTGGTCCGAGAGTGGATAATATGGAAAGACAAGAGTTCGATTTAGAAACTGTATTTTGTGACTGTTTGTAAATGACTGTTTTATGTCATGAATGCTGGGGAAGCATTTTGACCGTCTTGTGGATTAAGGTCATGAAGACCTAACTGTTAAAGTTGCAACTGCTGACGGAGAGTCAATGGAGGACGTCTCGCGTAGCAAGGTCGACTGAGGTCTTGACCAGCCTCGGTTCGCTTTAAATGGTGAGCTTCCAGTACGGTGGATGAGGGACAAAGGAAGCGGCCTATGAGTGAAGCGCTAGGTCACCTGCGAAGGATCCTAGAGGGTGCTGACCATACGGTGCTCGGGCTCTGGGTCGCCGAAGATACCCACACGTGCGTCGTGGAAGATATTGGAACAAGGAGTAAGAGTTGTTTTCTGAAACCGGGCATGGATATGGTTGACTGACCTTGCTGGTCCTCAACGGATGAGTCCATGGCTCTTTATATGGATCTGTTGGTTGATCTTGCTGATCTTCAACGAGAGTCCATCTTGATAAGTGATTATATTGCCGAGTATTATGGGTTAGGAACTAGGAAACGGCCCCTGTGTGGACAGGTGGTGAGCGTTCTAGTTGCCAATGATGCCATAGATACTCTGATGAAGGAATGATGGGAAATTATGAATCAACCGGATAAATTGGAAGATTGTGATCAGTGGTACTATGGTTTCATTAAAGGATTGTTTTAAAGTTAGCTGATGCTAAGAAAAGGCAATTTCATATTGGGTGTGTAAGTGGTGTGGCTAGTTTTATGTTTGCATGAACTTCCGGCTAGGGGGCCTTGGAACTCTTTTCCTTGGTACCCAGGACAAAAACCTAACCAAATTTCAAATTGGATCCCATCACTACAGTGGTTGGGCGGTTGGCTAACCCATGGGATTGGATGGGGTTAGGCTGGACTGATGGATCCGTAAATCGAGACTCAAAAATTCTGTTATTACGATAGATAAAGTAAATCCCGGACAGAAATTGTTCTATGGATAGGAATCAACGGCTGTGCCTCTTGAATGGGGAAAAAAGCGTTGATCCCAATGATCCAAGTGCAAGTTTCTTCCTTGATCTGACCAAGTATCTTATAGATGTAATTGGATCAGGTCGATCAGAAATGATCTTGACTACGTTAGAGTAAAAAGTTATCCTGGTGGAATCGCCCGTGCCTTCCGGTAAAGGAAGTTTTTTCCGGGTTCGGTTTTGGAACAACCGACGGATTAGTCTCTTATCCGGATATCCGTGGACGAGGCCCCGAATGTGGGACCCCTGTTCCGCGCGAGAAGTGTTATTTCCGCTGCTAGTACCCCGAATCTGTTGCGTGGTGGGAACAGGGCTCTCACAATATTGGCTGGTAACCCATAAAGTCAATAGATATTTTCAATGAAAATCCAAGCTAACTCTAGCGTTTTCACCATTGTTTTAGTTAGAATAAACCGAGACATCTTGGTCAACCAATCCACTTCAACCCAAATGACATCATAGCCTTTGCTAGTTGTAGGTAGACCTATAATAAAATTCATAGAGATGCTTTCCCACTTACCATCAGGGATCTCTAAGGGTTGTAATAGCACGCCTATCTTAAGACACTCAGCCTTATTGACCTGGCATTTTTAACAATGAAAAACATATTCTTGAGCATTCCTGTGAAGTCCAGGCCAATAGAATTGCCTTCTCATGAAGACATAAATCTTCCTAATACCAGGATGACCTGCACTTGGACTACAATGACACTCACAAAGTATTTGGCGCCTAGTGTCAAAGTCTCAGGGTACATACACTCTTCCTTTGTGTAATAGGTGGGAGGGATCCCTACGTGTAACAACTTTCCACACTTGTGTATATGACTGATTAGGTTCGCACTTGCCCTTGAGTGAATCTAAAAATTCACTTTTCAACTTCGTGAAACTCAACGAGTTGACTTGAGACATGCAACTTAAGGCATCAGCCCGACATTGTATCGGCCCATACGATACCTTAATTGAAAGTCGAATTCTTGGAGGATTTTTGCCCATCGAGCTTTACGACCTTTCAAATCAATTTGAATTGTTAACCATTTGATGCTCTCAAGATCAAAGACAATCTCAAACTTAGCACTGTAGAGATAATGTCTCCACTCACCTAGAGCATAAATGATGGCATAAAGCTGTTGGGATCAAGGTCTTTCTTCATGTATGTGTGTGTGAACACATCCCTAAAAATGTGTGAACACTTTATGTGTGTAGTTGTGTGTGAACTTAGATGAAGTGGACCTCTAGTCCTATATATTGTACCCATTACAATCTAATCAAAGACATCATTGAGTCGTGTTAATTCTCTCTCTTGTTCATCTTCTATCTGTGCCTCCCTCTATCAGTATTGATTTTGCTCTAACACAATAGGGATGGCTTTTCTCTTTGAGCCTCCTTAGGATATGGTGGTTGTAACCCTAATCCATGCTAGGGTCCTTAATTGGTATCAGAGCCTTCAATCGACTCTGCAATCGCCTTCAGATGCTCCTTTGCCCATCGGTCGCCAGTAGCAGATGTATCAGCACCTGTCAAATTACAATGACGACTGGCTTCTTTCTTGCATCGAGCGACTGTCAGCACCACATGATCTAAAGCCTTATTCAAAGGCTACACAATCACTAACCTCCACTCGACAACTTTGCACTAGAGTTGGCACCAATTGTGGCCAACTACAGCAGCCGCCTCTGAAACGATTCCGTCTGCTCACGCCCGACAGTACCCGCATATCTAGTTACCGTCTCCCATTTCCTGTTAAGAGTCGCCTTCAATGGACTAAGAGTGACGTAGTCGTAATCGCAAAGCCACACTATCGTGGCTTTAGCGCCTGCCAACTCAACGTCATCGGCTACAGATTTGGTGTTGCTGAAGCTATGGGGTCGCGCCTCTAAAATCAGCGCCCATCGCCTTGCTGCTCTCTTCCGCTGCGCATCTGCAACCAACCATCGCTGGCGCTAGGCGTTGACAATCACGGGATAGAGATAAGGTTCTTTTTTTTTAATAATTTAAAAAAAAAGAAAAAGAAAGAGGTTGTTCACATGGATGCAAACATGGGTAACCATTGGAACACTTTCTTTTGGGTTTCCAAATTAGCATCTACACATGCACGTGTCTACACCAACATAGACTTCTCCATTGCGGTGCATGATATTTTTTGTGTGCGGAACCCAGCATGTGGAAATGCCACCAAAAGAAGGTCTTCGACGACACATGTTTCATGGGAAGAATAATCTTGTGTTTGTTTTTTTTGTAAATCACCTGTGACCACCGTATGATGTAGGCCATGTGTGATATGTAGTTTATGATTTGTATGTGTTGTTGGTCCTTGTTCCTTGTTTGTCCCTACTCATGTAGAACCACTCATCGGCGTGAGAAAAACTCATGACACATGTGAGGTGAGAAGCTACTATTCACGGTTCAAGACTTCTTTAGTGCTACCTGCTGCCACCATTATGCTCCTAGCCCCTATCTCTTGAGGGGGGTTCCTACCCAAGGTGCACCACCTGTGATCATGAGAAACTGGACCATGAGTCCAAGATTTATCCTTGTTGACACAGTAGGAGAGATATCCCTTCAGGGGGATTTGTTGGAAGCAAGGCTATACCCTATGTATCCATGTATGTGTGTGTTGTTTGTGTGACCTATTCCTTGTGTGTTTCTACCCCAAGTGGAACCTAGCTAGCATGTGAAACTAGAAGCTAGATTTATCCATGACACAGTAAAAAAACTAGCATGTGAAACTAGAAGCTAGATTTATCCATGACACAGTAAAAAAAACTAGCATGTGAAACTAGTGTTCTGTCTGCATTTATCCTTGACATAGTATGAAGCAATCCCTTGGGGGGGTTTGTTGGGATCAAGGTCTTGCTTGTATGTGTGTGTGACAACATTCCTAAAAAGGTGTGAACACTTTATGTGTGTAGTTGTGTGTGAATTTAGATGGAGTGGATAAGTATGCATTCAATGCTAGTCTATGAGGTGGATAGACCTCTAGTCCTATATATTGTACCCATTACAATCTAATCAAAGACATCATTGAGTCATGTTAATTCTCTCTCTCTTGTTCATCTTCTAGTCGTGCCTCTCTCTATGCCTCTCTCTATCAGTATTGATTGCTCTAACACAATAGGGATGGCTTTTCTCTTTGAGCCTCCTTAGACTATGTTGGCTATAACCCTAATCCATACTAGGGCCCTCAAAAGCTCACACTCATACGCAGAATAATTTTGTTGAGCTCTATCTAACTTCTTGCTCTCAAAAGCTATCGGTCTTCCTTCTTGAAGAAGCACAGCACCAACTGCATGGTCACTAGCATCCGTTTCAACCAAAAACGGTTGATTAAGATCTACTATTGCCAACACTGGTGCGGTAGCTATGGCAACCTTAAGGCAATCGAAATGTTGGTGAGCACCCCAAACAAAGTTGTGACCCTTAGCCTTTAATTGATCTGTCATAGGAATCACTAACTTAGCATAATCTTGGATGAATTTACAATAGAACCCTGCCAACCCAAGGAATATCTGTAATTCCTCCAAATTGGTTGGATGAGGCCACTTAAGGATTGCCTCTACTTTTGCAGGATCCATTTGAATTCCCTTTGCCAACCCAAATAATGGACCTCTGAGGCAAAGAACTCACACTTGCTCTCTATTGCATAAATTGCGTTTTGCCTTGCAATTCGAACACTAATCTTAAGTGTTGCAAATGCTCTTCTTTGATGGGACTAAAGATCAAAATATTATCAAGAGATACTACAATGAATTGACCAAGATGATACAGGCATAAGACTCTATCCCATAAGCATCATAAATGTAGCTGGAGCATTAGTTAGAACAAATGGCATAACTAAAAACTCATAATGCCCAAATCTGGTACGAAAAGATGTTTAGGCACATCCTCCATGCGGATGCAAACTTGATGATAGCCTGACCTTAAGTCAATCTTGTTAAAGTATCACACACCTTGCAGTTGATCAAAAAGCTTATCAACTCGCGATAACAGATACTTATTCTTTATCGTGATTGCATTCAAACCAGGATAGTTCACGCATAAACGCACAGACCCATCTTTCTTCTTCACCAATAAAATTGGTGATGCCCATGGAGAATTGCTAAGCCTAACGAAGCCCCTGGTGAGGTAGTCAGCAAGCCGATACTCTACCTCATTGGCTTCACTAGCGGTAAGCCTATACGGAGGCTTGTAAACTGGTTTATCATCCTTGAGCACTTCAATTCCATGCTGGACATTGTGCTCAGGGGGCAAACCAGATGGCAAGTCACTTGGAAATACATCATGAAATTCATGCAAAAGACTTTGCAAAGAATTAGAAACTTGTTAAGTGAGCTTAGGAAAAAATTTAGTTTGTTCATTTATTATGTATAACACGAACATATTGTTCACATATGACAGAATTGAGAGATTTAATACTCAAACTGGAATTAAAATCACCACCACTAGCATCATCATGAGACAAAATTGAAGGAGACATGTAATACAAAAAGAGATTTTATATTTCATGAACATATACAAGGTAGTCGACTTCAGCAAAACAAATGAGTGGAGATGGGGGCACATCATGTTCACCTTGCAAATGAACTTGTTTACCATTGACTTCAAAATTAGAAGTATTATCTAGATAACTACAAGAAAGAGATGGTCCTAAATGAAACAACCATTCATGCCTTTTCGATTGCAACTAAAGAACACTTCGCCTGCGAGCTCCGCCTCTCCCCCTCCCGCTGCTTCTCGCCGTCACGCCCGCCTGTCCCCCCCCGCCTGTCCCCCGCCTTCTCCTCCGTCCTCTCCCCCGCCTCCTTCATTGCACCCTTCCTCGCCATCTCCCCCCCGCCTTCTGCCTCGCATCCTCCCCCGCCTTCGCTCCCCCGCCTCCTTCCTCGTTTACTCCCCCGCCTTCTTTCCCCCCCGCCTTCTCCTCCTCCGCCTCCTTCCACGTTTCCTCCCCCGCCATTTCCCCTCCCCGCTTTCTTCCTCGCTTCCCTCCCCCGCCTCTCTACCCCAAACGCCTCCTTCTCCTCCGCCTCTCTTCTCTTCCCCGCCACCTCTCCCCCCTCCGCCTTCTCCTCCGCTGCGCTACTCTTTCCCTCCGCCTTCTCCCTCTCCTCCCCTTCCGTCTCGCCCCTCCCCCCACCGCTAGCTCCCCCCGCCTCAGCTCCCCCCTCCCCCCGCCCCGCCCCCCCGCCCCGCCCCCGCTATCCTGTAGCCCTCCGCCTCTCCTTTTCCTCGCAGGGCTGTGTCCCTCCCGTTGGTGACCCCGGTTTCTGGCTTTTTCCCTCTGGAGGACTCCATGGAAGCCGCTCGGACTACCCCTGCCGATTCCGGTCTCCGTCTGGAGTTCACAGCTGAAGATCTTCAGTTGTTTGTTTACACAGTATCCGCTCTTGAGGCCTCCTCCTTGGTCTGCAAGATAGTGGGTAGCCGTCCGATGCGGAGAGAGCTTCGCGACCTTCTGCAAGGCAGCCTTGTTGGCGTGCCCGCCAAGATCGTCAGCGTAGATTTTTTGGGACGTGGCTACTACCAGGTGGATTTCGAGTCCCCCCAGGCAGCTCAGATGGTGCTGGCTCGGAGCCCCATTGCCCTCCGCTCATCCCGGGCGTTCCTGGCGTGATGGACTCATGGTTTCGACCCCGCTTCTGACCCACTAGCAGGCGCGAGAGGTTTTCCCGTCACTATCTGCTTTCCTGGACTCCGTAGGGAGTACTTGCCCCTCTTGTCATCCATTGGCAAGGCGTTCGGGCAGGTGGTGGAGACGCCTCAGACAACGGCTTCAGTGATAGCTCGGGCAGCAGGACTCCCGACCATTCGTGTTGTGGTTCCGTCACCGGAGTCCCTCCCGAAGACGATCCTCCTCCCTTGTCTTTCTGGAGGACATCTGATACAGCGCGTGGAGTATTCGGGCCTCCCCGGCCAGTGTTACACATACATTCAAGAATAAGTTGATCCAGAAGGGAGCTTCATAGGGATACATAACAACGTGATATGGACAAACCTATATAAATGAAACAATGGTATTGCGTTGTATTATATTGATGAGGAGAAAAAATGAATCTATATCTAGGAATGAGTTGACCGAAAAGGGAGCCTCATAGGATGCATAACAACACGATATGGACAAACCTATATAAATGAAACAATGATATCGCTTTGTATTGAAACATGCATGACAATAAATAAACTTAAATTGAAATCCTAATAAAGTTTTGCTATCAGTAGGCAATAAAGACATTGAAAGCCATACCTTTAGAACGCGAAAGTAGACTTTTAATTGGCAAACATGAGTGTGGAGTTGCATTAGAAAGGTCAAAACTTGAGTGCGACATGATATCTGTGAGATCAAGTATTTGAAGACAGTCGAAACAAACGGAATATTCGGAATATGAAGGGAAGAACGGGTAGAAATGGGTAAAAAATGCAAATGAAATCGGGCAAAATGATTTCTATTATCATCATGGCACAGTTAATATCGGTGATAGTTCTTGAGAACGGGCATATACGACTGCTTTAGCGACCATCTTCCACCAACACCACGTTGATGTAATGATCAAGGTGATGTAATCAATAAAATCAACGAATGCCACATGGCAAGGAGGCCATCATGAATGTATTGTCGCACCATGTTTTCTCGAAGAGCATGTTGTCACACGTGTGATCTTAAGCACGATTTATCTCGCTAATGAGTTGTAACCCTCGCTAATCATTCACATCATTTTTTGATCCCACGCAAGATTATCCATCGTCCAACATTAGTTTTGGCAAACTCTATAAGATATCGTGTCTTCTATTCTCAGTTTTCCATTGCCCAGCATCTATTTCAGTGAGCTCTACAATGTATATTACATCTGGTGATCGGTTTTCCACCGTCCTGCATCTGGTCTAGCAACCTGTATGAGGTATCACGTCCCCCCCTGAGACACGATACAATGTGTTCCTTACGTCTGCACTATGTATCACTTTCTAGGGGATGTATTATGCTTTTTGTATGCATCACTTTCTAGGGACATATTATGCTTTTTGTACGCACTATGTTCTTTGCTTACTTTACTCTAATCTAGGCAATGCTTTTCTAAAATGATTGGTGTGTCCTAAAACACGATACGACTCTCTCTCTCTCTCTCTCTCTCTCTCTCTCTCTCTCTCTCTCTCTCTCTCTCTCTCTCTCTCTCTCTCTCTCTCTCTCTCTGTGGTCCCTATAACTCATCATGTTGTATTGCATCTAATTTCGTTAATTGTCGTGGCACGATACAACACAATGTCTCTCATTAAAGTTATATTTGGTCCATATAACGCAGTGTGTTGCTCATATCATCTATTCAAAACCAGTTTTTGTTTTCATTAATCACAATGCGATATTATTGATTCATCTCATGTTTGTTGAACATATCGCATTGTATTGCTGCATGTGATTCTTTTCCATGTGCTAGTTCATTACAATGCTATATGGTTGATGCATCTCTTGTTTGTCAAACATATCGTGTTGTATTGCATGTGATTCTTTTCCATGTGTTATTTCACATAACACCATATAGTTTATTTATCTATTGACTATTCAACTCATCGTTGTATTATTGCATCTGATTCTATTTCATGTGTTAGTTGTATTGCTTCTAATTTTGTCTCATGTTATGGCATGATACAATGTGATGTCACTTATTGAAGTTATATCTGGTTCATATATCACAGTGTGTTACTCATATCATCCATTGGAAATCAATTTTCATTTTCATTCATCACAATGCGATATGGTTGATACATCTCATTTCTATCAAACATATCGCGTTATATTGCATGTGATTCTTTTCCATGTGCTATTTCGTCACAACACAATATGTCTAATGTATCTATTATCTGTTCAACTCATGGCATTATATTGCATCTGATTCTATTTCATGTGCTAGTTGTATTGCTTTTGATTTTGTTTCATCATGTCATAGCACGATACAACATAATGTCGTTCATTAAAGTTATATGTCATGCGTATATCATAGTGTGTTGCTTGTATAATCCATTGGAAATCAATTTTCATAATGTGATATGGTTGATTCATCTCATGCCTATCGAGAACGTATCGCCTTGTATTGCTTGTGATTCTTTTCCATGTGCTAGTTTATCAAAACGTGATATGGTTGATGCATCTCATGTCTGTCAAACATATCGCGTTGTGTTACATGTGATTCTTTTCCATGTGTTATTTCATCACAACACGATATGCCTGATGCATCTTATGTCTGTCCAACTTATCGTGTTGTATTGCATCTGATTATGTTTCATGTGTTACTTTTCTACAGATAGCACATACTAAGAGCACTGCAATAAAAGTTAATGAGGACCCAGAGGTTGCTGATGAGAAGATGGCATCAACGAGCAAGTACTAAAGGCACCTAGGAAAGGATCCTAAAGAAGAAATAAATGGATAGCCTTAATTCAGGAAGGAATCAAAGATTCAAGCAACATACTTATACACTTAAGGAAATCATAAGAGCCTAGAAATGCAAAAATATAGCTATGCGAAAGCTTCCTTTCCAAAGACTAGTCAGGAAAATTTGCGAGTAATACAACATAGGAAGGAGGTGGCAATCATTGGCCTTGTTGTGCTTGCATGAAGGTGCAGAAGACCAGCTTGTTGAATTTTTTTCAAGACATCTTTATCTTTGCGGCCCATGCACACAGATGGACAAGGATATGCAATCTTTGTGCCGCATTAGATATCGTAGAGATCCAACACTAGAGCATGTAAACATTACAAATCAGAAAATGCATGAAATCTTAGAAGTCTCCCATGCTCGAAAGCTAGCGAAGTTAAGATAGAAGAAGTAACTAATGAAAGATAAACTCGATTGGGTGAAGCAAAGAAGGGGAAGAAAATACAGAACATGGCGATGAAAAAGGCACAACAAAAAGAGAAAAGTGATCAGAAGCGAATGTTTTTTGAGGAAGTAGGTCATGCAAACAATACTGCTTTGCAACAACTTAGACCCTAATTTACTGTGAGGGTAGTTTTGCATAGTGAACTGCAAAAGTTTAGTCTATATGAAGAAGAAATTGACATCTTCCAGAACCCAAGGAGAGAAATGAATGACACAATTATCATTACTCTTCTTAGGTAAGTTCTTACTTTATTGTTATGTTATATTTATATTAACATTTTTTATATTTCCTTGTGACTTATATGTATATATGGTGTGATTTTTTTGTATTTCCTTGTGACTTATATGTGTATATGGTGTTCAATATGATCGTGAGTGGCCTACCAGAAGATATGAAACGAAAGATCTTTATTCTTGACCTTATCATCTCTAATTTTTTATACCGTAAGGATAAGATCTTCCTAGACATCCTAAATTGATTTTCAAGAGTGGACTTTAACACATCAATATTTTTAACACATAAGGATAAGATCTTCCTAGACATCCTAAATTGATTTTATAACAAAAGGTAAGTTAAATTTCTCCAAATACTCGTTATCATAAGTTAAGCAATCACACTATTTTTTTATGAAAGATAGATTTTTGTAGCTCACAATGGAGCTTGGTAATTATTGATATGGTCGCCAAAAATTACTACTGTGCCAATTCTCTCATGTATGCTTCCATGGAACTGTAAAATTTTAAGTGGTTTAATCTTTATAATATTAAGAATATGAATATTCTATGTAGATACTTAGTTGGAATATTGTATGTAGGTCTAATAATAAAGCTTTAAGTGCCGTGGAGGCAATTACATAAGATGCCACTTATGTCGACCAAACAAATTGTTGAAATTGAGGTGACATGTGAGCTAGAGATAAGGGTTGAGAATTATCTGCCAACATTGATGTACAAGCCCAAGAGTGTACCTCCTCATATAAAAGGGGGCCATTTCAAGCAATGCAGAATGAAGCAAGCTCTTAAGTCTCTTTATGAGTATAAGTCTCAATCTTGTAACCTGATTGTGCTTGAGTCTAAAGTTTAATTAGTTTAGGGTATTCATCACATGGTCTCAAGTCTCTTTATGAGTACAAGTCTCAATCTTGTAACCTGATTGTGCTTGAGTCTCAAGCTTAATTAGTTTAGGGTATTCATCATGATTGTGTTTAGGTATCATTCTCCCTAGTTTAAATTAGTATTAATTATGTTATTAATTAGTATAGAATTAGTACACTCTCATCATCACCATATCCATGGGAGCTCAATCCACAATCTTTAACATGATATCAGAGCCAAGTCTCTGTTAACCTATTCCTAGGATTAACAAGAGCTACCACCATTATCTTACATCAGTAGTCTTCCATAGGTTCTAGGTCTAGACTTCAATGGGTTCTTGCTCATCGCACGTGACAAGAACCAAGGAGCTAGAATTGCATTTGAACTAGCTCTACCATGTGGTGGAGCTAGAAATGCATTGGCCTAGCTCTACCATATGGTAGAGCTAGACTTAAATGGATGCTCTGCAAAAATTATCTTTGGGAGGGTGCATTGACCTAGCTCCACCACTTTGACGAGGTAGCTAGGCTTGAATGGATTCTTGGTCCACCACTTTGAAAGAGGTAGCTAGCTCCACCAAATTGTAGACCTATTGAAATCTAGATCTACCATAGGGTAGGATTGAAGTAAATGAGAGGATCTCTAGCTCTATCATCTTAGATTTATAAATAAGATTTTCAGATTCACCAATTGGCCATAATGCGACCACTAAGTAGGCTTTCCAAATTCACCAATTGGTTATGTAAAAAGTGAATTTGTCAATGAACATGTTAGGATCCATAACTTGGTGATTCTAGATTCCAAAGCCCAATTTGGAGAGAGCTACAAAAATAATAAAGGCATTGTATAAAATCAAAAGAACTAAATACTACTAAAAAATGAACCAAGGATATAACAAGTCAAAACATCACCAAATAAAAGTATTGAAGATACAAGGAAAGCCCATTAAGAAGTTACATACTGTCTTCAAAATCCAAAAAATCTCGAGCTGAACGAACTTCACCATGGCTCGATCTTTCCGTGGTATTCCTTGGATTGTTAGTAATAGGCAGAACTGGTTGCTCATTTCTTGACTTTGCAAAGTCAAGAAGCCTTGTTACCATCTTTCTTTGATCTTCAATACTCTCCACTAGGCAAATCACTTCCTTATTTAGTGCTAGCCCTAGCTCGATGATGTAGCCATTACTGAAAAGATCAACAAGCTTGCAGCCTTCTCTGCAATACTTCATAATACATTGCTTGATAAAAAGATTCTTCTTGATTCTTAGAAACTCAATGTCTGGGATAGTTTTAACATCTTCATTATCTATATCAAGAAGTCCAGTATCCAATATTATTGCTTGTGTACCTGGATCAGGAACATCTGCTAGTCCTTGTTGAAAGGCATCTCCCTTGCTGAAAAACACTAAGGATGTGAAGAACTCTATTGCACCAATGCATCGGTTGTCACATCAAAAATGCAATTATACTGTTCCTTTGCTATGCCACTCAAATTTTTTAAAGCATTTTGCAAGTGAATAAAATCTGCAATATTTAGAAAGGTAAGCAACACATACTGGGATGGCAAACATCTACCATCTGCCGTAATGATCATAATGCCGTTCAAAAGATTACAAAATGATTCCACATCCCAATGCATATTTCTTTCCAAATCTTCAGTGTTATCCATAACACATAACCCAATGGAAATTGGATTGTTGAGGTGGCGCTTCAGAGAGTTAAGGTAGATACACCAAAGATCATACATTTAAGACATGAAGAAATGGTGTCCAAATCTCCACTTCAAGAGTGTGTGGTAGTAAGTTAGGATGAAGTCCCAAGTAATGTACTTCATGGACATATTATGAGAGTAGTCATTGTAATAGCATTAGGCCTCTTATGAGCCTAAAGTGCCCGGCCGACCACAGTTTAAGTGAGTGTGAACACTTATGGTCATGTATATAAGTGAATATCTCTACAAAAAACTCTCCCATTGTGCAATAGAGTCTTACTCTTGCTAGATTCTCTCTAATACATGCTAGTGTGTGTGTGTGAGAGTGAACTGAGGTGAGAGGAGAGACGAGTACACGTAGAGCAACGTGGTGGTGTGACAACGCTCGTGGGAGGCTACGGTGGAATTGCTTCTCAAGGAGGTATAGAGCTTGGATACCTCAAGGGTTATGAGCTTGGCCATTGGAAAGATCCTCACGATAGTTACGGTTCACTAGGTAATCTTCTTGTTGAATGTGTTTCAAAGGGGGTTTAGGTGAGCCATAACATTTTTGGCACCGCTGCCACACACGGAGCCATCCCTTAGCTTTTTCCACTGTTTGCTCTCTAATCTATGCATACCCATTTCCCGTTATCCTGATTAATGGTTTCCCATGAAAAAGATATGCTTTGGATGAAGATTTGTGTGATTTTGTGAGAAATAGCTCTCTTTTTTGTTTTGTAAAGAATGCTTTTTTGCTTAATTTCTAGCATAAATCATTATTTTTGTTGTTTTGTTAATCTAGTTTTTAATGTTCCTAGGGCTTGCACATAGAGTGTAGACTTTTGCTTCCATTGCATCAAAAAAGGCAATAGAATGCAATTTTTAGTGATTTTTAGCTCTCTTTAGAGTTAAACATAGAGCTAGAATCGTTAATTTTTGTTTGATTTGTGTGTTTTTTGTTTGATTTGTACGCATTAGAGTGTTAGCAAGTATTAGGAGTAGCTTAATCCTTTAAAAAAATTTACAAAAACTCTTAAAAATCCTTGAAATCGACTAATCTTCCTTAATTGACTAGTTTTTGTCATTAAGGGATGATCAATCCAGTTCAAGAGGCAAAAAAACTCAAAAATGTATTTTTCGGGGTCAAAATTGATCATGTAAGAAGTTGAAATTAGTGTTTTTGAGTGTTTTGAGAGCATCTAAGATGTCAAAATTAGTGTTTTTTGTTATTTGTATGCTTTAGAGTGTTATCAAGTATTAGAAGTACCTTAATCCTTTAAAAAGTTTCACAAAAACTCTTAAAAATCCTTGAAATCTATTAATCTTTCTTAAGTGACTGGTTTTTATCATTAAGAGGTCATTAATCCAATTTAAGAGATAAAAAACTAGAAAATATATTTTTTGGGGTTAAAATTGATCATGTAAGAAGTTGAAATTAGTGTTTTTGAGTGTTTTGAGAGCATCTATAAGCACTAAAACATCTAATTGCATCAATTGGAAGAATTTTTCTCTCTTTTGCTTAATTCTACAATAAAAGAAGTGACTAAAATTAAAAGTTTAATTAATCTTTAATTATAGACTAATTTACACATTAGTTGATGCACATAGCTTAGCAATTCCATGTCCTATCCAATGATGTGCTCAATGGTGTGAATTAATTAGTCATTAGCACCAAGGTACATGCGTTGAACCTTTGCTTTAGTGGGAAGGGCTAGTCGATGGTTCATCACAATGATGCCGGTGATTAAGACAAACTTCATGACTTTGAAAATAGCCTTTATCCACGGATTTTCAAGAGAAGGTGACCGGTGGAGTGCAGCAAGAGAATCTATTCGATTGAGTGAAAACAAAACAAAACCATTAGAGATTTTATCCTTCAGATAAAAATCTTGGACTCACGATGTGAGCCATGGGAGAAACTAAACAATGCTCAATTGAAGAGATGTTTCATGAGATGGGCATAAAGCAAAATAGCTTATGCAACTTGATCATTGTATCCAATCTGAAAACATTCGATCAATGTTGTAAAGAAGCAATACGTTTAGAAGATAACATAATTGAGGATGATCATGATATGAGATGTTCCTCATCTAAACCAAGTGAAGCAATTGCTAAAAAAAATTTGATCTTGGAACTATCATTCCCTGAATTCTAAACAGCCTTACTTAAAAGCTTGGAACCAAAATCTCCAACAGAGGATGAGCTCCCTCAAAACCAAACATCCTTAATGCCTCTCAGAGTGATGGACAAAATGCCTTGTGTTCATTGCCACCACTACGTCCATCCCAATCCCAAATGTGCATACAATAGGCCTATCTTTATGTACAGCATATATTGCAAAACCTTTAGTCACGACACACCCCAATGTCCCAAGTCACATACAATTAACTCAAAACCTCCATCTCCCGTGCCCCATACAGAAACAGTCCAAAGGGTAGAAACTTCTCAAGAAGCAATTAAGCAATACTTCAATGTTTCTATTGTCGTGGACCGCACAAAGTCGTAGACTACACAGTTTGGAATACTTCTATACCTATCGTCTCATTGACACTTTGCAACCCATATTTGAACAATGCGACATCGATCACATATTCCAAGATTGCTGAGTTGCTTCAATTGTATCACAGAATACAACTCTTAACATCTTGAGTGTGCAAAACGGACAATTGTCCATGGTAACCTTGAATGTGCTTACACTCTTACAAGCTAAGGCATGAGAAACAATTTAAAAAAAATGAAAAAGAACACACTTTGAAATGGGTATAAGAGCATGTTTTAAAGCAAAAAAAAAAAAAAGAGGATGCAAACCCTTCTAAACCTTAAGAAAAACAAGGGCCAACAAACTATCGAAACCAAGGTTGAAATAAAGGACAAGGGAAGGAGCCTGTGGCAGTCCTAACCCCAAAAGAGCCAAAAGCTACACATGATGTAGAAGCATCCACCTCAAAGGCTACCCCTGATACCGCAAAAGCCACATGTGCAATACATGATTCAAAAGCCCGAAAGAAAGTTTATTCTCGTTTCCAAGGGCAAACATAATGAAAACTTGATGATCAAGAAAGTAAGAAGATGAAACAAGTTCTAGTACATCACTTAGTGAGGATGAAACAAGTTCTAATTCATTACTAAGTGTACCTTACAGACCAATCAAGAAATTAGAACCATCCCAACTTGAAAATCATGATCACATGACATATGCGCAACGCAAAAAGAAAGCTCAGGAGAGAATGCTTAGCATTGTTGAGTGTCATACAGGATCACCAGTTGTGATTGAACCTCATAATATCAAGCCTGAAAAAAAAACCAAAATACAAAAATCGGAGGATTATCGCTTTCCCTTCTTTCAAGAGAAAGATGTACTCGCTACTATAGAAGAGTAATTAGGGGCAAATTGCACGAATGAGGCGGTTGAAAAAGCACATGAAGAATTAGATGAATCCCTTATGAAATTAAAGTAGACTCTCAAATCCTCATTTGGAGGAGTTCTCTTCTCTTGTGGTGTGGTGAAGCTAGCATTGCTTTAGCCCTTGCACCTTTAAAGGCTACAGGAGTTGTATCAAGATCTCTACAGCTACATAAAATAGGACTGTAAGGATTCTCACAAGTTTCCAAATAGACCTCAGTTAAAGTGGTCAAAGGATCAACTGTGCCATTGTACACATTGGGCACTCTTGAAAAAGCTATGAGCCAAGAGGAGGATGAAAGTGAATGGTAATATGAACTAAAACATCCATGGTTCTTCTTGAAGATTTTATCAGGGTATGGTTAGATTTCCCTATGGGCAATGGTGTTAAGCGCAAACGTGCATTGATTAGCCCTCAAGCTAGTCATAACATCATGACAATAGACACTTGGGTGTCATTAGGACAACCTAAAATCATTCCTAAAGAAAATTCTCTTGTAAGAGGTGCCAATGGAAAAAACATTGAAGTTCTAGGATGCTTTAGCTATGCTACTCAAACAATCTGTGGAAATGTGGAATTTAGATTTCATGTTACCCAAGATTTCCTTGAGTATGATGTCATCCTTGGTGGAACTTGGGTACGTGACTCATGGTATTAAATTGACAAATCGATGCAAACAGTCACCTTGAACACTCCTACAGGTATTGTGAAATTGCTATTATGGGAGGAGGAGACCTTGGAGGAGCTAGAACTTCCACCATATCTTACTCAGAATATACCAAGAATTATGGTTGGATTGGAACTTTTCAATAAAATCACCACAATCTAAGCACATCTTTATCCACAATGAGAGCACAATCTCATGACCCTTGAGTTATGGGATTTGTTAGGTCCCAACACCACTCACGACTTATCCTAAAAGAATTCCATTCACACAAGACTTAAACATGCCATGTTTGGGTACTTGAACAAACAATGTATATAGAATCTAATCCCCTTACGTGTAAGTTTTTTGTGGTTGAGTATGTGTTGGAAGAAGATTTGATCTTGGGGTATAAATGGACTATTGCTTCCCAACAAGCACCACTATGCTTTGCTAGCAATAGGGTCATCATGATGGTCAATGACACAAAGTTAACAATACCATACTGCTCAGAAAAGGATCCAGCCATAATGGATTTCTGTGATGTTAAATGCAAAAAGCTACAAGCCTCTTCCTCCAAAAGCCCTCTACATGAACTTCTGTATGTGTCACTGATCAACTCGGGCAATGCATCTATCCCTTCACCTCCATCATCAACAGCTAGTCTCGATGAAGTCACCCAAGCGCAACTATCTATCTCTAAAAAGGAACTCAAAGGAAAAGCCTCGACCTCGACAACTCCTCGTTGACCACCCTCACTACAAGAATGGGTTGCATGCTCAAAAGCCTCATCATCGAGATAGCCACAAGAGACTTAAGCCTCATCGTCAACAATGCCCATGCTCAAAAGCCTCATCATCGATAGCCACTCCACAAGAGACTTAAGCCTCATCGTCAACAATGCCCATGAGTCTCAAAACTAAAACCTTAGCGCCAACCAATGTGAAGGAGGGCCCCAAACCTTCCGCTTCAACCAAAAAGAAAACCCCACCAACGACAACCAAAATCAAGGTAATGGTATCAAAATGTGGGTAGAAAAGCAAGTACTTGTAGCTCAAGTTTACTACGAGAGTGCCAATCCAATTTGGGTGCCTCAATCATCAAAGTCTCTTCCTCAACACAACACTCAAAGGCCAAGGAAGAATAAAAGTACTCCACAACATCGTCCACAAAAGCCTATGCGAGTTTCTCAAAGAACTCCAACAACTCAACAAGTGTGGGTACCAAAAAGATTACTGCAAGCACAAGGGTACTACCAAGGTAATACCAATGCTTGGATTCCTAAGCACATCAAGAAGTGCCCCAAGCTTGCTCAAAGAAAGAAGCCTCAAAGGCATCAACCATTAACTCATAATGTTCATCAAAGATGGGTGCCTGTAGTGCTTCAACAACAAGGGTACTATGATGGTAATCCCACCATATGGTTACCAAGATTGAACAACGAGAAGAATGCATCACCAACACCTTCAACCCCAACAACTTCACCTACACCCTTAACATCTCTTAGTTTCCCAACTAACACAAATCACATGTAACTCTGCTTATGATTGCCAAAAACAAAGTGAGCAAAAAATATGACCCACATAAAAAAAGCTCATAGAAATATAAAAATGCAATTACTCGCAAAAAACCTCCACCATTCCCAGCCCATTAGGAGTTCTCATTAAATCTCTAACCTTTTCATTTACTAGCTAGCCTTTCTTATTCCTTCCGAAGGAAAAAAGACCATTGAACATCACTCAACATCAAAAGCTATCAACAAAGCTTGTCCATTTTCCCACACAATGGTCTTCAACACAATCATGAGGATGCGATTGGCATCAGAAAGGGGGGAATGTTAACCCATTCCTAGGGTTGACAAGAGCTACCGCCATTGTAATAGCATTAGGCCTCTTATGAGCCTAAAGTGCCTGGCCAGCCACAGTTTAAGTGAGTGTGAACACTTATGGTCATGTATATAAGTGAATATCTCTCATAATACAAAAAACTCTCCCATTGTGCAATAGATTCTTGCTCTTGCTAATCTCTCTCTAATCCATTCTAGTGAGTATGTGTGAGTAAAGTGAGGTGAGAGGAGGGACGAGTACACATAAGGCAACGTGGCAGTGTGACAATGCTCGTGGGAGGCTACGGTGGAATTGCTTCTCAAAGAGTTGTAGAGCTTGAAGACCTCAAGGGTTACGAGCTCAGCCACTGGAAAGATCCTCATGACATTTGCGATTCACCAGGTAATCTTCTTGTTGGATGTATTCAAGGGGGGTTTGAGCGCCCGTTCAAGTTGTAGATTTGGACACCATTGCTTCATGTCTTGAATGTATGACCTTTGGTGTATTTACCTTGGTTCCTTGATGTAAGATAATGGCGGTAGCTCTTGTTAACCCTAGGAATGGGTTAACAGTCTCTTGCTCCCTACACCTTAGCATTCATCTTATGTAGCATCATTTGCATTAATCTTACTTTATTAGTTATCATTACTCATTAAACCCTAACCTTATCCTATACTCAAGAGAGAGGATGAGATTGCAGAGCTCCAATCTCTCAATCCTTTTAACCATTGGGCAAGATCTCTTAAGCATCTCTTCTACTTTACTAGGTGACCATTCACACACAAGGAATTGCCAATTTTGCCTCCTATCCAACACAATCGATCGCTTACTAGTTATTTGTGCCATTCCACCTCCACACATCAAATTGAGAGAAGATCTCCTAGCTATGGCTACTTGAATCTCATCAAGTTTCATCAACAAACTGAGGAGAAATCATTAAAAACCAGCCGTTGTTTTTCAGTGACTTGTGCTCATTTTTGCCAAAATTGAGCTAGTTATTTAACTCAATCCAAAGCTCCTCATCGAGAGGAAGAGTTTAATGCCAAAATCCCTATCAAGAATCTCACCATTGAGCTCAATGAAGCCTCCAATATTTAACCATATTAATTATTATAATTAAGCACTAATCACTATCATTAGTGTAGTATTAGTAAAAATTGAGCTAATTAAAGTTTAAAATTGGAAAATTAGGGTGTAAAGAGAGAGAGAGAGAGAGAGAGAGAGAGAGATGAGCTATGAGCTAAATGTGAGGAGGCTTCAACAGGAGACAATTGTATACTAGAACTGGATAGTGGTGAAATGGTGGATACCAGCATTGTCGCTACTCCTATGCTCCCATCATTTAGATTTGGAGGATATGAAAATGTGTTAACTATAGATATTCAAAAATTCTTTGACATAAGGAAGGATTATTGCCTTGCAATAATTTCTCAACATTTGGAACAAGAGCAAGGTTTTGTTGAACATATATTTGAATCTAGATCTAAAGATAAAAGACAATCAATATATGGATGTTGTAAGGACACAACACTTTTGTACAATGATGCTCATCAGTACAAGGTTCAAGGTCATCCAAATGAAGATGAATTTCAACAAATACAAAAAAGGTTAAATATTGTGAGAACATGGGGAAGATTTAAGAGAGACGAGAGACCTCTTCATGTGCTTCACATTCAAGCATCAACCTTTGGTAGGATGCAATGCTTTTAATTGATGAAAATAAAAAGGTATCTACTTTTCCCTTGCAATCAAGTACTTTCTTAAATTAGAGGTCAATAGTTATGTTAACTTTTTTAAGTGTGGTGGTGTAGGTTCTAGTCTATGAAGACAAGTTCTTGAGTCGAGCAAAAGGTAAAAGCGTTACTCGACTTGGAAAGGATGCAGCATTGGCAGAATATCTAAAGTGGTTCAAGAAACCGCGATTCTTAGTATTCCACAAAAAATTCTCCAATGATCAAGCTATGGTGCCATTGTTTGTCGTCAAAACACTCTCTAGATATCTAGGTGGATATCTAATACAATGGAATGCAGACAAAATAATGATTTTGGAAGAGCATTTAGCTTTGCGCATATTTGGACAGGGGCCAAGAGTTTATGCATTTAAAAATACATTTTATTTAACATACTTATCATATGCATTGGCATGTGGAATAGAGGAGCCAAGTCAACTTGCATATTATGGAAAACATGAGCTTGTTCAATACAATAAGGAAATGTTATTTCCTCGGCAAGAGATTGAATATCAAGCATAGAGGTTTCGACCCCAAAAAAGATAAGATCATGCAAAGCCAAAAATCTATATCTAGTGAAGAGATCTCCTAGGCCCGAGGAGTGATGTTTCCATTTTCTGATTCTGTAATAAGGCTACCGAATTCTAAAGTAGTGACCCATCTTTTTTTGTATCTGTGTCTTAAAGCCCTCCACTCAAGACTATTTAATGCTCCATTTGATCTACGCCAAGATTGTTGTCTTCTTTGTTTTTGAATAAGTTGTATTGCATTTTTCTCCCTTGCCACTTGAAGTTTCTTTTCAAGAACTTGAATCCTTTTTGTATCATCTTTCATTTTTTGAAGACTCTCTTCTAATTTTTGTTTCATGAAAATCAATCTCGCAATGAGCAAGATGATTTTCTACTTTAAGAATATCATATTTCTTGTATTACCATAAAAACCATATCACAAATCAAAACTTCCATACAAGGGGGATAGGGTTAATCGTAAGTAAATCGGTTCCAGTAGCACATATGTGAAAGAACGAAGAAGAAAAGTAAAGATCTCTTTGACGACAACATTGTCATCTAAGCAGGCATAACCACAAGAGCTTGAAGCTATAGCGTGAAGCAAAAAATGTTGGTCCTTCTTTTATTCTACAACAAAAGAGCCAAAATATGCAGCTGTGTCTAGCTTCCTTCTATACTCCAAAGTGTACAGCTAGAATAATGTGTAAAATAGTATTGTTGATGTCTTGACATTTAAAGCATCCTTCTTGCCATTTATTGAAAAAGTCATAAAAGTGAGTCAAATGCATATAAAATCTTATTATGTTTATGTAATATATTAGAACATGTTGAATAAAATTATACCTTTCGATTATTTACTTGAAAGAAGAAGTTGTGAGAAAGCTCTACGTCATCTTCATTCTACAAGTCAGTTCTAAGTTGTGCCAAAGAACATTTTTGCCTAATGGATATTACATTAATACTATTTTCATTGATAAAAATTTCAATATCCATGAGTGGATTATCACACAAAAGTCATTCAAGTTTTGATCCAAAGAAACAAGTCATCCGGCTCATTTCCAACTCTCTTCGACCCTTTGTTATTTCAACATCACTTCCTCCACCTTCGAAACATAACCAAACGCCCACCGGCGATCTTGTGTAAAACAAAATTCTAAGCAAACAAGTCAAGTATACGCTTATCTAACCACGACGTTTCTCTTCTGATAAGGTCAGTCCTTTTTGAGGTTATTCATCGATCCATTTCTTGCAATCATCTTTCCTTTCTATCCGTCGAATAATTTCTTAAATTTGAACGTCATCATTCTGAGCTTGATCACGACCTTGGGATATTTCCCACAATCATCTCCTTTGATTCCGACAACTTAATCCTTTCTGAACTGATCTTGAGAATTGAATAACTTTCTTATGTTCCCATTCATTCTAAGGTCAACGGTCAGACTCGACAGTGAAACAAGACTCGCACTTGGTTCACAGAATCAACACTTTTTTTCCCATCGAAAGAGAGGCATAGTCGTTGAATCCTTCCCCTAAAACAAGGACTTATTCGGGTCCTATAATACAGAAAGAAAATCTAAATATAATCCCATAACTTTCTTTTATCCACATATCATCATAAAAATCTATTCTTCTCTCAATCCTTCAGTGAGGATAACAACACGGCCATTATCCCACTACGATTCTCGGCCATTTTGAGGATGACCACCTCGTTGTTTCATTGATCCTTGATCCTTTCTTCAAGACCAACGTTTATAGGATGGTTCTCTATACGACTTCATTTATAGTCACAGACGTTGGGCGAATTCACTTCTTATTAGGGATCTTTCCCATCAAGGAAGCCTTTTCGCTCGAGGTCTAACCTTTGAGTTTGATTATATTCACTAGCATCATTTCTTTCCCCTTTTCTTCAAAACAAGGGAAGGTTCTTAGTGTCACAGGTCTTCACCTTGCGACTAAGTGGTCTTTATCCATTATTTCTACTCGTCTCTTAACTCACGGCCATTAAACTAGGTCGTCGACCATCTTATTTCAAAGATAATTACATCTCAAAAAATTTTGCCATAACTTGGCTGCTTTTCAAACCATCACAATTTTTAACCTAATATTTAAGAAGCTTGAAAAATGAATAATGAGTTTCTTTCATTTCCTTTTCCAAAGAAATGAATAAATATCAATTAAACATAACATAAAATATCATGAGAGTTTCTCTTTTAATATCTAAATTATTTATGCATATACTTGCATAAAAGTAAGCATAAAATATGATAAAACTTCCTCTTTTAAAATCTATAAATATGCATGCATAAACATAAACATGAAAATGTAACTAAAGATCATTCTTTTTGCATCTAATGACTCGTGCATACACATACCATAAATATGTATATGAAAATGTAAGTAAACATCCACTTTTAGCATCTATATGATTCATGTATACATACCATGAATGTAAACATACAAATGTGACCATTCATCCTCTTTTAACATCTATATGATTCATGCATACACATACATGAATGTAGACATACAAATGTGACCAAACATCCTTTTAGCATCTAATTACTTATGCATGAGCATGCATAGACATAATCATAATAATATACTCATGAGTCCACTTTTGGACATAAAAATATATACCTCTATTCATAGTTAAGAAGCTAACTTAAATGATTTGATTCTACCCATGAGTCTACATGGATATCCTCATGCATGGGTTAGACACTATCTTCATGGCTATTCTAAGTTTAGAAGAGGGGATATATTAGTTAAAGCTCATCCACATAAAGCCCATGTTCATAATCTAGACATCATTATAAACCCTAAACCAAGTATTAAGCAAGAGGGTTAACATCTTCATCATTAATCATCTACTTATTTAGAAAGCATGGTTTAAAGAGATAACCATGAGAGTAGCATACTTCCAAAGCATGTGGAAGAGAAAGGGAAGAAGGAGGGTTATCCTTCATGCATACATAATCAAAAAGAAAGATTACCCTTACTTTAAACATGAGTATAAATCATAAATCATGACCATAAACATGAAAGATTAGCATATGAGCCAACTCCACATGGTTTAGGAGGAGAACCATGGAGAGTAGAGGACTTCCAAGTCATATCAAAGAGAAAAGAAGAATCCCTAATGCTTAAAGAAGAGATTTAACATCTACTTAATTCATAAAACAAGATTTAGAGAAGAGAATCATGCATCTCCAAGCTTCCAAGCATGTGGAGGAGAAGAAGATAGTATAAACATCATTGTTTAGGTTTACCCTTGGTATGAGCTTGATTCTTTATCTTGCAAGGAGGTGTGTAGCCCTCACGGAAGAGGCTTGGCAACGAAGAGAAGAGGGTAATCTTCAAGAGAAAGGTAGCCTTCAAGAAAGGAAGCTTGCTTCAAGGGAAGAGAATAGCCTTCAAGAGAGGGTTCACCATCAAGATAAGAGGCTAGACCACCATGGAGAGGATTAGGATTCAAGAGGAGAGACCCATGGCCACCATGGAGAGGGTTAGCACCAAAGCTTCAAAATGGAGAGGCAAGGAAGAGGGATGAAGGAAAGGAAGGAAGGAGCTTGAATCTGGAATCTTGGTCCTTGACCTCCTTGTCCTGAAAACCTTGATCCAAAATGAGTTGGAATTCCATGCTACGATGACCGTATCCGTGGCAGTTAAAGCATCTATTTCTTTTCATTAATTCATCTCGCTAAGGGTGGAACTTCTGAAGTTGAGTTCCAGGGGATTGCTCTTTCTCCCTCTTTGAACACTCCCATGCCATGGGACTGGTTGGAGTTAGATCCATGGTTTCTCTTTGGTGGAGGGGAGTCAGAATTTACCTTTACTATAATGTTATGGATGGGAAGAGCTTCCCAAATTGTAAAGTAACCAAGGATAGACCACCCCTAGAAACCATCTTTTGCAGCATGCCGCACAGGCTCCCTCCCCTACACACTCCCCACAACCCAAGAAGCAAAGGATAGATTAGGAATTAATTGATTACCATCAATGCCTTTGCCGAATATTTGGAGGCAAACCTATTATATGTGCTCTTCTTTGCAAAGAGTTGGTGTTTCCTTAGGATTTCCAGGACTTTGCGCACATGAACTTTATGATCTGCAGCATTCTTTGAGTATACTAAGATATCATCAAAGAAGACAAGAACAAAATCATCCAAGTATTCTCTGAGAATATCTTGCATAAGACGATTGAATGTCGTCGGGGCATTAGTCAATCCAAACGGCATGACTGTGAACTCATAATGCCCATAGAGCGAGTATTGAATGTTGTCTTTGGGATGTCATGCTCCTTGATTCTGATCTGGTAGTACCCGGATTTAAGATCTATCTTTGTAAACATTTGGGTACCACTTAACCGATCCAGAAGTTCATCAATCCTAGGAATAGGATACTTATTCTTAATTGTTAATTGATTCAGTCTGTAGTCAATACAGAGTCTTAACATTCCATCTTTCTTCTTTTGAAAGAGAACGGGTGCACCCCAAGGTGAGACACTGGGTCTGACGAATCCCTGCTCTAACAGTTGTCTTAACTGTTCCTTAAGTTCTATGGCTTGAGGGACTGGCATTTTGTATGCACGCTGGGCTACTGGTGGCTGAGCTCCGGGGGTTAATTTGATCTCATGATCTACTTCACGAGACGGAGGCATCTCAGTCAACTCTTCAGGAAATACATCTGCATACTCACTTAACCATTGTAGTTCTTTAGCTTTACATTTTATGTCTACTGGGTTCATTTTAACGACATACACAGCTTGCCTTTTTCTGAGCCTTTTAATAATTTGGAAGCCTTGACTAATTACAGCACTGGGGATCTGGAAATTCCAATTCCTTGAACTTTATTCCCGTGAAGGTCTAGGAAAGAGATGGTTCCTTTGTGACAATGAATGTCAGCCTGATTCTTTTGGAAGCCAATCCATTCCAAGGATTCCGTCATAAATTCCCAGGGGTAGGACTCTGAACTGGCACTCTGTTACGTTTCCATCTAGGCTAAACTGAATAAGGTCAGTCTCAAGGTGAGTGAAAAGAATCTTCCCCCACTGGCTAATTCCACTTGCATAGGTTTCCCTGATTTTTTATTTAGGACTAATTTATGCAGACATCCTGGGGAAATTAAAGAATGAGTACTGCCTGAATCAATCAAAAGCTTGAATTTCTTACCCTGGTACTCTGCTGGAGCCTGGAGGACTGAGAATTGATGGTTGATTGCCTGAATCAATCAAAAGCTTGAATTTCTTACCCTGGTACTTTGCTGGAGCCTGGAGGACTGAGAATTGATGGTTATTACCCTGATGCTCAATTGCTGCATAGATCTGTCCTTTCTCTTCCTCCACTTCCTCAGCTATGGCGACTGCTCTGGCTGCTGCAGTCTGAGGTGGAACTCTCTCTCTTTGGTTATTCCAATTCTAGGAGGGAGTTCGGAGACTACTTTGCATGGAGGCTACATACTAAGCTGGCACTCTTCTGGGGTTACCGTGATTCTAGCATGGGGGACCCTGATTGGACTGATAAGAAGGAGTCTATCTCAGAACTCTGGGACCCTGGCTTCCTTGGCCCATAGAAGGAGATGGGAAATCCTTGAGTTGGTGCCCAAGTCCTTGACATCCGAAGCATCTGTTCTCGCTTCGAAGGTCTTCCCTTTGCATTATTCTGGAGGAGCGAGCCGGAGTTTCGGAGAATGTACTTTGGGGGAAAGGTATTCCTTGATTTCTGAAGCTTCCCATCTCCACATTTTGGTTAGGACCTGGTGTCTCTTTGGGGGCGAAAAGTTGGAAGAACTTCCCAGTGTCTGAAATCTCTTGAAGGATGAGGGAGTTGGCTTTGGTGGGACTTTTACGATGAAAGCTTTGACAAAGTCCTTCGCCATTCTGACAGCCTCTGCCATGGACACTGGCTTGGCATTTTTGACCAATGTGTCTAAGGGTTCGTTCATTCCCCGAATGAACCTGGCCATGAGTTGCTCTTCATCTAGAGGTGGTGAATATTTGAGTAGAAGAGCAAAGGCCTGGTGATATTCCTCGATGGTTTTGCTCCCCTGCTTTAGCTTTAAGAATTCGTTCATTTTGATTTCCAAAGATCCAGGGGGACAAAATCTCTTTCTCAAATAGGTTTTAAGGCCGTTCCAGGACTGAGTATTTCTGTCTAGAGACGGTTGGTGTCACATTGGTTCCTCCATGCCACCCTGGCTGTTTCCACTATCTTCAGCCTAGTAAGAGCCATTTTGCTCCGCTCATTGTAGCCTATGACGTCAAAATATTCTTCCATGACTTCCACCCATTTCTCCACAGCCTCGCCCAGGTTCTCCCCTTCTCCTTTGAAGGGTCCTAGCTAAGTCCTATGAAGAGCCTTTGCGAACATCAGGGTCAAGCTCATCATCTTCTCAGAGAGAGGGTCTGGCTGATGGCCACGGTTTCCTCGTCTCATGATTATGCCAAAAATTATATATTATTAAATTTTTATTTTGATATCGTCCACAAGATCCTAAGATTTAAGAGGTTCGAAAAATAATTTCTTAAACAAGACAATGATCTTATTGGAGATCTATGACATATGTCCGATAACAGATTTTTCTTTATCAGTTCGTCCATAAACAATCACTTATACAACAGGGAATTTTTCTCCAAAAAACATTTCTTTATTTATATAAAAGTTGCAATATGTACATAGAGCAGCTCGGCTCCAGAATTCAAAATCTCCTCTCGGCGGGAGACGCATAAGACGACGGTACTGGGCCATAGCCATGCCCTAATACAAATGTTCACTTATTGACAAGGGAGCTATTATCTTCTCCTTAGGAATAAAGCAACTAAGGAGTCTGTAGACTTGGCATGAAAGTCTAAAATTTCGAGGTGTTGAATGATATAGAATGACACCATGTACCATTTTCAGCTTTAACAGAATCATTGCCAATGAGAGGTTCTGCCTCAGCATTGCATGCTAGTCGCAAGAGGCATGGACATACTACCTCAGCATTGCACGCCGGTCGTAAGAGGCGTGGACATACTGCCTTGCAAACCACTTATGCTATCGTCTCTCCACTGGGTCAGGAAAATATAAATCCTCGAAATGGCGTGCGAGTCTTGCTCGGCTTGTTCGAGTTGAAGCGGAAGAGATGAGATGCTCAAAGGTGAATGCAGTCATGTCTTGACTGGGTGAGGTCGGGAATACCAAATAAGTATGGAACTTCCTTCTATAAAAATAATTTCTTTGATTAAAAATTCTTCATTAAAGAAACTTACGGAATGAAAATACATTATGAAAAATGCTTTTTCTGAGTTTTTATTATCAATTTCTGATAAGAATTTGTTTATCCTTATTAGCTTTCAACAATGCTCTGATACCAGTTGTGAGGTCCCCACCCGCCCGCCCGCTTGCTCCAAGGCTACTGCCGGAGAAGCAGCGTCGGCCTCTCGTGCGGGGCGGGGGTCCTGGGCCTCGCCCGCGGATGTTCGAGACAAGAGGCTAGCCCGAGGGCGGGCCCGGGGGCGGTCCCTCCGAGGCCGACAGGCCCAGAAGACTCCCCTCGCCCTGAAGGCATAGGCGATTGCGCCAGGAAGGGGAAAAATCTTTTAACTAGGAGATTACTCTAACGAGTCAAGTCTTAACTAAATTAAACTAATCTGACCGAACCTGAAGTCACATGGTCAGATCAAGAAAAGACTTGCACTTGGTCCATGGAATCACTACTTTTTTCCTCGTTTTCGAGGCACAGCCAATGATCCCTGACCACAGAACAAGGTCTTCTCAGGGTTTAAACTGATTAACGTAACTAATTGTATCTAATCATCTCTCAAGAATCCTCCGATTATCCAGCCTATCCATCCGGCCCATGGGTTAGCCAACCACCCGACTTGGTGGGATTCTTTTATAAAGATTTGATTGGGTTTTTGCCCGGGTACCGAGGAAAAGAGTTCCCAGGTTCCCTAACCGCGATGATTCATGCAAAAATCAAATCAGCATACCACGTACACACCCAATATGAAATTTCCATTTATAACAGATTCGACTGGCTTTAAGACAATCCTTGAATAAAATCGTAATATTTTCGATCATCATTTTCCAAAATTCCAAGTCCATTGTATTACAAAAATGTATCCTCTGAACTCTCCATTGAAAACCTGCTAGCCAACCAACGAGATCTAGTATCAAATTTTTGTTCCCAAAAACCTTTCCTTTTTGTCCACCATCAGATATCTTCCTCGACATATGCCTGGGTGTCCTAGCAACTGCAAGCCTGTGCATCGCCTGTCCTCGCACTTCACACAGGGATCGCTTCGTCGGTCCTCGCCTATCGTACCGGAAGCACACCATTTTAATCGTACTTAGGCTGGTCAAGACCTCGGCAGGCTTTGCCGCGGGGGCGGCGTCCCTTGTTGACGACTCCCCGCCAGCTGTTCCAACGAACCTCATCTTAGAAAAACATAAGCCAAATTCGTCCTCCAGCGTTCTAGCATAAAACAGTTCTTTAATTGAAAAATAGAGTTTCCAATGCAAGTGAGATTCCAGTTTGAGATCGATTCCAAAGACCCTTTTTCCAATAATTCTAGTTTGAGATCGGTTCTAAAGACCCTTTTTCCAATAATTCCCGATTTAATAAGGATCCTTGATCTCTCATGAGGGTAATCTACCCGTCCATTTATCCATTTATCCAACTAGATTCTTGGTGAGATTGATCAGGGAAAAACTAGATTAGTTTCGGTAGTCTATTCTTTGGATTTAGTAACTAGAATTGGTCACAAAGTTTTTGTCTTATTCAGTTCAAGAGAAGGATAATTAGGTTTACTATCCGACCTCACGTGGTCTAACTAAATTCGTTCAATTTAGTTCTACCAGGATTCCTTTCAACTAAACATCTAGTTTTTGGGTAAATATCCATTTAGTGCTTTTACCAATTCAAATATCCAACATATTCTTTTTCCCACACAAATTCTCAACCTTAATTCATTAGGTAGAATTATGATGGAAATTCATCTTTTGACATTAGAATTTAATTCAAATCCATCTTTTCTCAAATATCATGGAAATTCATCTTTTAACTAAAATATCAATACCTATTTTTTTGAATAAACTTGAAATCCTTCTTTTTCTCATTTCAATGAGTGCAATCCAATTATCATGGGAAATCCTCTTTTTCATAAATTAAATCTATTAAAATTCTTCTTAAAATTACATAAAAATAACCATTAATTCCTTTAAGCTAAAAATTCCACTTTTCTCATCTAAACATTTGAATTCCAATATAGTGGGAATTCCTCTTTTATCATTTAAACTTATCTATGCAAAAAGATAAATTTAACTAAATTTCTCTTAAATTTTAAATAAAAATCTCCATTAATTTCTTTGCACTAGGAATTACATTTTCTTCATTTAATTAATTGGATTCCAATATGGTGGGAATTCCTCTTTCATCATAAAAATTTATCTATACAAAAAGATAAATTTAACTATATTTTCTCTTAAAAATTAAATAAAAATCTTCATTAATTCCTTTGCACTAGGAATTATACTTTCCTTATTTAAATATTTGAATTTCAATATGGTGGAAATTCCTCTTTTATCATAAAAATTTATCTATACAAAAAGATAAATTCAACTAACATCTTTCATAAAATGTACATTATTTCAGCATTCCATTTTTTTTCTCTAAATCATTGGAATACATGGATTTCCAATGTCATGGGGATTACTCTTTTAACATAAAAATAAATTACTAGAAATTTCTCTTTTTCCTAATTTACTAATTGTGCATAAACATAAAAATCAATTTCTCCATGATTACAATGAGAATCATTCAATTAATCTAGGATGATAATTCCTAGAATATGGTACGAAGTCCTCTTTTCATATTATAAATAAAAATATTTTATGTGTTTATTTTACAAAAAATTTACCATAGCTCCGCTCTGCTATTACTGATAATTCTCAATTTAATTGAAAGAATAAAGTTTAATATTATTGATATGATTAGAATGACCCACTAATTAGATCATTATCTAATTATGGATTGATTCATAATTTTTCTATGAAATAAATATCATAAAAGCATTAAAAAGCCATTATTTTGGCCTCCAATTAGACAAGCATAGAAATTACTTTTGGATTAGAGAAATGCTTCATGAGAAGCTTCATTTGGATTGAGAATAGGTCATAAGAATGACCTTTCTTTGGGGGGAGAGAGAGAAATGCTTAAAAATCATTAAAATTAAGCATAAATGAAAATTTATGTGTTTCTTTATTACAATTCATAAAAGAACTTCAATAGATCAAAAGCCATTCAAATTAAAGCTTCTCAAGCTTGAGAAGGATTAAGAAGAGAAGCATTTGGAGTTTTAATAAGAAAAAGACAATAATCCACACTTTGCCTTCTAATTTACTTGATTCTTTGATCACAGTAGAGGCCCCCAACCAATCAATTGGATTGGTATGTTGTAGGAGTCACCAAGGAAGATTGAAGAGAGAGAGAAGCTCCAATCTCTTCAATTTTGTAGAGGTTTTTAGAGGATAATAGAAATTAAGCTTAGTTTAGAGTAATACCGGCATAGTTTAGTTCACAGATAAAGGAATGAGGGTCTATTTATAGGAGAGGGAGGCCATTAACTGAGTCCAACTGAGTTCTAGAATTTTCCAGCTTCAATTTGGCTGAATTTGGACAAGATTTGGACCAGTTTGGCTCCCTTTTTTATTTGGTTTGATTTAGGAGAGAGGAGAGATAAAAATATCCTATTATTTTTGAGTTTTAAACTCATCCAAGCATGTAAAGTAGGCACCTCCTTGAAGGTCTCCCTTTTCCTTACACATGTGTCAAAAATGAATGATTACTTCAAAATATCTCATTTTTTTATTAATACTTCATAATTTTTAACTAATAAACCTAGTACTTGGTCAACTCTTCATCTTATGTGGGCATTTAGTCATTTTTGGGTATTTTCTTTCATTCTTTGGATTTATCTTGTCCCAACACTTGGATTAATCTTATTGGTCCTCCATAGAAATCTTAATCGGACCATAATCAAAAAAATTTCGAAAATCTGGACCCTTAGGCTAAGGTCTTTTGAATCAATTTTAATTAATTCCAATCGCACCTTGGAAAATCTATTTTGATTTTCTATTTCAGGAAAACTTTTTTTTGATATTTGTAGAATTTATTTATCCAAAAATATCCCAATATTGATTTACCACTCTCTAGAAATTTTTATCTCACTAGAACAAGAAAAAATGATATTTTCTTGTATTCAGAAACATAGAATGATTACAAGGGATTGAAGTAAAGGCTTATTTGATATTCAGGCTGAGGAGGAATCTTACAAATCAGTTGATAAGGTGCAACAAGCTTGATAAGCCATCGCATTTTATCTTTGTCTAAAGGTATTTCCTGCGGAAAACCATGAGCTAGATGATCATATATTTCCTCGCTCCATTCGGGTACCATGTCTAGTTTGAACAAACAAGCATCAAGGAGATCATCTTTGACACCACCAATTGCTAGTTCCCCATTTGGAATTCTTGACATATGATTGTCTAACACATGCTATGTTCCTTTTCTTACCATGACTGTAAAGTCTAATTCCAACAAAAATAGCAACCATTGTGTGATTCTACCCATGGTGCAAGGCTTATTCACTAAGTACAATAAGGCTTGATGGTCCACGAAGAATATGATTTTTTTGGCCAATAGGTAATTTTGATACTTCTTGACAGCGTAAACCATGGCTAGTCCTTCCCTCTTTGTGGTGGTGTAGTTCACCTCTGCATCATTTAACGACTAGTGAAGCAGACTGGATAGTCCAATTTGCACTCACCAGGCTGGGCTAGTACGCATCCAATAGCAAAGTTTGATGCATTAATATACACATGAAATATGAGGTCCCAATTGGGGGGTCGTAGAATTGGTGTGCTAGCCAATGCTTGCTTTAGTCGATCATATGCTTCCTGGCATTCCTCGGTCCATTCAAAGACAATGAGTAACTTGTACAATGGCCTGGCAATTTCAACATAGAAAATTATGAAGCGGCGGTAATACCCCACGTGGCCCATAAATATTTGCACACCTTTGTAATTAGTGGACGGTGGCAACTCCAATATCAACTTGACCTTGCTATCATTCGTGGATATACCATTCTTTGAGACAATGTGTCCCAATATCACACCATGTTTAACCCAAAACTGACACTTTAAAGGGTTCAGGGATATACGATATAATCAATATCGCTTCAACACTTTCCTTAAGCAAGCCAGATGGTCCACCCATCGAGAGTGTGCACACAGATCATCAATGAATACCTCCAACCACTTCTGTAAGTAGTCTTTGAAGGCTGTGTACATCAATCGTTGGCATGTTGCTAGGGCATTGATAAGATTGAAGGGCAAAACATTGTATGTAAATGTCCCCCACATTGTATTGAAAGTTGTCTTATGTTGGTCTTCTGGTGCTGTGGACACCTGATTATAGCCGGCGAATCCATCCAAGAATCTATAAGCTTCTTCACCAGCCACTCTCTCCAAAACATGTTCCGTATAGGGTAGTGGATAATGGTCTTTCCTACTACCTGTGTTAACCTTTTTAAGATCGATACATACCCTAAGTTTTCCATTCTTTTTTGGCACTATTACGATTGGTGACCAACCAATCCGTATGCTCTATCTCATAGATGAAATCCACAGCAAATGAGCTTGTCTATTTCCTCCTTTACAATTGTCGCATACTTAGGATTCATCTGGTGTGGTTTCTACCTGGTTAGCCTTGACCCTTCCATGATTAGAATCATATGTTGCACTACCTCGGGTGGTACCCCCTTCATCTCCTTGTAATTCCAGTCGAAACAGTCCTTAAATTCCTTAAGGAGGGCAACGAGCTCATCTTCTTCAGCCGAAGTCAAGTCCTTAGCAATGTATACAGGTCTAGCTTTCTCCCATGGTCCAGTAATATCAACTTCCTTGACTTCCGTCGGCGGGCCATCGTATGATGTGGATAGCCCATCCTCCTTAACCCTTGTTGCCATCAATCGGACCACTTTCTGTTTGTCATCAACAGTGTAGATTTTGAAGTGGTCTGGTACTAAGAGCAAGTCTGGTTTGTCCTCATTTTCACTTTTTGTTTAGTCATGATCTTTCTAGCCTCACGTTCCGCTTTTGCCAAAGCTTTATTTCGTTTTTGACACCGAGCTTTCCTAAGCTTAGGTGTTTCTAGCTCTTGGAGGGTGACTCTCTCCTTGTGTCTTCCTTCCAGTGTTATCTTACTCAACTCCTCACCCCAATCCTTAAAAAACTCATCGTGTACCTTAGTGGCCTCAAGGTATCTTAGCCACTGGGGGCATCCATGGGTTTTCTTTGTAATAGGGCATTTCATCGGGCAATATATCGTTTCTATTTTTGCCACCTTTTGAGGCGTTGAGCGTTGGTACAGCCTTGTATTATGGTCCCTTCTATGCTAGAGGTCTCCTCTTCTGATGCTTTATCAATGGTTTTCCAATTAACCATTCAGAGAGAGGTCGTGGGGGAACAGTTCCAAATTCCACATATTGGGTTCCCCTAGGTTGCATCACATCTATAGTAGCTAGCACATGCATCCTATTTTCACTGAAGTCTAGAGGAGGAAGTGACGCATACATTTTCGTTTCCTCTTACTGGGTTCCCCTGGGTTGCATCACATCTATAGCAGCTAGCACATGCATCCAATTTTCACTAAAGTCCGGAGGAGGAAGTGACGCATACATTTCCGTTTCCTCTTCTTCCTCCTTGGAATTTTCCATCGAGGGCTGGCATATTTGTACAGATATGGTCTGTTCTGTTGTTGTTGTGACCGAATCATTACCAAACAATTTCCCTTCCCATGGGATGTGCTTTCCATGTTCTCAGGTCTATCTTTAAAATTTGCGAATCCCTACGCACATACACGTGATCTAATGCCCAATCATGCACCAATTTGGATTCCCTCATGAAGGGTCTCCCCAATATTATGTCATATGAGTCCGGTTGGCGTAGGAAGTCCATGACCACAAATGTATGATGTTAGCAAAACGTAAAGAGTTTGAGTTTCACATTCTCCACAAATCCAATGGGCCTTGAAGATGTTCCGTCAGCAATTTTAATGATTAGATTTGCCTTTTTTAGATTGGGTTTTTCCCAGTTCTCCCAGCAACGTTTTGTGATGATGCTAACCCGAACCCCACCATCCAGGATAGCCAATGTCTGGTACCCGCTATAATGAATCGGGATTGTAGCATTTGTGTCGTCTCTTTCGTAATAATGTCCCAGTTGATTAACTGGTATCTTAACAACTCAAGTTTTCCTTGTGTGCCTTAAGGTTATTTCTACCCTGAGAGGTGGCAGAACCTCCTCTATAGTATCGGCTGGCTTTAGTCCACCTTCTACCCATTCTTTTATGTCCATCCATAGGGTTGGTGAATTACGTAACAGTTGCCCTAATGGCATTTGTACAGGTGTGGACAGTATAGCCGCGAGACTTCCTATGTCTCTGGGTTCTTTGGAGATTGAGGGTTCCCCCTCAGGTGTGTGTGTCTCACATTCATCCATAGGGAAGGAATGGATGGACTCACCCAGCACATTTTCCTCAAACATTCTAGACATTGTGTTTGCTTGAGATCCCTCTTCTGTTTCTTCTAGAATTGGAGTAGGTACATCCAATTCCCTTTCCCTTGTTGGCTCGTTTCGTGGATACATTGTATTCCTGACCCAATTAGCCCTTAGATTAGCTTCATGAATCCGTTGGCATTCTTCTACTAAGGCCCTGGCGTCTTCAAGCTTTCTTATTTCCTCATCGGCATTAGGGTACTCACTGACTCCTTTAGGAGTTCTTAGTTGCTCCCTTTGCTCCTCTAGGTCCGGCCCTTTGTGGTTGATCCTTTGATCCCCCTCTTCTCTCGATTGGGTGGATCCGGTGTCGCTCGTATCCTCTTTAGATCCATCTTGGATTGTGACCCTTGTGTCACCCGTACCCACTTTTTTCACTCTTCTCCCTGTGGCCAGTTCTCGAAATAGTCACATCTGCTCGGTTCTTTCCCTTGTCTCATAATTGAGCTTGGGCTCGTGTCAGGACATTTAGTGGTGTGATATTTCCAGGCTGCATTCTAATGGTTCGGATGGTGGCCTAATTAGCAGTGGTGGAAGTCAAACCACTCGCGTGGTATGGACAATCCTTGATCAAATGATCAATACCACATTTAGTGTAACTGAGTACTGGCATGTCATTGGGTGTAGCAGTCACTTGTTGGGGTTGGTGCGTATGAACCATATTCTTGTTTGGGTACTCAGTGATTCAATGTGGCTCTCCGCAGGCCAAAACATTGTAGCGGTCCTCTCCTCATGTTCGAGTTCATGTCCTTGCCCTTCCACTGTACCATGGTTTGAAACACAGGTACTGGCATGTTTTGTAGGACATAGAATTCAGGTGTGACCTCCATAGTTTCTTGATAGTACTCTCTGCTAAGTTCTACTTCACGTACCACCACATCAACATATTCTGATGGCTCTTCAATAAATACTTAGTTGATTTTAACCTGTGGTGGTTGTGGTGGTAGAACTAGTGGTGAGGCAGAGGTGAAGCTTCTTGTACCCGGAACATCCCCCTAGGTAAATAGGAAGAGTTGTCCTACAGTAGTAGTGATCTATCCAGGTGGTGTTGGGATAAAGCCAATGGAGCTCTAAGTGTTGGTAGCTGTGCAATATTTTGGAATCTTGGATATCTGTACATTGAAATGTCACGATTCCCTACTTTTACACAGTGTGCACAATAGAGTAATGGCCTTGCACTTAATTGTGGACATTCGGTGGTGGTAGTGTGATTCAATCTACACATAGAGCACCACACCAATTCCCTACGGGGGTAAAGATGGTTATGCCCATGCCCAGATGTTTCTCTTTCCTCCTGTACCTTCAATTTCTCTAGTATTGTGTTACTGAGCTCGTCCACAGTCATGTTTCCGACTTGATTGCTCTGAGTTCCAATTTCTTGGTGACTCGAGACACGAGAAGTCATAGTTGCTGTGAAGATATTCTGACATCTTTCGGTTGCTGCAATTCTAGCATATTATCTTCATATTCAATTGCCAGTTTGCAACATGCATCAAGAGTGATTGGTCGGGCTAGTACCAGATAATCATGCATCTTGTGGTCTCTAACCCCTCTCCGGAAGCAAGGCAATAACTGATTCAGTTAACCTCTCCCATTGTTTGCACCTTGAATTTAAGTGCTTAAGTCGAGACACATAGTCTCTCATCGACTCCATTACCTTTTGTTTGATATTATGCAACTCTGCCACAGGGCTCCATCTGTCACCACTTCTGGCAAAGCTGGGCATAAACACATTCTTGAGTCGTGTGAAGTTAACCTTAGGGTCAGTGAGAAAGCATGAATCATTGTCACATCACTGACAGGCCTGCAGGTTTCACATGTGAATTCAAAAATCTCTACATGTTGGATAGGATCTCCGTCCCTAGAGAATTTTTGGATGAGTTTGGAAATAACATGTGGCTTCATCTGGGAGGGTCGAGATTCTAGAGAAGTGCCTAGTTCTTTGACCATTCCTTGGCCCATCTCTACCACCATATTTTAACAGATCTGTCCTTGTGGCTGAATTAAGGTCAATGGTTGGATCCATCCTTGGTCTTTCAGGAATTGTTCCCCCCTTCCTAGACCTCGTCCTCTTCCTGTATTGGCTCTTCTAGGTATCTCCAGTCCATGGAATGGTCCTACCACTATACGTTGGAGTGACTCATCATTAGCTGCCTCTGTATGCCTTTGCAGAATTAAAAGTTCCATGTTCTATAGGAACGTAGGATGATTGATCATTTGCTCAATATCTTTTTTGGTGTACAGACGGTCCACTTTGCCCGTCACTCTTGCTAGATTATCCTCTTCTTCTAGGGTTACAAACCCTTCCTCAGCTCCAGGCTCCTCATTTATGGGTTCTAAGTTTGGGATTTCTCCCTCACTTCTTCCCATGACTAACTTTGGCTCCTTACCCCGTGATTGGAGTAGGTTTAAACTTTCCATCTCCTTTTATTCAGCTCTAGCCCTTCGAGTATCAAGCTCTTGTTTCCTTAAGCTCAACTCTCATAGTTGCCGTTCTACCTTGCTCCTTCTGAGATCTGACTCTACTTCCTCTAGGGTGGGGAAGAATAGTTGACCCGTCTTGGCCACACTTTCCATGTCCCATCTCATTTGGGTGGTGTCGGTGTTTGACAACCTTGAATTTGACGTTTGGATGGGCACTTCTTGTCTTGGACCAAGTCCAGCGCTAGTTGACGGACCCATGCCCACAGATTGCACTTCTTCTTCTGTCATCTCCTTTTGTTCAACTCTGGCCCTTCAAGTATCGAGCTCTTGTTTCCTTAAGCTCAACTCTCATAGCTATCGTTCCACCTTGCTCCTTTTGAGATCTAACTCTAATACTTGACCCGTCCTGGCCACACTTTCCATGTCCCGTCTCATTCAGGGGGTGTCGATGTTTGACAACCTTGAATTTAACGTTTGGATGGGCACTTCTGGACCAAGTCCAGCACTAGTTGATGGACCCATGCTCGTCTCGTAGATTGCACTTCTTCGGTCATGACTGGTTTGGAGACCAAAAAATCCCCGGCGGATGATATCAATGATACCGTTGGACCTAGTTAGGGAGGGTGGTTTCTCCTCTTCCCAAACCCAAAGTACCTCAACCCTTCCTCCATGGACTCTTCACTACTAGTTTCAACGGTGGTCAGGTTCCTTAAGACACTCAAGTGAGTGCTTGCTAAGTGACCTAAACCCACACTTTTTTGATAGGAATATCCTAGGTGATTCGATGCACTATCGTCGTCAGGTGTAAGATCGTCTCCGATGAGCTTTCCAGATCTTAAGTGCATGTATGTATGATTTGATAAGCTACTTTGGTGGCCCAATTTAGTGCTATAGGGATAAAAGGTGTCTGCATGAATCTTAAGAATTCTATAAGCCTTGGGATACCATGCAAGCTCTTTCCTTCTAAAGCTTTATAGTAAACTGCCTGTATAACACTTATGACTTGAGACCTGTAAACTTCCCCACTTCTTTGCAAGCCTGTATCCATTGCTCCAACTATTTGTCCTCCACTTTTTAGAAGCTTCTCTTTTATCCTCTTGGCACTTTGGTGCTGATTCGTACTTTCATGTTTTCTGAATGCTGCAAGGTGCATAACATCTGATCCTATGGTTGCAAATTTGTTTCTTTTCTTTGCTGCTATACAGACCTGGCATTTCACAACTAATTCACCATTTTTGGAATCTGGCAGCACCCAACCGTGAAAAAACCTCCAGGAGTCTCTGAACTTTCTTTTTGATCCAACCTTTGGCTTTGAGGTACTAGCTTCTGTGGCTTCATTACTTTCTTCTATCTCAGCCAAAAGCTCATCGTTCCCTTTGGAAGTAGATGACATTTCTCCAAATAACTCTGCAAACATTTGATTGCGTGCATCTTGCTCAGATTTTTGCACCTCGGAAGGGACTAGAGGTGAGCGTGCTAAAATCCAGCTCTTCAAATTCAATTGTTTAAAAGTTCCTGTTGACAAGATTCTACATAAATATGCAAACACAAAAAAAACGGTAGACAAGACACAAGAGGCAGCAGGCTGGTCAAAGTTAACGCATGATTACCTTTGCTTCCAGCCATATCTTTTTATGCAGATATCTTCTCACGCAAAACATGAATCTTTCAAAGAACCATAAGAGGGTCAGCTGCACATTTTGTGATAAAAAACTTATGCAAGCATTTAATTATGCTTCTTTAGGATTTATACCCATATATTACTCAGCCAAGAAATACATCATCTATTCATGATAGAAATTAACTCGACATATTAATTAGTAGGATTTCTTCTTTTGATCAGCATTATATTCAAGAAGTTTATGGTCATTGACTTGGCTCATGACACCATCTCGTTATTTATAACGGGATGGCATAAGTGGCCCGGGTATGAAGCACACACGTGTTTCAGTGGGGGAGGGCATAGCACTCTGGACTATGTACTTGGATCTAAGGAGACCACACATCTTCCAGAATCTAACCATAGTAGTAACCACAGCACTCGATAGGACTAGACCATACATACCTATCACTATCATAAGCTTCTTCAGCTCACATGGTATCCTTTGAGCCTACCCCCACCATCCACTTCACCATAGACCTGGCAGACATATGTGAGCACCATGTAAGATAGTATGTCAAATCAGTGTGAGCCGTGTTGATGCCAGATCACCAGAAGTATCTATATACGTTCAGTAGGGAAGATAGTATATCTTGCAGGAGGTTATGAATGTATGCACACATGTTCTAGTACCTCCCAGGATGTGCAGTAGCTCTCTCTCTCTCTCTCTCTCTCTCTCTCTCTCTCTCTCTCTCTCTCTCTCTCGTGCGAAAAAGATCATATCTTATATATACCCTAAGTATAGAGATCTCCATGAGTGCTGGATCCGGCCTGCTCATGCAGTATACAAACTGTCAGACATGAATGTGGACTCTAGGTCTCTGATTGTGTGTCGATCATGGTGCAAAATGTGATGAGTGGAGGATGAACCATCTCGACGGAGAGTACTCCCATCTGATATGCCCACCTAAGGGATCCTCTCTCTCTCTCTCTCTCTCTCTCTCTCTCTCTCTCTCTCTCTCTCTCTCTCTCTCTCTCTCTCTCTCTCTCTCTCTCTCTCTCTCTCTCTCTCACACACACACACACACACACACACACACACACAAGGCATACAACTAGAATCTCCCTTGCTTCAGCACACTTCATAAGCTGGGAACCACCCCCATAACACAAAGTTTGATTAAGAAGTCCCATCGCTTTATTGCTCAGCAATGGAAGGGAACACTTATTTAGTTACCTCCTTCCGAAGACAAAACTCGAAGAGAGTATCTGAGGCAAAGACAAAAGGGCATTCATCAAATGTAGACTTTCAGTGATGGAACCTTTCTAGCAATGGTATTGTAAAGGTGCACCTCATGTAAGAAAAATCACTGTCAAATTGCCCCTCCTTTCATTCTCTTACATCTTGGTGCCAATTCTTGGGAGCAATCTCTGCAAATATAAAGTAAGGAGGAGATATGGATTCTGATCTCCACATCTGCAACACGTTTCCTTCTATTCGCTTTCGTTTATTTGCAGGGCCCTAAAATTCAATTGAGAGAGAGCGAGAGAGAGAGAGAGAGAGAGAGAGAGAGAGAGAGAGAGAGAGAGAGAGAGAGAGAGAGAGAGAGAGAGAGAGAGAGAGAGAGAGAGAGAGAGAGAGAGCTCTACTTTTTATAGCTTCTCTTCAATTCTTTCTTTGAGCCACATACACAAGAATACCCATCTTCTTAGAGCTCATGCAATCGTCCTCTGGGGGGGACGCTTGACCTCCCTCTGCTCCCATGGAAGCTTAAAGCTTACTTGCAAGCAAGTTAAATGAATTTCCTTAGTAGCACAAACCTGAAGAGAATTTTGAAGCACAAGTATAGATTTTGAAAATTCTCCTATGGGTCCAAACTACGGAAAGAGCGGTCCGATAGTAGACCTGCACATATCCAACACACACGCACACCGACGACATGAGAGAGAGAGAGAGAGAGAGAGAGAGAGAGAGAGAGAGACTTCCTGATGTGCTGGTTGATCTCTATGGCATGGATATAATGATGGGTAAGGATTGGTGCAGTTTGCAAGAGCTCAAATAGCAATGCATCCTCCATGTGGCCCTGTGAGTGGAGACTTCTCATCACTAAGGAATAGCAATTGTTGGTCTGCCCCACACACACAGAGAGAGAGAGAGAGAGAGAGAGAGAGAGAGAGAGAGCATAGCTGATCTGATGTGAGTGTGGAATCTAGGAATCGAATGTAGATAGGATATATTATAATAATGGCGATGTACTCATGATCCGCCTTTGTGAGCTTCCCTAGCCTCCTCTTAACTGCTCGAACTTGCATATCATTCACCACACTGTTGTTGAATTCCCAAAATGGTGCCCCGAAAGGAATGATTGTGTGGAGAAAAATTTGAAACAGGGTGCCTTGAAGTCTAAAGTGAAAAAAAATGTTTACAGGTTTGAAGTCACCCCAAGAAAAAGCCATGCCCCAGTTAGCATTCACAAAGAGAGCAACGATGGACGCTATAGCGACTAATGTTTGTTGGCAGAGACCTCAAACATGGCATCTGTGACATGATGAGATGATTAATTGGGGAACTCTTCCATTGCTTGTGCTTCTGCCACATGGCAATGGAGGGATGTGTCCTACAGATAGAGAAGAGAAGAGTGTTGGGTGTTGGACTCACACACTCACACACACAAACCTGCACATTAGGGTTAGGTGCAGGGTAGAGAAGCTCACACAAAGAAATGAAAGAGAGAGAGAGAGAGAGCCAAAAGTGTGGTATCCACAAAATGCAAGTGTGCCACATCCATATAATATAGAAGTACAAAATATTATATGTTAAGAGTGTCCTTTCACACTTGATGTCCAAGGGGAAAAACCACATGGGAAAAAGTGCCCTTGGTTAAGCCCTGTTCACACATAGCACTACCATAAGTGAGCATATGCCTACAAATCCCCCCTATAGTGGAAGTGTGAATCTGTACAAGGTAGCAGATCACTCTCTGTATGAGAGTAAGCCCAAAGCTTTGCGGAAAGCTTCAAACTTTTCTCGAGGTAAAGCCTTTGTGAATAGATCTGCAACATTATCCTGTGTAGGGCAATAAGATAAACTGATCTCCCCTGCATGTAGCCTCTCTCTGACATAGTGATAATGAATCTGTATGTGCTTGGTACGTGCATGAAATACTGGATTTCGTGCCACGGCCATAGCACTCTGGCTATCAGTGAGAATGGTGGTGGGTGTCTGCTGACACTCACGAAGATCAGCCAATAGTCTCCTCAACCATACACAATCTACTGTAGCTGTAAAGACTGCCCTGTACTCAACCTCACAAGTAGATGTAGCAACAGTGGGTTGCTTTTTACTCAACCAAGATATGCATGAGCTGCCAAGAAAAAAACAATTCCCACTGGTGGATTGCCTGGTATCATAATCACCAGCCCAATCTGAATCACTGTATGCATAAAGCTGCAAGCTGCCCCCCCTGGGATAGAACAAACCAAGAAGATATCGAAAAATGCGTTTGACTGCTTGCCAATGCTTTGTGCCTGGGCTGTGCATGAATTTGCTCAACAAAGACACCCCAAAAGATATGTCTGGCCTCGTGTTACACAAGTAAATGAGGCATCCCACTGCCTGGCTATAAAGGCCGGCCTCAAAAGGCTCTCCAATATCATGCATAGTAAGCCGTACACCTGATTCTACTGGAGTAGAAATGGGCTTACATTCATCCATGTGAAACCTTTTTAGCAAACTTTTTATGTACTTAGTTTGCTGCATAACAATGCCATCATCTGTATGTATAAACTGTATGCCGAGATAGTAGTGTAAAGGCCCCAAATCTGACATATCAAATTCAGCTTTCAAATCAGCTTTGAAATCTGAAATTTGTGCTTTGCTTGTACCTGTAATGAGCATGTCATCTACATACAAGATGACTATGAGAATATCGGCATCGGTTTTCTTCACATACAATGTGCTCAACAATGTGCTTTCAGCTGGACTATTCTCATAACCTTGGCTGGTTAGATGAGCATGTATCTTATCATACCAAGCTCTTGGAGCTTGCTTTAACCCATACAATGCTTTGTGTAACCTGCATACTTTATGTTCCTCACCAGGAACTACAAAACCAATGGGCTGATTTACATATACTTCCTCCTGTAAATCCCCATTTAAGAATGCAATTTTGATATCCAATTGATGCACTTTCCATCCTTTATGGGCAGCCAATGCAATCACAGATCTTATTGTGGTCATTCTCGAAGTAGGAGCAAAAGTCTCTTCATAATCTATTCCCTTTTTTTTGGGAGTAGCCTTTAGCCACAAGTCTTGCTTTGTACCTGTCAATAGTACCATCAGACTTTCTTTTGACTTTGTACACCCACTTTGTGCCAATTACATGCTTGCCTTTAGGCAATTCCACAAGATCCCATGTATTATTCTTCATGATAGAAGAAATTTCAGCTTGCATAGCTTGCAACCAATGCTCATTCTCATGTGCTTCTTCATAAGAAGAAGGCTCTTCTGAATCAAAGAGACCACCCATTGCGAATGCAGACTCCCCACGATGTACATTCACAAGGCATGGCTGGAACTAGCCCTTGTTCTACCTGTGAGTGGAGCTGCAAGTTTGCTTTCTTGCAAAGTTTTCAGCAACCATCTTGGCACTGACTTGGCTGTGTCTATGGCTGTTTGCTCTTCCCTGACAAGATCTTCCACTTCTTCCACAGAAGGGGGCTGAATGGCTGGCTGGTCCACATGTTCTACATGTGGATTTTCTTGTGTAGGGGCTAGTTGATCTGAATCCCCCCTAATTGCAATGGGTAAAAGTCCATCAAACATGTCCTGTAAGCCTGTATCATTGCTTTTATACAAGCTGACCATGGGCTGTACTGAATTTTCAGCAAATACCACATCTCTACTCACAAAATCCTTCGTGTAGTTGGATTATAAAGATGGTATCCTTTGCTTTCATTGCTGTAGCCCACAAATGCATTTAATTGCTTTGTCATCAAGCTTTGTTCGGAGTTGTTCTGGCACATGTGCATATGCCAAACACCCAAATGTACGCATATAATCCACTGTTGGCTTTCGGCTATACCAAGCCTCAAATGGTGTTATGGTTTTCAAAGCTTTTGTTGGACACCTGTTCAACACATGAGTTGCACACATTATAGCTTCCATCCAAAATTTGTGAGACAACTTTTGTGCTTTCACCAGGCATCTTGCCATCTCCATGAGAGATCTATTTTTCCTCTCAGCTACACCATTCTGCTGCGGTGTATAAGGCACAGTACATTGGTGTTTGATGCCCTTTTGAAGCATATAATCCTTGAATGCATTTGACATGTATTCTCCACCTCTATCTGAGCGGAGTGTTTGGACTTTACATGCACACATATTTTCAGCCATTGCTACAAAGTGTCGAAAGCATGTAAACACATCTTCTTTTGCTTTCAAAGGGTAAGCCCAAGCAAACCTGGAGTAGTCATCAATGAATGTGACGAAGTAAAGATGCCCCCCTATGGATGGTGTCCGCATTGGACCACATACATCACTATGTATGAGCTGTAATTTACTTTCAGCTCTAACAGCTCCATCTTTGGGGAATGGTTTCCGATGCATCTTTCCCAAAATACACCCCTCACATACATGTCTTGGCAGAGACTCAAGAGGCGGCATATTATCAACCATATGATGCTTCTGCAAAAGCATCAAACTCTGAAAATTTACATGCCCAAAACGAGCATGCCATAGCTCTGCATCATGCATAGCAGGAGTATGGGCAGCCACTGTATTTGCATCATAAGTGCGCTTGTCATAGCTGTCCAGCTTATACAAGCCTTTGTATCGTGTTCCAGAAGTGACTATTTCATAACCCTTTGATGGGTCTTTTACCAAACACTTCCCATCTTCAAATTCAACCTTTAAACCTTGGTCGTTTATGGCTGAGACGGAGAGTAGATTTTTCTTTATTCCTAGAACATACAATACATTTCTCATACATATATTGGCACCATTGGCTGCAATAAGTATGACATTACCAATTCCCTTTACTGGATATGTGGTATGATCTGCACATGATACAGTGCGGCCATTTGAAGCATACCAACAAGTGCGGCCATATACCAAGTGCTGAAATACATCTTTGCATGAAGTGATGTGGCTCGAAGCACCACTATCAAAATACCATGATGCATTCTGTCTGTCAGATGCAATGCAAGACATATCAGTGTCTGAAGCACCTGGTGTGTCACTAGTGCATGTGACCAAAAAAGTGTACTCTTCCTGGATTACATTAGCTGATTGTTTTGCTTTGTCATCCGAAGAGTCTGCTACTGCATTGCCTGCTTCTTTCTTTTTCTCTTTTGCAATCCTTTTCCTACATTCACTGATGTAGTGTCCAGGCTTATGGCAGTAGTGACATTTGCCCTTCTTTTTGGGCTTGTTTGCATCCCCTTTGTCAGACTTTTCACCACTAGAAGAGGGCTGTCCATGACCAGCCTTGCTAGACTGTTGTCCCCCATGCTTAAAGCTCTTTGCTTTACCCTTATCCTTGGCTGTAAATGCCTTTTCTCCACCACGGTTGCTCGATATGTTTGCTCTTGTTTGCTCTTCCTGCAAGAGTAAACCCACGAGCTCTTCAAAAGTGACGGGATCACCACCTCCTCTCATTGAGAGATTGAGAGAGGTGTGAAAACCCAAGTAGGAAGGCGGTAAAGAATGAAGAGTGTTGGTGACCATCTGTCTGTCTGGGATAACCTCATCAATGTTGAGCAATTGTTCCTGCAAATCTTTCACTTTGGTGAGATGATCAGTCATAGAGTCACCCTCTTCCTGCAAGAGTAAACCCACGAGCTCTTCAAAAGTGACGGGATCACCACCTCCTCTCATTGAGAGATTGAGAGAGGTGTGAAAACCCAAGTAGGAAGGCGGTAAAGAATGAAGAGTGTTGGTGACCATCTGTCTGTCTGGGATAACCTCATCAATGTTGAGCAATTGTTCCTGCAAATCTTTCACTTTGGTGAGATGATCTGCCATAGAGTCACCCTCATCCATAGAAAGAAGATCCAATTGCCTCTTCAAGTAGGCAACTCTTGCCTCGTTGCGTACATGATACATTGCTTCCAATGTGTCCCATGCAAGCTTCGATGTCTTGCACGAACAAATGTGCGGAATAATAGTCCTTTTCACTGAAAGGGCTATCAATGACATGGCCTGTGCATCTCTAGAGTCCCATCTCTTCTGTTCTTGTGTGGGAGCAGGATCTACATCAGCAGGAGCTCTTTGAGCACCTCCCCTTTGAGGCGTGGCTGGCTGAATGGTATGTGGGCGTGTGTCATCACCACACACGATGCCCCAAAGCCCTTTGGCTACCAGCAAATTACGGATCATAAAACTCTAGAGGGAGTAATTAGATCCATCCAGCTTGTCCTCCTGGGTGAGCACACCAAACACATCTGTAGCATTCTGTGCCATGTCAACAAAATATATCTGCAAGCAAACCAAGCACCAATGTGCACTGCCAGGCAACCAAATGTCCTGTGCAAATGTATGCCTGCAAACCAAAGCAAGTGTAAACCTGCACCAAATTGTCCAATTACACTCAATGTGTATACATACGCGACAAATGGCAGCTGTAATGCTCAATTACATGCTCCAATCAGAAAATCCCCAATTTTTATGCACTCCAATCGCTTCAATGTGCATCTAATTGGCCAATTTTCACAAAAGCCCCAAATTTCTGCAAATGTAAGAGCTCCAATTTGCCAATTTTGACCTCAATTTTGAAAAACCCCCAAATTGCAGGCAAAGCAAAATGCCCAATTTTTTCAATTTGTCCTGAAATTGATAAATCTCCCAAATTTCTTGAATCCTGTACCACGTGGGCAGCGAGGAAGACCTTGTTGAAGGTAGTCGCAGGTGAAGGCGTTGGAGGGAGTTGTTGTTGTAGAGAGTCGTTGCAGAGCACGGATGGCAAGACGGAGGCGTGCAGAGCTGCAGATGGGTGCACACAAGTCACAAGGTGTGCAGAGGACAGCAAGGCGGAGCAGACGGAAGCGGCAGCCGTGGGCCAATTGTAGGCGGGAGAATAGTAGACGGGCGCTGAACGGTGGCGGACCAGCAGAAAAGTGCTCTGGACAGAGGCGGACCAGCAGAAAAGGGCGTTGTGCAGCTGTCGGGTCCTAGCTGCGGCAGGTGTCGGGCGAGCAGCAAAAGGAGGGAGCAGCACGCGCTTTGGAGTCGCTTGTCGAGCAGGCGGGGCAAAGGCGACGGGGCTCCCGGTGCTTGTGTCAGGCTGGACCAGCCGGGACGGAGCAGACGAAGGCGCAGGGAGAGTGGACGCACTGGCGTCGAACAAAGGCCACGCATGGGCTAGCGCGCACGGAGGCCGGAGCAGACGGCGAGTACCGGGTAGACGGACGGAACAGCGACTTCGACGGAGGTCGAACGGGTGCTGGGCGCTGCTGGGCACGGTGGTGTCGGGCGAGCGAGTCGGCGAACGGCGAACGGCCTGAACAGAACGGAACGGTGAGGAGGGCAGGCGCGAACGAGCGATGGTGGGCACCGACGGACGGCGCACCTGGCCGGAGGGTTTGCTGGGACGCCGGCTGCAGCAGGGGAGGCGCCGCCGCGAGGCTGGGCGGCGGTGGTGGGCTCCCCAGTAGTGCCGCCCGATTCTGGTGGCTGGACGGAGGAGCGTCGACGGAACTGGCGGACGAAAATTCACAGTCGACGGAAAAACGCAGGCGACGGAATTTGGCAGCCTGTGGACGGAATTTTGCAGGAATTTCAGCAGATTCTGCACAGCCACCACCCCAAGGCCAGCTCCCAGCTCTGATACCAAATGTTGGGTGTTGGACTCACACACTCACACACACAAACCTGCACATTAGGGTTAGGTGCAGGGTAGAGAAGCTCACACAAAGAAATGAGAGAGAGAGAGAGAGAGAGAGAGAGAGCCAAAAGTGTGGTATCCACAAAATGCAAGTCAACCCTTGCATGTGTGCCACATCCATATAATACAGAAGTACAAAATATTATATGTTAAGAGTGTCCTTTCACACTTGATGTCCAAGGGGAAAAACCACATGGGAAAAAGTGCCCTTGGTTAAGCCCTGTTCACACATAGCACTACCATAAGTGAGCATATGCCTACAAAGAGATGTATATAGAGATAGAGTTATAGAGAAGAGATGTATAAACCCCAAAAACGTTCAAAATGCCTTGCAAGAATCAACCCAGCTGGTCAATAAGACCAAGACCAAGGACACTCCAGAGAGTTCTTGTGAATTAAATCAATTGGGGTAAAAGAGGGGCAGCAAAGAGGGAGAAAATTTAATAAATTTGCAGCCTTTACATGTGTGAACAGTGAAAGAACACATTGCACTTTACTCTCTGAACTCTCTTGTGAATGATGTTCACTCTAGTAATTACACAGGCAGAAGAGAGGCCACCAATAGCGCCACCCAAGTTGCCTCGCTGCCTCGACACACCTACTGCAGGGCTGTCTGGCATGTATTTTAGACCCAGACCCCATGTGGGCTGCGCTGGCCGCTCACTCCATGCTTTGCTACTCTGCTCTTGAGCAGGCGTCTGGCATCCGCTTCCATCACCCTGTGGGCTCATTGTGTGTTGCTCCCTTGTCCAACCCTACCCTACACTAATCCTTTGAAGTTGCCAAGCAGCAGGGTGCATTGCAAGAGATGATAGAGAGTAGTCAAGCTCTGAAGGCCCAATTTCCCTGTTTTCATTTTCAGAAATGGGCTGCCGGTATCATAGAACACGGTGGAGTAGGATACATCAACCCTAGATGCATGGTCCATTGGTCAGTGCTGCCCAGCTCACCATGGTACAATAATGCAATGGTACTTGTATTGTGCGCGAAGAAAGAATTGTGCCCATATTTGGCTCGTCCAATGGTGTCAAACTTGTGATGGACAAAAGTAACACTTTCTGAGCGAAAATGCTTTAGTCTGCATACGCTCCCATAATCCATTCAAGCTTCTTGCTACCTGACTCCAAGAATAGAATGTTGGATCTGACAACGCTTGCCCAAATGGTTGTGATGGCAGAGGTAGATGCAAAGGAGGCGGAGCGATTGGGCAACATGCCCACATGCATATGGCACATCCCTAAGAACCCCCACCTGAATTGGGTATATGCGTGCCCCCCTATCAAGTATCTAGATAGAAGGCTGGCATTGAAAGTGGGTGGCACTACGTGGCAAAAGCTGTAGGTGTCACGTGCACACCATTCAGGTGTACAGTGACATGGCATTATTTTATGGCATGGCATCATCACGCATTTAATCAGGATTTATCAGGCATTTTATGGACATTTAAATGAATGTTTTCAGCATGTACCACATGGTATGGGTTGGATTCAGCATTGTAGCATCATATCAACCATCTAGACAAAAGCATTGGGGCTTGTGGAGGCAGGCGACAGCATTCAAGTCAGCCGACCAGCCTTTAAAGCATTTATGGCATTTAAATGGCAGTCGTGAGCATATTCAGAGCTGGCCGACTGCAGCCAAGCTGGCCGACCAGCACCAATTCCCCATATATAAAGAAACACATCATTTCAGCATAGACATCTGGATCTTGGCTGGGAACAGCAGCGCATCCACGCATCAGCATATTCAGCCATCTTCCCAACTCCTACATAGAGGGATACCAGCATACAAGTGGTGGAACTCAGCATTGGAGTCAGGACAGCCATCTTTCAGCCATCCTTCATCATTATTCAACATGTTTCCCTCTCTTCCAGGGGTAGACATCATCTAGGACAGCATAGATCCCTTTGGATCTCATTGTAACCGCATTCATCATCTAATATAGCTGCATTGCATTGACACATATTTGTCTATCTCTTAAACATCATTAAGTGCAGTTTAGTTAGACTAAGGTTGTGATTATTACGGTCGAAGACCTCACATGTCACATTGGTATCAGAGCGTTACAGGGTAACCAGCCTTAGATCATGTTCATTCCATCAATCATTCAGTCAGACATCATGTTAATCGCTTTCGCACAGTTAAACCCAGTTCTCAAAATCTTGCAGACCACCCTTAGGGATTTTCCCTTAGGTATGCATTAGTAACCCATCCATCTGCATTCTTGCACAGCATATAGGGTTGCACATGGCTTGCATAGTAGTCATCTTAGCAGTCAGTCTTGCATCCGCAAGGCATACATGTTTGCCCATGAACTCTCTGAGGAAGAATGACATCCATCATCAAAGGAGGACATAAGTTTTGGGCTTCAACTGGCAGCAGCAGCAGGGGGTTTCTCTTCCACAGAAGACGGAAGCTTGCTCCAACATCGCCTCAGGAGGTTCAGAGCTTCAGGAACGATGGAGATGGTAGGTGAAAGGTTTCCACAGGCAAGTCAAGGGTGACTCAGGTATTTCCAAGCAGTTTTAGCAGCATTTGCCGTTCAGTTCCCGCAGTATATAGAGTCTTGGCTCAAAGGATTTCACTCCTGCAGACGACCTCAGTCCCGGTAGCAGAAGACAGAAGGGGGCAGTGGTTCGGAGGAGAAGGATCACAGAGGAGTCGAAGGTTGCCAGGTATACCACCCAGCAATAGTTTAGCAGCGGGGAATGTCACGTGCACACCATTCAGGTGTACAGTGACATGGCATTATTTTATGGCATGGCATCATCAGGCATTTAATCAAGATTTATCAAACATTTTATGGACATTTAAATGAATGTTTTCAGCATGTACCACATGGTATGGGTTGGATTCAGCATTGTAGCATCATATTAACCATCTAGACAAAAGCATTGGGGCTTGTGGAGGCAGGCGACAGCATTCAAGTCAGCCGACCAGCCTTTAAAGCATTTATGGCATTTAAATGGCAGTCGTGAGCATATTCAGAGCTGGCCGACTCTGCAGCCAAGCTGGCCGACCAGCACCAATTCCCCATATATAAAGAAACACATCATTTCAGCATAGACATCTGGATCTCTTCAGCGTTTTCCTTCCTAGGAGCAAAGGGGGATATAGTTCAGCATCCAACAGTGTGTTTCCTTCAGCGTTTCTACACCAAGAGGGCTGGGAACAGCAGCGCATCCACGCATCAGCATATTCAGCCATCTTCCCAACTCCTACATAGAGGGATACTAGCATACAAGTGGTGGAACTCAGCATTGGAGCTAGGACAGCCATCTTTCAGCCATCCTTCATCATTATTCAGCATGTTTCCCTCTCTTCCAGGGGTAGACATCATCTAGGACAGCATAGATCCCTTTGGATCTCATTGTAACCGCATTCATCATCTAATATAGCTACATTGCATTGACACATATTTGTCTATCTCTTAAACATCATTAAGTGCAGTTTAGTTAGACTAAGGTTGTGATTATTACGGTCGAAGACCTCACATGTCACATTGGTATCAAAGCGTTACAGGGTAACCAGCCTTAGATCATGTTCATTCCCATCAGTCATTCAGTCAGACATCATGTTAATCACTTCCGCACAGTTAAACCCAGTTCTCAAAATCTTGCAGGCCACCCTTTGTTGAAATTTGAGCATAATGATGAGCTATGGTGGATCAAACACTAGAATCAACATCATTAACAAAGTGATTAGCAAATAATTAAGATGTAATTAGTGGGTAATTAGCAAATAGATTAATGTAGGCATGGATACTCAAAAACCAGCAAATTCTCATTAGGGCTATGCCTCAATTTATAGAGTTTACATCAAGCATCAAATCCCATTGATTTCTCCATGATTCACTCCCAGAATATCTCCACCTCTTGCCTGATTCTCTCCACCTCTTCTCTTTTCCCTGAATATCTCCCAGAATAACTCCACGCTCCTAAATTCTCTCATGCTACCCTTTATTCTCTCCCAGTAGATTCTTCTCACCTTTTCACAGGTTCTTTCACAATTACATCTCCTCCTTTACAGCCTCTAACCAAGGGCTTGTTCCCGCACACACCCTATTCACTTGTATATTTCAACACCTCCCCTCAAGTGAATAATCCTAGCACACCTGGACCCTATACCAAGTTTCCCTCTTACTTGATAGCCCGCGACCAGTGCCTCAAGTCCCTAAACTCCATAGTCCTTGACACTCTCTCTCTCTATGTGTCCAAGGCTACTATAAGTGCCCGCGACCTTGACTAAAGTGCTCACACATACATCTACCACGTGGCCTACATCATCGGTGGCTCAGAGGTGGTTTTACTTTATTGGGGCAGGTTACATTGGGTTGTGGGGTCTCTCTCTCTCTCTCTCTCTCTCTCTCTCTCTCTCTCTCTCTCTCTCTCTCTCTCTCTCTCTCAGAAAAGATGATCCGACTCCACTTCCTTTGGAGCCTCCATGAAGTTTGCCGATGTCGTTCCTTCTTCACTGGGTTTGCTGTACAGTCTCTCGCCATGTGTCCTGGCTTTCCACATTTGTGGCAAGTGAAGGTCCTTCCTCCTACTCTGCCATTTCCTCGTCCTCGTCCTCCAGAGAATCCTCCTCGGGTGAAGAATGCTTTTTCCTCTCCTGCTGTTGAGTCGAGCTCTTTCTTCTCTTTGCCTCTGCTCTCTTGCTCTAGTAGAGCTCTTTCTTCTCTTTGCCTCTGCTCTCTTGCTCTAGTAAAGCTGCTTCTATCTCGTGTATCTTCAATTCAGGTACATTCTTTAGTGTTGCTACAATGTTTTTATAATCTCCTTTTTCCACACTCTTCAGAAGTACAGCTAATGCTTCATCATCTTCTACCTTTTTGCCAATAGCTGCCAGCTGTTGCTTAATGCTTTTATATTTGTTCAAGTGTGTGATTAAAGGTTCACTTTCCTTCATGTCCAATTTGTAGAATTGCATTAATAGATTTATCTTGGAATTTTTTGCTTGTGTACCAAATAATTTATTGAGTTCATCCCATGCATCTTTTGCCCACTGTATCCCTGTGATATGATGAATGATTTCATCATTTAAACTGAGTGCAATAAGTCCCAATGCTTTTTCATTCCTGCTCTTCCACTCATTTTTTCCTCTCTCTGGGCATTCATCTCTCCCTTCAACTAATCCCCACAGATTTTTCCTCATCAGCAAATAAATGGTTTTTGTCTACCACCATGTATAAAACTGTTCCCCATTAAATTTGGCTATTTCCTGTGCTGAACTCATGGTGATGTGAAGGGGGTCTTACCTCTTGATCCAATTTCAAGATTCAAGGGCAGTGTCTACCCTTTTACAACTCAATGTGGTGTTTGATAGATGATTACAATAATTTTATCAGCATAAAATCACCATTAAATTAAGGGTAACCAATTTCTACGGGATGGTTGGAGTATCAAACCAACTCCGATTTTGCAATCTGAAGCTATAGGGATCTGTATCAAATACCTAATGGTTAATTTGAACCCTCAATTGCACCAAAATACAGTGATTAGCACTGATTAATCACTGATTAGCAAATTAATGCTCTGTTTTGTGTGCAGAAAACAGAGTATGCGGGGAGCCCAGATCTAGTGCCTTACACTTGAAATGAGCTCAAATGCTTTCAAAGGCATCAATAGCAATGAGTCTAGTAGAGGATTAAGCCAAGAAACACAAGATTTTACCAAATATTGAAAGCTTAATCTCTGTTTTACCAAAGTCACCTGCAGATTTGATGAAGAGCTTGGATCTCACTGTAGACTTGATGAAATTGAATTCTGTCTTCACCAGCTTGTAGAGCATGCTTGAAAACCCCCGGGGCTAAGAGGAATTAGAAAGATTTGACTTGAGCAAGAAGAAATCTCCAATCTGCTTCAGAAAAAAGGCACCAGCGAAAATAGCGATTTCTCCTAAATTACTTCGCGGTTTGCTGCGCCGTCTTGATGAGCTTGAAGCTAGGTGTGTTGGCTAGCTTGTGTTAGAAGGGCAAGACCTAATTTAGAGTGTACAAGCTGAATGGAGTCCTCCACTGGCTGGGGGTGAAGGGGTGAAGTGAAAACTAACTAAAAATTTGATTATTTGCTAATTATCTACTAATCTTGATTAATTAACTAATGGGCTCATAAACCTAATTGATTCTAGGCATGGCTCTGATACCATGTTGAAATTTGAGCATAATGATGAGCTATGGTGGATCAAACACTAGAATCAACATCATTAACAAAGTGATTAGTAAATAATTAAGACGTAATTAGTGGGTAATTAGCAAATAGATTAATGTAGGCATGGATACTCAAAAACCAGCAAATTCTCATTAGGGCTATGCCTCAATTTATAGAGTTTACATCAAGCATCAAATCCCATTGATTTCTCCATGATTCACTCCCAGAATATCTCCACCTGTTGCCTGATTCTCTCCACCTCTTCTCTTTTCCCTGAATATCTCCCAGAATAACTCCACACTCCTAAATTCTCTCATACTACCCTTTATTCTCTCCCAGTAGATTCTTCTCACCTTTTCACAGGTTCTTTCACAATTACATCTCCTCTTTTACAGCCTCTAACCAAGGGCTTGTTCCCGCACACACCCTATTCACTTGTATATTTCAACACCCTTAGGGATTTTCCCTTAGGTATGCATTAGTAACCCATCCATCTATATTCTTGCACAGCATATAGGGTTGCACATGGCTTGCATAGTAGTCATCTTAGCAGTCAGTCTTGCATATGCAAGGCATACATGTTTGCCCATGAACTCTCTGAGGAAGAATGACATCCATCATCAAAGGAGGACATAAGTTTTGGGCTTCAACTGGCAGCAGGGGGTTTCTCTTCCACAGAAGACGAAAGTTTGCTCCAACATCGCCTCAGGAGGTTAAGAGCTTCAGGAACGACGGAGATGGTAGGTGAAAGGTTTCCACAGGTCAGGGGTGACTCAGGTATTTCCAAGCAGTTTTAGCATCGTTCAGTTCCCGTAGTATATAGAGTCTTGGCTCAAAGGATTTCACTCCTGCAGACGACCTCAGTCCCGACAGCAAAAGACAGAAGGGGGCAGTGGTTCGGAGGAGAAGGATCACAGAGAAGTCGAAGGTTGCCAGGTATACCACCCAGCAACAGTTTAGCAGCTGGGAATGTCATGTGCACACCATTCAGGTGTACAGTGACATGGCATTATTTTATGGCATGGCATCATCAGGCATTTAATCAGGATTTATCAAGCATTTTATGGACATTTAAATGAATGTTTTCAGCATGTACCACATGGTATGGGTTGGATTCAGCATTGTAGCATCATATTAACCATCTAGACAAAAGCATTGGGACTTGTGGAGCCGACAGCATTCAAGTCAGTCGACCAGCCTTTAAAGCATTTATGGCATTTAAATGGCAGTCGATCGTGAGCATATTCAGAGCTGGCCGACTGTAGCCAAGCTGGCCGACCAGCACCAATTCCCCATATATAAAGAAACACATCATTTCAGCATAGACATCTGGATCTCTTCAGCGTTTTCCTTCCTAGGAGCAAAGGGGGATACAGTTCAGCATCCAACAGTGTGTTTCCTTCAGCGTTTCTACACCAAGAGGGCTGGGAACAGCAGCGCATCCTGCTTAGGGAGCTCATGTCAGGGTTGGTTGCTACACCCGCTCACCCTCTCTTGCAAGCCTTGTGCGTTCTCCTTCATAGCACATGGCTATCCCTATTTTGATGTTGCGGATGGCAAACGACCTCCCATGGCAGCTAGTGTGTTTGTGGCAGCAGGGGGATGTAGTGCTGCTGCCAAATCATCATATGAGATCCGTCGAATGCAGCAATGCCGGTGCTTTGTAGTAAGTGCTGCTCTAAAACCCCTCGCTCTTTCGAGCCATCTTCAAGGCCAAGGCCAAGGCCTCAAAGTAATATTCACATATGGGTCCTGCTACATCCTTTCAACCCTTGACAGCGCTATTAATTGAAAGCTACAATCCCTCCTTTCAACCCTTGGCAAAGCTATTAATTAAAAGCTGGCAGAGGCAGCCTTTTTAAAAATTAAAATTTTGAAACTATTTGTTTTTATGAAATATAAAAGTCAATGTTAAAAGTTAAAAGGGGCTAAAAGAACACACGTTTCATTTTAACATCGCTTGTGCTCCTGCTACATAGATGTCTCCTTAATGTATAGCTTCATCGAGAGCATACTTTAGGTTCTTATCTAATCAAGCTCAAATGATTGTAGAGTTGAAATCATACTTAGATCCTCAAATCTCCTCAAGCATATACTCTATTTTTTCTAGAACACCACACTTGTCATGCATGTCATGCTAGCACACTTACCATATAGTACCATAAGCTTGTAGGACCTCATGTCATATGACCCCTACTACACAAATGGTGCACGACCACTAATAATTCACTACTATGGCCAACAATCAACTGTATGTAATGTCCTCGTTGGTTAAAGCCTAGTAAAGCTTAGTGGGGTTCCCTCTTGTACTACTTATGTCATGCTACTTTTGATGGTGTTTATAGATAAAATCAAAGGTAATATGTAGAGTGCAGCGTGCTCCAACAAGAAATAATAGCCAATACCTCCCTATTTATTTTCTTTTTGTTAAATATGATGCTTGCCTGATTGATATGCAATGTGCATACCAATGTTAAAAAAGAAAGCAAAACATAAGGTTGATAGGGACTTACCATTACTATGTTTCAGAAATTAAAAAAGCAAACACACTGTAATGTTAATGGTATGTTTCAAAAATAAAGAAAGCAAAATATTGACAAGGATGGACATAGCTATGTTTCAAAAAGAAAAAAAGCAAACACGTTACACACTGTTGTTGACAGGCAAACATCACATAAGCTTTTGAATAAGAATTAGAATTTAGGAGAAATAAGAGCAATGTACCTAGCAAGGTCGAGACTCGAGGGCGCTTGGCAAAGGTACACATGTTGAGAGTCGAGACGGAGGTGAACTCTGGGTAGATCGTAGAATACAGGAGGGTGAGGGCTGAGGTCATGCGCAGCTTGCAGAGAAATAGAGGGAAAGAGATCGCAAGCTTGATGGCACAGCGCGCTCTTTTACGAAAGTGAGGGTTTTCAATTTTCAAATTGCAATTTGCATAATGCATTCGTTTCACAAAGATGAAGTTAAATTAGTGAATTCAAACTCAAAGTATATTGGAATTTGGCCTGCTCAGCTAGAAGTTCCATATATATATATATATATATATATACCACCCTAATGGTAATTATTCCAAAAATATAAGTTACCAAATGGTAACTTATTTGAAACCTTGAGTTACCATTATGTAACTTGATCCCCAACCAAGCTACCAAATGGTAACCCCAATTGGAGCTCGGGTTACAATTGGTAACTTTTTTGGCCTTTGGTTACAAGGTGGTTACCAAATTTATGCAGTGCCTACGTGTGAACAGGCCATAGTACATAGGAAAAGCACTTCCACTGTCCACACGTTCGAAATTTGGAAGCGATATAACGCCATTGAAGGTTTTCATACACGGGACCGACGAGAGACGTCCATTAAAGAGGAGCTTGGATTCCCACTAGAGGCAAGAGGGTCCGTGAAGGTAATGATTGGCGTGCAAGTGATAGTGGCAGGGGGGGTTAGGAAATAATAAATATTTAACTATTAAAGCTGAGGTTGTGGTGGGCCAATTGCTGACGTCAATTGAACCGTTTGCGAAAAGAATCATTTATTCGTTTAAATTTTATGATTTTGCAATGATGTGGACGGAAATAATTCGCAAAGGAAAAAGCATTTTACTCGTCTAAAAATTACGTAATCATGAGAAAAATCTTGGGAATGTGTAATTGTGATTTCGCAATTTCCAAAATGACTGGGGTCCTCTTTCTTGTTAGGGCAAAATAGGATATAATTATATTCAGAAATTTAAAAATACTACAAAATGTGAGGCTAGGTGACTTTTTCTTTTTCTTTTTCTTTTTGAAATGAAAAAGTTGCCTGGCTGGCATGAGTACAAACGGGCCCATCGGGCGGGTACACACCGCACTTTGCAGTGACCGTTTTCTATTTGACCCTTTTGTGCACACCCCCAACGGTCCAAACCCAACAAAAAGCAAACCAAAAATAAATGGACCTACTAAAGAACCATTGTATACACACTTACTCCTCTTGAGACTATCATGGTCAATGTGGCTGTCAAAATAAAGGCATGGTCCAAACCCAACAAAAAGCAAACCAAAAATAAATGGACTTACTAAAGAACCATTGTATACACACTTACTCCTCTTGAGACTATCATGGTCAATGTGGCTGTCAAAATAAAGGCATCCCTATTAGCATCTCTTCTCTATATTATCTTAAGGAAGAGTTTCACAAACAAAGCTTCCACATGGCAAGAATTTGGAGGTTTCGGAAGAGGAGGAGGAAGTTTGAGTGGAACTTGAATTTGGAGTCTCAAAAGACGTGCGAAAGCACGAGTTGCCCACTAGTGTAAAAAATCCAAGTCGGTGTTTTCTTCTCTCCTTGCACATCTCTATACCATTCTCTTCACGAGTCACAATCATCCCTGCCAATCGCCATCAATGCAAAATGGGAACCTCCGGCCATGAAACGACGTGCATGTACAAGGGTCGACTAGTTTTTCTAAAAGGGCTCCCGGCTCCGCCAATTTCCCTTGCCTGGGAAACAGGCCTCCCCTTCTCCATTCCCTCTCCTTAATGGTTTCTAACTAAAGCCTTATGTGACTCACTTAAACCTCAATTTATACCTCATTGCCCAGCTTTAAAGACTAACACTAATACATAGGCTAATTTGCAACTTAGCTAGTTAGTGCATATTCAGATTTTGTGAGTAGTGCATATTTTGTGAGTAATGCATATTTCATTAATGCCCACTGCCCATGACATTAATGAAATATAAGACAATGTATTAAATAATGATACCAAAAGTAAAAAATTCAAGTTACAGACAAAAAGGAAAACGACATTTTATTAATCCACTAGAAGTATTATTTTTGTACATGCTCTGAGAAACTCTGCAGCTTTCTCTTCGGATGAATTTATGTACGCCTCTACAGGATCCACATCAAGTGGACTGTCTTCCACAGTCCACATCAAGTAGACTGTCTTCCACAAGGATGGGATTATTGTAACCACCTGTCGGAACACCATCCTCTTGACTGTCTAGGAGGGCCTATGGATCTCCTTCTTCTGCTGCATGGGATGGCCTCGGAAGGAAGTACCTGGCAGACTCACCTTTAATATAGTGATCTCTGAAGAATACTTTTCTTATATCGAAGATCTCAGCGAACTCAGGAGTCTTCAAGCACTTCCACACGACACGAGCCCTGCTAGAATCCATGCCATTGCTAGCTTTAGGAATGATCCACTGGGCGCTTGGAAAATATTTGCCACTTCTCATCGTCTTCAGAAGAGTCACACCCAACGTGACTGTCCATTTGTCGAAGAGTCACACCCAACATAGTGTTCGCCCTCTCGAGATCTCCTCAACAGACACGTTGTGTGCATGGAAACGAAAGTGAGGTTTATGCAGATCTTTGAGACAGTAGCCTACCATTCCCTCAAATGTATGCATCTTTATCTGGCGTAATACACGACACATAACAATACCGCCCAGTGGTTTATTTACTTTCCACATCAAGTAGTGCCTAACGGTTTTGCCTACTGATATTACAGACGTTAACAGTATGTGGGCAACCATCTGGAAATGAAGATGGTGCAAAGTTCCACCTCTCTCAAGCGAGAAGACAGCCTGAGTGCATTCGTGACACACAAACTCAACAAGAGAATCCCAGAGAGAGATGTTCACATCATCATTTCCAATCCCGATAGTGATAGACAACTCCAATGTCATCTTCAGATTGTTGTGCAGCTGGGGAACTGTGGACATGCTACGGGTGGGTTTGTTGGATGGATAGCAGGCGTTCCACATTAATTAATGCGACCCATAAATAAAACATCGTAGGCATATATTGGTCATGAATGTGTACACCTTCACATTTTGGGGACTCCTTTGCATCTTAATTTGGAGATGCGCCCTAAAGTTTTCTTATAATAAATAAAATTTCAAAAGATGCATTTGTAAGATCCTCTTGAAGACTTTCAAGGGTTTCTCACTCCAATTTTAACTTGGGCCTTGGCCATGGAATGCAAAGCGGCATACCATCAATTTCCCAAATTTTCTTATCATTTCTTGCCATCTATCTCTCGAATATTTCATCTTGCCGCAAAGAGGATTCCCATGCATGGGTAGTGATGAGGGAGTGACATTGAGGCCAAGTTTGAGTTGAAAACGTAACTGTGCCAAAATAGGTAGAGTCTTGTTTGTGAAGCAAAAGACGAGTTCGTTTTATCCTGGAGCCTACTTAACTTTGCCTTGAGAGGAGAAGGAAAAATGCAACCTTCATTTTGTAGTAGCTGGATGAAAGTATGAAGAAAATGTTTGTTCAAAATTCTTCAATCCGTAGTGAGAAGCATGTCAAGTTCACTCAAATTTTTTCCCCGAACCCTATTGTGAAGGCCAATTTTACTAACATGCTATTCAATGCACTTATGGCTAAGTTTACTTTGTGGTATAGGAAAGGTACCTTACATTCAATGGATAATTAAGCTCTCATAATGAGTATGGGGAGGACACCTTACATGGATAGTGATGGCATTGGTTGACCATGTGATGATATTAAATAGCTATGGGGCTACTGATGCCAGGTAATGAAATCAACCCCATGGTGCTTGTGCGAGCTCCTAGCCGGCTTGCCGAATAACAATTGGGTTGGCCGATGTTACATTGCCCTTCAGTTCGCATATAGAGATGGAGAGAGGTTGCCTCCACATTCGTGCTTCAACTCCCCACATTGATATATAGGAAGGTTGGGGAGAGAGAAAGGGCGGGGAAGAAGAAAACAATGTGTCGCACATGCATAGGTTTTGTGAGTAAGTGGTGAGGCCAAAGGCACGCGTGGTGAGGATAGTGCAATTAAGAGCGGCACCCTATGGAGCACTTAGGAGACTTGATAGATAATTAATAATGGCTTTACCTAACCCCTTGTTTCCCTCAACGAACCTACTTCACTCCCTTGCACCAACCTAGTTTCCTATACATTCCAACCTCCTACAGAGCTTACATAGAAGACATCCATATACAAAACCTTTTCGTGTTCGCTACTTGAAACTATTCATATGAAAATAGAATGACTACAGAGGTTAAACAAGACTAATCAATGAGTGTGGCTATAAACAATGCTTAAATGCAAAAGACAAGTAATATAAGCAATGTGAGTCATCCCCCGTAGGGCACCGCTCTAATGACGATTTCCCAACTCGTTGTGAACAAGATGTCCACCCCAGCAATTTTTGAAATGGGCCACATGGTGGCGGGCTCAATGGGTCGTGCATGAGAACTTGCCAAGTGGCACGTGGGCCTCCAGACCCTCAATGTGAACAACCCCTATCAATGATCAATGATGGCTTATTTTGGCTTTAAAAAATGCCACTTATTAAAAAAAACATGATTAGTCTTTTGAACTAGTTTTATAAAAAAATCTATTAACCACAGTGCCTGAGTGCTGTAATGCACATTGCACACTGAATGTGGTCAGATCGCCATTATAGCTCCCCTTGCCTTTCCCTGAAAACCTCTCTTTGTCCTTGGTTGTAAGTTGGACTGCAGCAATTCATGATGAATCAGGATAATAAATATTGATGATAGCGATACTTATACATTTCAATTTCAAAATAAGAATTCAGAAACAAGGAGTATTTTACACCCCCCCCCCAAAAAAACAATACACTGGAACTCTGGCCATCCTCCTGCATAAAAAGCTTCTCCGATTTCGTGCTGTTGTGAGCGTGGCAGTAAGCCCCTTGGCAGTGCTCTCCATGGCTACTCTTCGAAGCATGCAAGTGCTTGTATGCCTCCTTATGTTATCATTCTGGGGAGCCCTCTCCCAAAGCAATCCTTCAGTCGCTCACACCACTGCATTTCAAGCCGATTTTGATGTCATGTGGGCAACTGATCATATCAAGTCTTCTCCAGACGGGCGCATGTGGAACCTAGTCCTTGATCAGACCTCAGGTTAATGGCCTTACAACGTAATTAACGATTAATCAGCAATTCATCCCTGCTAAATGTATGCAGTTGGGTGGGTGCAAGGTTAATTGACCATGAATTCGGATTTGTTTGCATACACTTAGTATGTTTTCATGTTAATGCATGTTGCCGCGCAGGTTCCGGCTTCCAGTCGAAAGGCAAGTTCAGATTTGGGTGGTTCAGCATGAAGCTGAAGCTGGTTCCAGGGGACTCTGCAGGCGTGGTTACTGCGTACTATGTAAGTGGTGTTCAAGCTAATGTCGTTGTATAATTAGGGTGTTATGATTAATTCCATTGTGATAAGGTGCTGTGTGTGATGGGTTGGGTTTTGGGGGTGGTGCAGTTATCTTCCAACACAGAGAATAGGGACGAGATGGACTTTGAGTTTCTGGGCAACAAGAGTGGGCAGCCATACGTGCTGCAGACCAACATGTATGTGAACGGGATTGGGGGCCGCGAGCAGAGGATGGACCTGTGGTTTGATCCCACGGACGAGTTCCACACCTATTCCATTCTCTGGAACAGCCACTCCACTGTGTAAGAAAGACCCTCACTTGTTGCATGTTAATTATCTAAGCATCCCTTCATGTGCTATTATTTTTTCTAATCAGTTGAAAGATGTGAATCATTTTCTGATTGTTTTTTTCTTATGCACATGTATCTGTCCACTCTGCCACATGTACTTGTCCACTCTACTGCACATGTATTTGTCCACAATGTTAGGTTGGTTTCAGACAGGGTGATGGATTAGATGGTCAAACTCGCCACCAAGCGCATAGCCCAGTTGTTAGGGTGTTTGATGTCCATGCATGAGGTTGCTGCTCAAACCCTTTGGCGACTTGAGGTGGTGCCTTGTAAAGATGGGGTGTGTAGTAATTTCCAATGTCTGTTGGAATGTTTGCCACCTCAGATGCAACTCTTTCAGCAGTTCTTGTCTGAATTTAGCCTTACAAATAATGACTTCTATGCATAGTCTTAGAGGACTTTGTAGATACTTAATAATGGTTATAAGCCACTGCAAGTAGTGCATAATAAAATGACTTAGGAGGTTAAACAATGACTAACCAATGTGAGTGGGGAGAGAAATTGTGCTTTAAATTCAAGAGGAAAGTAATACAAGCAATGCAAGTAGTTCAAGTAGTCCACTAGGCACCGCCCTAACCCCAATGCTTACAGAAAACTGGTCTTTAGTGTACTTTCAACGGGCAAGAAATTAAGAAAATAAATTTTATTAAACACATATATATATATATATTTGGTTATTAAACCAGTTAATAGCAAGATTTTTATTAATGAAAACCGACTCTTTCTAGACCAGTTGAGAAAACAGTTTTTTTTCGTGAGCACTGGCCCTAACCAAGCTTTTGAGCAGAATTAAAGCTTTGGACAATAATTGATTGCATTTGCATGTGTTGCAGGTTCTACGTGGATCAGGTCCCCATAAGGGTGCACAGAAACACCCCAAAAACGGAGGCTATGTATCCATCCAAGCAGCCCATGTATGTCTTCTCCAGCATATGGAACGGGGACGGGTGGGCGACCAGGGGAGGTCTGGACAAGATCAATTGGCAGGCCGGCCCCTTCGTCTCAACCTACGAGAAGTTCCACGTGGATGCATGCCAGTGGGAAGAGGAGGCGCCACCGGCCTGTGCCAGCGCCACCAGCCAGCAGTGGTGGGATCAGCCGGAGGCCTGGTCACTGAAGGAGCATGAGAAACTCACCTACAGATGGGTCACCGCCACCTTCATGCAATACAACTATTGCACAGACAAGGCCCGTTACCCCACCCCTCCTGCCGAATGCACTGTTGGGCTCGATTAATCCATATGCACGCACACCCACCACTCCCCCCCTCTCTCCCTCCTTGTGGTTTCTCTTGCCTCTTAAGACTAGCTCTCTACCCTTTTATCTCCTTTGTAGATACGTTTGTCATAGTCCATTTCTTTCTGCATAGTATCGGCTTCTTTTGTTTCACTTCTTTGATGTGGAGGACTTCTATCTGAAACTCTTGCAATTGGCAATTGTATACATATGCCTCTATCGTGTGCATTCCTAAACAGTAGTATTAGTGTCTAGTTAATCATCGCTTTGAGTTATCTCAACCTTCGGAAGAGGAAAGTACCAACAGTCATGGTATATACGGATAGTGCTGAATGCTCCACAAGAGACATCGCCAGTGATCACTTGTGTGCAGCCTAGTCTGTTGAGCGTGTGTGGGGTGTGTTGTCTCACTGTGAGAGAGACACACACACACAGAGAGAGAGAGAGAGAGAGAGAGAGAGAGAGAGAGAGGTAGAGAGAGAAACGGTGGGCCTAGGTCTCAAATTTGAAGGGAGGTGGCGAACTTTTAACACATGGCATTAGGGGACGGGTTGTAATTACATATCCATCCATTGTCGCCTTGCCTCAGCGCTATCTTCCATTGGTCTAGGTGAGATCAATGGATGACATTGATCTAAATTGTGACTCTTTTTTGGGCGTTGGGTAAAATAAATTGAACTTATACTTAATCCGACGATCTAAAACAATCTTCCATGGACCTAGGTGAGATCAATGGATGGTATTGATCTAAATTGTGATGCTTTTTTTTTGGGCATTGGATAAAGTAAATTGAGTTTATACTTAATCCGATAGTCCAAAAAGGCATCAAGATTTAGATCAATGCATACTAAATTACTAGCTAATTGTATGTGTTACTCATATTGTCACAAGAAATTATTGTCTTATTCATGGACTTTCTATATTTTCAATTAGCTTATGTACTTCGACAAAGTAACTATCAATTATTTCTTGGTGCTCTAATGAACAATGGTGTAAAAGGCCAATAATCAATTAACACCTTAATATACTTAAAAATTTGGTTAGCCATATCCAAGTCAGGCTTCTTGGCGGTTTGTATAATAAACTAACTCATAAGACTAATAACATAGCTTAGATCTAGTTTAGTAATGCTCATGTAGATTCAGTTACCCACTATATTCGTGTATATAACATGGAGTTCTCCAAGAGATCGCTTGTATTTGTGAAAAACTTTGTGTTCTACTCTAATGGCATTGAAATAGAGTTATAGCTTGTCATACTATGTTTGTACAACATGCTCAAGACATATTGCCTTTGTAAATAATTAAATGACATGAGGTGATCTCATCACTTCTATACCTAATAAATATTAGAGCTCACCTAAATCCTTTATCTCAAACTTTTGCTTTAAAAGCATCTTGACATTTATGTGTATCAGCATTACTATTATCAGTGATAATTAAGTCATCCACATAAATAACTAATAGCATGATCTCTCTCTCTATATATTTTTTACGTAAAGTAAAAAAAATTACATTGGATATCCGAAATCCAATGATAACAAGATGCTCTTTGATCTTGTTCAATCATGTTTTGAGAGCGTGCTTTAAATCTTACAAGATTTTGTGTAACTTACACTTAAAAAATTTGGGTATACATCACTCATAACTGGGTGGTTGCATCATGTATACTTCTTGCAAGATTTTGCGTAACTTACACTTAAAATTTGGGTATACATCACTCATAACTAGGTGGTTGCATCATGTATACTTCTTGCAAATCCATCTAATGTAAAGACTAATCTTGTAACCATAGCAATAATAGCTCTTATGGTTGGTATTCTCGCAATCGAACTAAATGTCTCCTTATAGTCAATGCTAAAAGTCTGTGCATAATCGTTGGCACCCAATCTTGCCTTATACTTACTCATTGATTCATTCGAGTTATACTTGATCTTATAGATTCACTTACACATCTAATTGCCTTCCTTTTTTAAAATAATGACACCAACTCTTTCATGTTACATTTGCATCCAATGTTGCCATCACCTCATCCATGGTATCTTTCTATTTTTTATTTCCAAGTGACTACTTATAATAAGTGGACTCCAACTCTTGTATTGCTTTTACCATGTAAGCATAATCATGGATTATATATCCATCATATCCTAACTTGTCAATAAGGAATCTAATGCTTGTAGACCTGAATCATTGTTTGGTATCCTCAAAATAGTCTTGATTCTCCTTACGCCAAGAGTAGAAGCATTGATAAATAGCCAAGCTTCTTATCAAGGATCTATTTGCAGAACGACTAGAGTCACCATCTATATATGAGTGACTTATTGAAAGATTATACACATTTTTCTTTCATTTGTGTGATACATATGTACCTACATCTGTCCTTAACCTTGGCCATGGACTAACATTGGATCCATTGTTAGAGAATTCTCTTACTGCTTTACATGAGTAACATCATTGCTTCTTACGATAACATCCTCAATTAGCGTGTACCAACCACTCATCTCATCAAAAAGACATCTCTATCATTCTCGTCAACATCCTCAATTAGCATGTACCAACCACTCATCTCATCAAAAAGACATCTTACGAGTGACAAGGTTATCAATGAAGATGCATTTCTCGTATCCAATGAAGATGCATTTCTTACCTTTGGATCCAACTTCGTACTCACTTCATCGAAAACATGCACATACGCAATAATATATCCAAACACTTTCAAGTGAGATAATATCTCTACCACACATCTCTCGAGTGGCAAGGTTATAATATCTATAATCTTTTTGCTTTAAAGCATAACCAATGAAGATGCATTTCTTTGCCTTTGGATTCTTTGTACTCACTTCACCGAGAAAACATGCACATATGCGATACATCCAAACACTTTCAAGTAAGACACATTTTGGTTTTATGTATGTAAACTTTTATTTGTAGTCACTTCATTGAAAGCATGCACATATGCAAAAATACATCCAAACACTTCCAAGTGAGACAACATCTCTACCATACTCGCATCTCATGAGTGGTAAGGTTATAATATCTATGATCTTTTTACTTTAAAGCATAACCAATGAAGATGCATTTCTTTACTTTTGGATCCAACTTTGTACTCACTTCATTGAAAACATGCACATATGCAATACATCCAAACACTTTCAAGTGAGACACATTTTGGTTTTATGTATGTAAACTTTTATTCAGCAGTTATATCATGAACATCTATAGAGGGGATCATGTTCAGAATGTAAATTGGTCGCTGCTTCTATCCAAAACTAATCTAGTATATTCTTTTCAGACATCAAGGCACGTGCCACTTCTGTAAAGTGCTTATTTTTCCTTTCTATAACACTATTCTGTTGCGGAGTGTACCTATATGTAAATTGTCTCTTCATTCTCCTCTTTCTCAAGAAATCCCTGAACTCATTAGGAAAGTCATCTCCCCCACCATCTGATCTTAGGTATTTTATTTACATACCTTTTTCCTTCTGAGCTAAGGCTTTAAATCTTTGGAAAGTGTGAAAACATCACTTTTCTCCTTTATAAAATAAACCTACACTTTCCTAGTGTAGTCTCATCAATAAATGTAATATAATACCTACAACCTATAATTGTTGCAATATTGGTTGGTACTCATACAATTGAATGTATAACATCCAATGGCCTTGCACTAATGTTTTTTTTGTGCAATAAAAGAAAAGCATGTTTAGCATGCTTCACATACTTTATGCATACCATCAACCTTAAACTACATACATAATGACACTTTAGCAACATGTATAATAGGGTGTACAATATTATCACTCGTTTCTACATATCCTAGTTGTATATCTCTAAACCACTCTTACCATTTATGGTTATGTGGTTAGAGGCATAAGAATCCATATAGCAAATATCTCCCAATCTTGATATGTCTTCAACTGAGCATATACTACATCACAAACAGTTGCTCACTTCTATATCACCCTATTTACTTGATAATGCATTGTAACTTGTCACTTTTTCCACTTTTAATATCATTCTTCTTTTTATAGTAGTCATTTGCAATGTGTCCTAGTTTATTAGATTAATAACACTCTCTCTGGCTCCCCTTGTCTCTAGAGTGGTCTCTTTCACCTATTGTATATTAGATTTATGTTATTGTTGTGTTGCCCATAATTTTTGTTTTCAAAATAGTATGCACCTCGACCTCTACTGCCTCTACCTATATCTGAGTAGAAGTTTTTATAGTAGTCATTTGCAATGTGTCCTAGTTTGTTAGATTAATAACACTCTATGCATTTTGATTTCTTTACCAACCACCTCAATCTCTCTCTGGCTCCCCTTGCCTCTAGAGTGGTGTCTTCCACCTGTTTGTATACTAGATTCATGTTATTTTTGTGTTGCCCATAATTTTTGTTTTCAAAACAATGTGCACCATGGCCTCTAGACGATGATTTGTCTCTGTCTCTACCTGTATCTGAGTAGAAGGTTTGGTCATATGATTTTTTAGAGGATGAACCTCCCCCAATATTTATCTCCTCACAGATGAGCATAGCAATCGGCCTCTAAAAATAAGGATAGTCATCTTCTCGAACTCTAATAGAGATCTGAAACTGGATTTATTCCTTGCCAAGTCCACTCAAGGTCACCGAAACCATATCATCATCATTTACCTACTGGTGATCCAAAAGAAGCAAGGGCATTTGCAAGCCCTTTAGCCTTCACTAAGTAATCATTTATACTCAACTTTTCCCTAGTCACATTATGTAGCTCCTACATTAGCTGCATCTTTTGAGCTTAAGAGTGTTTATGTTGTACATGTTCACCAAGGTGTCCCAAGCCTTGGTGAATATGTACATAGAAGCAAGGACATCTACAAGCCCTTCAACCTTTCACTAAGTAATCATTTATACTCAACTTCCCTTTGGTCACATTATGTAGCAGCTTTAGCTACATCTTTTGACCTTGAGGGTTTGTGCTTTACATCTTCACCTAGGTGTCCCAAACTTCCTTAGGCATTTTTGCATCTTGTATATGCATAAAACAACCAATACAATACCTAACTAGATCTTTCATGCCATGCTTTATATGCTTGCACTTGCTGAGAGGTGGGATTTTCTTCACTAATCTCTGGATCTTTTTCATCACATGTAATGAACTAATTTTCTTTTCCCATAAGAAAATTAGTCATCTTAAACTTTCATGCTTAGAAGTTATTCTTGTCCAGCTTCTTGCTCAGAATCTGGGATAGATTGTTAGACATGATTACTTGTAGTAACTTACTAAATAGTGCTTTCAAAAAACTTATGCACTTACAATAATCGTGTAATCTCTACTATAAAACTTGTTATACTACAGCTCTATGTGAACTAGTTGCATAAGTATACATCCACAAACACTTGTAACACTTAGATTCTCTGCAAAGACAATCTTGAACCTAATTTCTACCGTAACTTTACACTGAACGAGAAATTAAGCATATATAGTCAAAATCGACATTTTCACAAAGTGCCTGCAAAAAACTTGCATAGAACTAGGACCATAATGTGTCCGAATTATCGTTAAGAAAAGTTATCTGCACACAATATGATTGTCTTCCTTCACCCACATGGATGCCTCAATTTGAGACAGTGACTTCCATGTCTACTTGTAGCTCTCACAGCTACCAAAGGTGTTGCTTAAAAATCAAAGAGGGAAAGAGACAGAAATACCCTTATCCATGTACCACTTTCTTGCTTGCCTTATTCGTTCTTACCTCCTTAGCTCTTACATGAACTAGAGCTATAAAGAGAATGCATGGGAGAGGGAGAACTTGGGTTCATTGTAAACACACAAAGACACGAGAGAGATGGATGCATTAGGAACTCAATGGAGTCTTCTTGGGCCCTTTTATTTGGCAGTTTAAGGGAGTCAAACCTTTTCTCTTAAGAAGAAACGTTTTCTAATTTGAAGCTTCAAAACGGCTACTTTATTCGAATTTGAATTTTGGGGGAAAAATGGAATTTAAAATCTAGCAAATAAAACCATATCATGTAACATATCTATGGAAAGCTCTTGATGCGTAGATCACGGATCTGTAATCTCCGCTCAAATCGAAGCTTGTATGTAGAAGTTATGGAGGTCCGAAAATTGTAAAATTGCCCCCTCCCCTTTTTGGGGAAAAAAGTGCACCCTTTGACCACTCTTACACCTCTCTTACAAACCATTGGTTTTTGCTTACATGGCGGGCTCCTATTTGTCAAAAAGTTAAACGTTTCCATAACCTCATGGCAAATTAAAGGGCCCAAAAAGACTCCATTGAGTTCCTAATGGGCTGAATTTTCTTCTATTTTCTTCTCTTATTTACAACTATAAAATCAAAAGATAAGAGTACATAGTATAAGGGAATGTTCTCTCCTACTATAACATACAATGGTTGTCCATAGTGTAAACCCGATCATATGCATTAGTGTTATAACTATGCCATACTCTAGTAATCCAAATGTGGCTATCACACAATGTACATGCCACATATCAACCATAATCTCACCAGTCATGCTAGTGGCATAAGTGTGAAAGCTATCAACTAAGCGGGTCACCAATGTGTGCAATGCTAGTTGAGCTCGATATCTCAACAACAAGGAGGCACAACCCTTGATGGAGAGTAGAAATCGAAAAGATTTATCTCATTCATCATTCAGAGAAGTGTCCTTTTGAGGCTAGTTTGGTGGAACCTTGTGATAGGGGATCACAAGTCCTAACTACACGTCTTGCTACCTTTGAAAGAATTCCACATTTGTAACTCGCATATAAGGGTGGGAGGGGGGAAAGGTTAGGGTTTCGGGTCCTCGTCTTCACTATCCAATAGCTTATTGCAACATTTTAGATGTTGAGTAAAGCAGTCCGAAGTGGTGCATTGGACTCATTGAGAAGGCCTCAACCCATTAGTGATGGGGGGTAGGGTCCTCATCTTCACTATCCAATAGCTTGTTTGCAACATTGTAGATGTTGACCGAAGCAGTCCAAAGTGTTTTATGAGACTCATTGAGAATGCCTCAACCCATTGCTTCTCCATATTTTTGAGTCTTTTTTCAAAGCCCGATCACCTATGCATATGTAAATGTGTTTAGTTTTCCAATGGTGTGCATGTTTCATGTAAGGCCTTATGCCAGGATCATACTATAAGATCCTCTTGTCTTTGGAAATCCATCACGGATTAAACTATTTGGGACAAGAAGGAACCCATTGATAAGCTACTTTTTAACTTTTGTATGCATTATTATAAGAGATTTGAGATTTGTTATTTTTAGCTTCCGTTGCTCTCTTGGGGGTTGTTTTTCAAACAGAAGCAAATAAGAGTTGGGGATAGTTTTATTACTATCGGACTCCATTCATCTAGCTAATGAACCAAGTGCTTTGCTAAATTCTTATGTTCCTTCATCAACATCTGATTCTTCTTACATTGTAACCAATGTGACAATTGGTTATAGTTAGCTCTTCATTAACCAATAGAGCTGTAACTTCACCATGAAATATGGTTACTTTGACAGACTGATCATCTTAGTTAATAGCGTATTTTTTGCGAGCCATCTAGGTTTGACTTAAAATTATCTCTTTAGTCATCTCACTTGAATTAATGACATAAAACCTACCTTCCAAGGGACTATTTCCAATGTAAAATGAAGTAGTTAAAATACCCATGTAGATTATAATATTGTCATTAAAGGAATATAGGACTAGGTTGGTTGATTAAAGTTATGGTCTGCCGAAGGTTTCCCACACTTTATAACCCATTAAGCTCCTGTATGCACCCAAGTCTATGACACCGAGTTAATAGCGTATTTGTTGCGAGCCATATAGATTTGACTTAAAATGATCTCTTCGTTCATCTCACCTGCATTTATAACATAAAATCTACCTTTCAAGGGATTATTTCAAATGTAATATGAAGTAATTAAAATACCCATGTAGCTTATAGAATGATCATTAAAGGAAGCTATAGGACCAAGCTGGTTGATTGAAGCTATGGTCTACGTAATGTTTCCCACACTTCATAAGCCATTAAGCTACCTTCCAGGGGATTATTTCCAATGTAATATGAAGTAATTAAAATACCCATGCAACTTGTAATATAATCATTAAAAGAAGCTAAGACAAGGTTCGTTGATTGAAGCTATGGTCTACCTAAGGTTTCCCACACTTCGTAAGCCATCAAGCTCTTGTCTGCACCCAAGTCTACAAGACCCATGGATTGGACAGTTCCTAATTAGGTTGGAAATCATAGCCACAACCATCGTGGTTCAATTTATTCTTCTACCTCTTCAAAGGTTGGGGAAACAGTTTCAGCTTTATTGATGTAAATACCTTTTATTCTAAGCCTAGGTTTTTCCTCTCATAGCTTTGCTTATTTTATTGCATGTTTTTTCATTTTTGATTCATCTAGTTTCCTTTGTTTCATAGAATGGTTTTCTCTTAACATGTTCTTGATTAAGGGCCATTAAAATTTCTCAGTTTACTCCCATTCACAAAGGATTCAAATGGAAGACCATCCAATACTTCTAATCTAAATATGCCACAATGTGTGAACTCTCAAAAATTTGAACGGTCCTAAACCTAGCAATTTTAGCTTTCATTTTTTTTCTTAATCGCATACATGAGTACTAGATCACTCTCATTAAATTCATGTTTGAAAAATTGGTGATCAAAGCATTTCTTTTTTCTATGAAGCATTTGAAAATAAAGCCCATAGGCTGCTCATAGCCTTGTTTCATCCAATTGCTCAAGCTAAGTTATTCTCTCTGAAAGTTCATGGCCTGCTATTACCCTTGCACTGATTGCAACTCGGAGAGATGACACTATAAATTCCATAAGAACATAAAGACAAATTTCTTTTTCATCTGCATTCTTGAATGTAGACCCAATTTTGTGTTGGACTACATCCATGATAACCAATTTAGTTGTATCTAATTCTCATAATAAGACAGGTCTAGTATAGGAGCTACTTCTCTTATATCACCTTTAATGATTGCTCTAATATTTTTAAGATCCACATTAAGGCCTTCATAATAAGATGGGTCTAGTATAGGAGCTATTTCTCTTTCATCACCTTTAATGCATGATCCAATATTTTTAAGAACCACATTAAGGCCTTCATTTCTAAACTGTTCCTTTCCATCAAAGATTCAATGTTCAAGATTTAAGATCTTTCCCTTAAACATTAAACAAACACTTGTTTTAGTGGACTTCCTCTTGAATGGGATGTTGTGTCATATTCTACATCTCTAGTAACTGGATGAGCACTATGATTAACCAAGTTGACCTTTATCATTTTCTCATTATTTCTTAAATAAATGTTATTAGTTCCCTAGTCATGGATCATGAACAACTATCTTATGAATGGCCTACCTCCTATACTAGGATAACATCATAGTTTATAGGCCTATAGAAATCCATAATAACAAAGGTACATTTGAAGGTAATTCCACATGTATGGAAAGAGAAGTTTAGAGACATGCATGGAAATATGGAGAGTTTCTATGCTAGGCCAAATCTCCTACCCAACGTTAGAACTCTAGAAAGTGACTAGCTTAGGTTAGGGTATGTGTATTAGGCCTGCTTTGCCCAACGTCAGAACTTCAAAAAGTGCCTAGGACAAGGTATGTGTATTAAGCATGCTTTGACCAATGTGAGAACTTCAAAAAGTGCCTGGGTCAAGGTATGTGTATTGAGCCTACTTTGCCCAATGTTAGAACTTCGAAAAGTGCCTAGGTCAGGATATGTGTATTGAGCCTACTTTGTACAAAATCTTTTCTGATTTGGGCCTGATGGCCAAAAGTTATGGCCAAGTGGGGAAATGCAAGAAGGCCAGTTTACAATTCAAGATAAATAGGAGGTTTATCACCCTAGGAGAACATTGTTAGTCCTTGAGATTTCTATTCCACAAAGTAAATTGCTATTTTTAGCTAGGCATAAAAATGCACCTAACTTGGGACATTTGGAATGGTCAAAACCTAAATATGGCATATTGAGGTCAAACTTGGTACAAGGCATAGCTGACAATGACCACTCCCCAAAAGTAAAAAATGAGAAAGAGAAAATGGGGAGAGATCTAGAGCTAAGGGGGGAAAACCATACCCCCTTGTTTTTTTCTTTGGTCTAAGGCTATCAGGAGCTCAAGCACTTCGGTCCAAGCTAGCAGGTGATGGATAGGTAGACCATCAATATATGTATATATATATAATATCAATGTCTTTGCCATCTTGTCCCAGCTCACAAACCTCACTAGCCCCCCCTATCATAGTTGGTTCCCTCTGAGCTCAGTGACCTCACTAGCCATTGACATCACCGGTACGAATGGAGTTGGTATCCACCATTAACCAATTTAGCAAATTTATCTCCTTGTAAGGTGCCACTAGACACGAGAGTGGCCCCTCTTCATCAAATTCCCTAACGCCACTAGCAAACATGATTTCTTGGATAAATGAGCTACCCTTAAGGGTACACAAGTGTACATGGGGGGGATGACCTCACCCCAGCACAGGTGGCACACTGGCATGAGGTGACGATGGTAGTTCATGAGACTTGTAAAGTGGGCAAGTGGGCTATCGATAGAAATGGCATGGTCATTACCATTGTGGGCTATCGATAGAAATGGCATGGTCATTACCATTGTGCGAGAAGTCCGGACTGACCCTATGTACATGTACCAATCAAATGTAGGTGGTCTTGGTGCAAGTTCTTTAAAAGATGCAAGGGGAGAAGAGAGCTTGAGCTCTTGCAAGCGCACACACACACTCACAAAACCCTAAAAGAGAACACACAAGGTGAGAGGCTGAAAATCATCTTCTTTACTCAACACTCAACACACCATATACAAAGATAAGAGTACACACATATGAAAAGGTACTCAACCAAATACATACTAGGGTTCTCTATAGTGTGAACCCACCTAAATGAGTAGGAGCTATAACTATGCCAGTCTCTAGAATGGCTATCACACAGCCTGTCATCCCACTGGCCGCATATCACCCATGATCTCACCAACCATGCCAGTGGTGTAGTGGGGCCTATCCCCCCAGGCTGGTCACTTATCAGTGTCCACCGCCTCACTAGATGAGCTCGATATCTCAACAGTTCCAACAAAATCCTTACTTTGACGAGCCTAAGCTACTTATAATGATATAGCTGAAGCTTCATATAAAGAAATCCAATGATAAATATAGCATCAAGGTCCTTGATCCAACAATTTTCACTTCTTCAATTTGATCATGCTCATCCTCACTCAATCCAGTTAATTAAATGAAGAAAGTGTAATTCCTAGTGCGAAGTAATTAATGGAGATTTTTATTTAAATTTTAAGAGAAAATTTTAATTAAATTTATCTTTTTGCATAGATAAGTTTAAACGATAAAAGAGGAATTCCTACTATATTGGAATTCAAATGTTTAGATGAAAAAGTGGAATTTTTAGCTTAAAGGAATTAATGGTTATTTTTATGTTATTTTTATGTAATTTTTAAGAAGAATCTTAATAGATTTAATTTAGGGAAAAGAGGAATTCCCATGATAATTGGATTGCAGTCATCATTGAAATGAGAAAAAGAAGGATTTCAAGTTTATTAAAAAAATAGGTATTGATATTTTAGTTAAAAGATGAATTTCCATGATAATTGAGAAAAGATGGATTTGAATTAAATTCTAATGTCAAAAGATGAATTTCCATCATAATTCTACCTAATGAATTAAGGTTGAGAATTTATGTGGGAAAAAGAAAATCTTGGATAATTGAATTGAAAAAATCACTAAATGGATATTTACCCAAAAACTAGATATTTAGTTGAAAGGAATCTTGGTAGAACTAAACTAAATGAATTTAGTTAGACTACGTGAGGTCTTACAATAAACCTAATTGTCCTTCTCTCGAACTAAATCAGACAAAAACTTCGTGACCAATTCGAGTTACTAAATCCAAAGATCAGACTACCGAAACTAATCTAGTTTTTCCCTGACCAATCTCACCAAGAATCTAGTTGGATAAATGGATAAAATGACGGGTAGATTACCCTCATGAGAGATCAAGGATCCTCATTATTGAAACTGGGAATTATTAGAAAAAGGGTCTTTGGAACCAATCTCAAACTGGAATCTCACTTGCATTGGAAACTCTGTTTTTCATTCAAAGGACTGTTTTACGCTAGAATGCTGGAGGAAGCATTTGGCTTATGTTTTTCTAAAGGAGGTCGTTGGAACAGCTGGCAGCAGCAGGGAGTCATCAAGGGACGTCTCCCCACGAAGCCTGCGAAGGTCTTGACCAGCCTCGGTACGGTTAAAACGGTGCGCTTCCGGTACGATGGGCAAGGGCCGACGAAGCGGTCCCTGAGTGAAGTGCTAGGACACCTAAGGAGGATCCTAGAGGGTTCTGACCAGGTGATGCACGGGCTCGCGGTTGTTGCTAGGACACCTAGGCATACGTCGAGGAAGATATCTGATGGGGACAAAAAGGAAAGGTTTTCGGGAACAAAAATTTGATACTGGATCTCGTTAGTTGGCCAGCTGGTCTTCAATGGAGAGTTCAGATGATGCATTTTTGTAATACAATGGACTTGGAATTTTGGAAAATGATGATCGGAAATATTATGATTTTATTCAAGGATTGTCTTAAAGCCAGTCGAATCTGTTATAAAATGGCAATTTCATATTGGATGCGTATGTGGTGTGCCTATTTGATTTTTGTATGAATCGCCGGCTAGGGGGCTTGGGAACTCTTTTCCTTCGGTACCCGAGCAAAAACCCAATCAAATCTTTATAAAGGAATCCCAACAATTCAGTGGTCGGGTGATTGGCTAACCCATGGGCGGGATGGGGTTAGGCTGGATTGGAGGATTCTTGAGAAACAACTAGATACGATTAGTTACGTTAATCAGTTTAAATCCTGAGAAGACCTTGTTCTGTGGGAGAAGGGATCATTGACTGTGCCTCGAAAATGAGGAAAAAAGCGATGATTCCATGGACCAAGTGCAAGTCTCTTTTTGATCTGACCATGTGACTTGAGGCTTGGTCAGATCAATTTAATTTAGTCAAGATTTGACTCGTTAGAGTAATCTCCTAGTTGAAAGATTTTTCACCTTCCTGGCAGAATCGCCCATGCCTTCCGGGCAAGGAGAGTCTTTCGGGCCCGGTCTCGGAGGGACCGCCCCTCAGGCTAGCCTCTCGTCTCCCAGACATCCGTGGGGGCGAGGCCCCGAGTGTGCAGGACCCTCGCCCCGCATGGGAGGCCGACGTCGCTTCCGCCATCGCCGACAGGAGCCTCGGAGCGAGCGGGCGACCTCACAGCAGCTGGTATCAGAGCATTGTTGAAAGCTAATAAGGATAAACAAATTCTTATCAGAAATTGATAATAAAAACTCAGAAAAAGCATTTTTCATAATGTATTTTCATTCCGTAAGCTTCTTTAATGAAGAATTTTTAATCAAATAAATTATTTTTATAGATGGAAGTTTCCTATTTATCTAGTATTCCCGACCTCACCCAGTCTCAATATATGACTGTGTTCGCCTTCGAGCATCTCCTCTCTTCCGCTTCAACTCGAACAAGCCGAGCAAGACTCACACGCCATTTCGAGGATTTATATTTTCCTGATCCAGCAGAGAGACGACAGCATAAGTGGTTTGCAGGGCAGTATGTCCACGCCTCTTACGACCGGCGTGCAATGCTGAGGTAGAACCTCTCATTGGCAATGATTCTGTTAAAGCTGAAAATGGTGCATGGTGTCATTCTATATCATTCAACACCTCGGAATTTTAGACTTTCATGCCAGTCTACAGACTCCTTAGTTGCTTTATTCCTAAGGAGAAGATAATAGCTCCCTTGTCTCTGTAAGTGAACGTTTGCATCAGGGCATGGCTATGACCCAGTACCATCGTCTTATGCGTCTCCCGAGGAGATTTTGAATTCTGGAGCCGAGCTGCTCTATGTACATATTGCAACTTTTATATAAATAAAGAAATGTTTTCTGGAGAAAAATTCCCTGTTGTATAAGTGATTGTTTATGGACGAGCTGTAAAGAAAAATCTGTTATGAGACATATGTCATAGATCTCCAATAAGATTATTGTCTTGTTTAAGAATTTGTTTTCCGAACCTCTTAAGTCTTAGGATATCGTGGACGATATCAAAATAAATATTTAATAATATATCATTTTTGGTAGAATCATGAGACGAGGAAATCGTGGCCGTCCGCTAGACCCTCTCTCTGAAGATGATGAGCTTGATCCTAATGTTCACAAGGCTCTTCATAGGACTCAGCCAGGACCCTTCAAAGGAGAAGGGGAGAACCTGGGTGAGGCTGTGGAGAAATGGGTGGAAGCCATGGAAGAATATTTTGACATCACAGGCTACAATGAGCGGAGCAAAATGGCTCTTGCCAGGCTGAAAATAGTGGAAACAGCCAGGGTGGCATGGAGGAACCACTGTGACACCAACCATCTGGACAGAAATACTCAGTCCTGGATGAACAACCTTAAAACCTATTTAAGAAAGAGATTTTGTCCCCCTAGATTTTTGCAAACCAAAATGAACGAATTCTTAGAGCTTAAGCAGGGGAGCAAAACCATCAAGGAATATCACCAGGCCTTTGCTCTTCTACTCAAATATTCACCACCTCTAGATGAAGAGAGCAACTCATGTGGCCAGGTTCATTCGGGGAACGAACGAACCCCTGGATACACTGATCAAAAATGCCAAGCCAGTGTCCATGGCAGAAGCTGTCAGAATGGCGAAGGACTTTGCCAAAGCCTTCATTGTAAAAGTCCCACCAAAGCTCCCTCATCCTTTAAGAGATTTCAGACACTAGGAAGTTCTTCCAACTTTTCGCCTCCAAAGAGACACCAAGGTCCTAAACAGAATGTGGAGACGGGAAGCTTCAGAAATGAAGGAAGACCTTTCCCCCGCCGAAGTACATTCTCAGGAACTCCGGCTCTCTCCAAAATGCAAAGGGAAGAACTTTGAAGCGAGAATAGATGCTTCGGATGTCAGGGACTTGGGCACCAACTCAAGGATTACCCATCTCCTTCTGTGGGCCAAGGAAGCCAGGGTCCCAGAGTTCCGAGACAGACTCCTTCATATCAGTCCAATCAGGGTCCCCAGTGCCAAAATCAGGGTAACACCAGAAGAGTGCCAGCTCAGCCTGTAGCCTCCATGCAAAGCAGTCTCCGAACTCCCTCCCAGAATTGAAATAACCAAAGAGAGAGAGTTCCACCTTAGACTACTGCAGCAGCCAGAGCAGTCACCATAGCTGAGGAAGTGGAGGAAGAGAACGGACAGATCTATGCAGCAATTGAGCATCAGGGGAATAACCGTCAATTCTCAGTCCTCCAGACTCCAACAGAGTACCGGGGTAAGAAATTCAAGCTATTGATTGATTCAAGCAGTACTCATTCTTTTATTTCCCTAAGATGTCTGCGTAAATTAGTCCTAAATCAAAAATCAGGGAAACCTATGCAAGTGGAATTAGCCCGTGGGAAGATTCTTTTCACTCACCTTGAGACTGACCTTATTCAGTTTAGCTTAGATGGGAACGTAACAGAGTGCCAGTTCAGAGTCCTACCCCTGGGAATATATGACGAAATCCTTGGAATGGATTGGCTCCAAAAGAATTAGGTTGACATTCATTGTCAACAAAGGAACCATCTCTTTCCTAGACCTTCACGGGAATAAAGTTCAAGGAATTGGAATTTCTGGATCCCCAGTGCTGCAAATAGTCAAGGCTTCTAAATTATTAAAAGGGCTCAAAAAAAGGCAAGCTGTGTATGTTGTTAAAATGAATCCGATAGACATAAAATGCAAGGCTAAAGAACCAGAGTGGTTAAGTGAGTATGCAGATGTATTTCCTGAAGAGCTGATGACTAAGATGCCTCCGTCTCGTGAAGAAGTAGATCATGAGATCGAATTAGCCCAGCGTGCATACAAAATGCCAATCCCTGAAGCCATAGAACTTAAGGAGCAGTTAAGCAACTGTTAGAGCAGGGTTTCGTCAGACCCAGTGTCTCACCTTGGGGTGCGCCCATTCTCTTTCAAAAGAAGAAAGATGGAACATTAAGACTCTGTAGTATTGACTACAGAGGACTGAATCAATTAACAATTAAGAATAAGTATCCTATTCCTAGGATTGATGAACTTTTGGATCGGTTAAGTGGTACCTAAATGTTTACAAAGATAGATCTCAAATCCGGGTACTACCAGATCAGAATTAAGGAGCAAGACATCCCAAAGACAGCATTCAATACTCGCTATGGGCATTATGAGTTCACACTCATGCCGTTTGGATTGATTAATGCCCCAGTGACATTCAATCGTCTTATGCAAGATATTCTCAGAGAATACTTGGATGATTTTGTTCTTGTCTTCTTTGATGATATCTTAGTATGCTCGAAGAATGCCGCAGACCATGAAGATCATGTGCGCAAAGTCCTGGAAATCCTAAGGAACTCTTTGCAAAGAAGAGCAAGTGTTCCTTCTCTGTTGACCAGGTGGAATACTTGGGATTCATAGTGTCAAAGGATGGGATTTCTCCTGACCCCACAAAGATCCAAGCAACAGTTGAATGGCCAGAACCCAAGTCAGTAAAGGAAGTCATAGGATTCCTAGGGTTAACCGGATGGTATAGGATCTTTATACCTAGGTATGCACAGATAGCATCCCCTTTAACTAACCTTCTCAAGAAAAGTACACTTTTTCAATGGACTGCAATGTGTCAGAGTGCCTTTGACAAGCTGAAGACAGCCTTAGTAACCAACCCTGTCCTCCTTAAATTGCCAGATTTTACCAAACCCTTTGAGGTAGTTACTAATGCCAGTGGATTTGCATTAGGCGGTGCTCTAATGCAGGAAGGTCATGCAGTGGCCTATGAATCCAGAAAACTCAGAACACATGAGAGGAATTATGCCGTCCACATGACTTGGAGTTACTCTCAGTAGTGTATGCTTTGAAGTTGTGGAGACTATCTTTTGGGACAAAGATTCACCTTAATGTGATAGATCATCAAAGTCTGAAGTGGATCTTCACCCAAAGGGATCTCAACATGCGTCAAAGGAGATGGATGCAGACCCTGCAAGAATTTGATTTTGAAATAAAGTATCGATCGAGGAAAGAAAATGTGGTTGCAGATGCGCTTAGCAAAAAAGCCTCCTTGCTTGCAATTACAGTGGTGTCAAATTCATTGATCAATTATGCAAAGGAGAAAATTATGCAGGACAAATTATTTGCCCCTATTGCTACCCTTCTGATGCAGGAAAGCAAGACTCCTCAAGAAATGAGTCGAGTTCTTGGATACAAACTGGATGAAGGATGCATGTATTATAATAAAAGGTTTTGTATCCCCAATGATGCGGAAATAAAGGGAAGAATTCTGAGAGAAGCCCATGATAGCCTGATAGCTGGACATCCAGGGTTTATAAAAACCTATATGTCAGTGAAGAAAATCTTCTTCTGGACAGGACTGAAAAAGGATGTACTTGATCATGTAAGGAAATGCTTAATGTGCCAAAGATTCAAGGCAGAGAGAGTCAAGATGCCAGGGAAACTGCAGCCTCTAGACATTCCATAGATGAACTGGGAATGCATCAGTATGGACTTTGTCACTGGATTACCTTCAGTGCAATCAGGTTACAACTCCATTTTTGTGGTAGTTGACAGGCTAACCAAAATTGCCCATCTGATTCCAGTAAAAGAAACATACTCTGCAGTGGATGTTGCTAGAGTTTTCCTTAAGGAGATCTTCAGATTGCATGGTTTACCCAGGAGAATAGTAAGCGACCGAGATCCCAAATTCACATCAAAATTCTGGACTACATTCTTCGAAGCAGTAGGAACTTTCTTGGATCTCAGCACAGTCTATCACCCCGAAAATAGATGGCCAGATGGAAAGGATGAATCAAGTAATTGAAGATATCCTTCGGTCATGCTGCAGCAGAGAACCCAAGAAGTGGTTAAGTCATTTGCATCTGGTCGAATTTGCTTACAATGCTTCTTATCATCGGAGCATTGGGATGTCCTTTCAAAGCCTTGTATGGACAAGATTGCCTTACACCGTGGACTTGGTCTAACCCATTGATCACAGTCAAAATGTCCAGTTGACGACATGGACCAGCAGATGCAGTCAATTCGTAAAGATATAAAGGCAGCCCAAGACAGGCAAAAGCAGTATGCAGATAAAAAGAGATCTGAGAGAGAGTTTGAAGAATCAGATATGGTCTTCATTTGAGTACAACCAAAAAGAAGTTCCTTATACTTAGGGAAGTACAAGAAGCTCTCTCCCAGATACTGTGTGGGCCGTATGCTGTCATAAAGAAAGTGGGTGATCTAGCCTACAAACTTCTTCTACCTCCCCATCTCAAGGTACATGATGTATTCCATGTCAGTTTGCTTAAGAACTATGTATCTAGCCCGAATCACGTGCTTGATTGATGAGCAATTGATCTCTCCGACTCAAGGCCAGATGGTACTCCAACCTGAGGAAATCCTTGACGTTCGGGAGAAGATTCTCAGAAGTAAAGTCCTCAGAGAATTCTTAGTAAAGTGGAAGTTCTTCCCTCTAGGAGACGCCACCTGGAGAAAGAAGAAGAGTTGGCGAAGGATTACCCCTGCGAGATGAGGACATCTCGCGTTTTTCAAGTGGGAGAGGATGTAAGATTCTCCTCAGCCTAAATATCAAATAAGCTTCTACCTTAATCCCTTGTTATCATTCTATGATTCTGAATACAAGAAAATATCAATTTTCCTTGTTTTGCCTAGTGAGATAAAAAAAATCTAGAAAGTGGTAAATCAAAATTGGGATATTTTTGGATAAATAAATTCTTCAAATATCAAAAAAATGTTTCCCTGAAACAAAAAATCAAAATAGATTTTCCAAGGTGCAATTGGAATTAATTAAAATTCAGAAGACCTTAGCTTAAGGGTCCAGATTTTCAAAAAAATTTGATTATGGTTCAATTAAGGTTCCTATGGACCAATAAGATTAATCCAAGCATTGGGATAAGATAATTCCAAAGAACAAAATAAAATACCCAAAAATGAGTAAATGTCCACATAAGATGAAGAGTTGACCCAGTACTAGGTTTATTAGTTAAAAATTATGTGTATTAAAAAAAATGAGAGATTTTGGAGTAATCATTCATTTTTGACACGTGTAAGGAAAAGGGAGACCTTCAAGGAGGCGCCTATTTCACATGCTTGGATGAGTTTAAAACTCAAAAATAATAGGATATCTTTATCTCTCCTCTCTCCTAAATCAAACCAAATAAAAAAGGGAGCCAAACTGGTCCAAAACTTGTCCAAATTTAGCCAAACTGAAGCTGAAAAATTATAAAACTTAGTTGGACTCAGTTAGTGGCCTCCCTCTCCTATAAATAAACCCTCAATCCTGTGTATTATTATCTGTGAACTAAACTATGCTGGTATTACTCTAAATTAAGCTTAATTTCTATTATCCTCTAAAAACCTCTACAAAATTGAAGAGATTGGAGCTTCTCTCTCTCTTCAATCTTCCTTGGTGACTCCTACGACATAGCAAACCAATTGATTGGTTGGGGGCCTCTACAGTGACTAAAGAATCAAGCATTTTAGGAGGTAAAGAGTGGATTATGGTCTTTTTTCTATAATTTTTAAATGTTTCTTTCTTCTCAACCCCTCTCAAGCGTGAGAAGCTTTAATTTGAATGGCTTTTGAATATTATTGAAATGCTTTAATGTATTGTAATAAAGAAACACATAAATTTTCATTTATGCTTAATTTTAATGGTTTTTAAGCATTTCTCTCTCTCTCTCCCCCCAAAGAAAGGTCATTCCTATGAGCTATTCTCAATCCAAATGAAGCTTCTCTCATGAAGCATTTCTCTAATCCAAAAGTAATTTTTATGCTTGTTTAGCCGGCTAGGGGGCCTGGGAACTCTTTTCCTCGGTACTACCCGGGCAAAAACCCAATCAAATGTGACTTCAGGCTTGGTCAGATCAGTTTGATTTAGTCAAGACTTGACTCGTTAGAGTAATCTCCTAGTTAAAAGATTTTTCACCTTCCTGGCGGAATCGCCCGTGTGCCTGCCAGGCGAGGGGAGTCTTCCAGGGGGCACAATCTCGGAGGGACCGCCCCCCGGGCTAGCCTCTCGTCTCCCAGACATCCGCGGGCAAGGCCTCGAGTGTGCAGGACCGTGCCCTACGTGGGAGGCCGACGCCACTTCTATCGCCAACAGGAGCCCCAGAGTGACCTCACACATTACGTCCACTTTGAGAGAACCTTTTGGCACGCCAAGTTTGGATGGGATATTTCTCAATGAAAATTGGGAATATGACCTACACACGGAGACTCTGACTGACCTATACACGGGTTACACATACCATGTAGGTTGGTTAGAAGTCATACGATCTACATCTAGTGCCACCAATCTAGATGAACAACAACAAATGATATGTGAAGTTATCCATAGAATTATCCAATTCGAGAGGCAGAATAGGTGAGTGAACCTAGTTTCAACTGGCCCTATGAGATTTTTGGATATGGGCAAGGCTAAACAACCAACCCTGTCGCAATTAGAGACTCCCTTGGTGATTTTTGGATATGGGCAAGACTAAACAACCAACCCTGTCGCAATTAGAGACTCCCTATGAGATTTTTGGATATGGGCAAGGCTAAACAACCAACCCTGTCGCAATTAGAGACTCCCTTGGTGAGTCCCGTAGATCCTTCGTATGTTGTTTCGCCTGGAGTCTCGATGCAGGTTGAGCCCACGAGTAATAACTTTAGCTTTTCAACTTTGGCTCAACTTTCCACCATTAGGGAATCCACAATGCCTACTCTGATGATGAGTATGACGGAAAGTGTACCCGTTACCACTGTAGTTAGTACAACACCAATACCTAGTGGTACAGTATCTACAACAGTGCATACCAGTGCATATCGACCATATGTACTTATCGCTACTCATGCTCATGTAGCTCCTATGCCTCCTGTTATGCCAATGGCATATGCTCCACGAATGCCTTATCAGAACCCTTATCCAAGAGGAGCTATGCCTAGTCACATATCATATCTTGCGTCAGCTGCATACATACCAAGACCAAGACCAACTCCTATCAACCAGGCCATCCCAGAAGTGCCTCCACCAGCTATGCCTACTCACTTAGGTGATCTAGCAGCGTTTGCTCAAACGATCACATGATCTATTACAGCAAACATGCGTGGCATACCTAAGAGAGAGCCTAGAAGCAAGGCGGTACAAGTTGCCAAGCTCACTCATCAGAACTTCAGTGGTAACGAAGATGTTAGGAAGCACATTGAAGTTTTTGAACACGTGTGTGATTCCTTAGAAGAGCATAATGAGCTACATAAATGTAAAGCCTTAGGCTTAACCTTGAGTGGAAAAGCTGGAGATTGGTATCGAACTTTAAGGGTTGAAGAGCGTACTCACTATCCCACTCTCAAGAGATTGTTCTTGAAAGAATACATACGTGAGGGTGTGCTTTGGGGTGTAGCATCTTAACTCCAAAAAGTTGAACGCGAGGAAGGAGAGTCACTGAGAGACTTTATTAGTCGGCTAAAGCATCTAAATTCTCGTTGTATTCTCGATGAGCGCTTCAATAACAACCAACTTCTTGATAGATTCATCCGAGGATTGCGCCACAAGGACATATACAATGGCCTAGTCATTAGAGGTCTTATGACGTGGGGGGAAGCAGTCACTGCCAATGCAATCCAGTTAGAAGACAACTTGATGATTGCAGGTAAATAGGTGTCTTCGGAGACAAGATCTGTTAGTTCGCAAGTATCTGGGCACGACCCAATGACTGTAAAACCTATTTCCAAGGAGCCCAAGATATTCGAAATGTCTATAGCTGACCTTACTAAGACTCTCCAAGAATACTTTAGGGGTAATTGAGCTCCTCAAAATAGCCATATGTATCCAAGAAGAGAGCAACAATGGTGTTTGGTTTGCTTAAGACCACATAGCACGAGTGAATGTCCCACATTCAGAGTTAAATTCAATGGGACTTGCAATACATGTGGTAAATATGGCCATCAATCTAAGGATTGCATGGTACTTAAGCCTATGATAGCAAATCAGGCACCACTAGCCTGGTCAAACACACCTCAAGTACCCGCACTGATGCCTATTTCATTCCTAAAATATCTATAGAAAATAACCAATTGGAGTGAGAATTTCATGTCATAGATATGAAGGAGAACTCCAAGGCCGGATTATCATTAGAAAAGAGTGGATTGATGCCAGTCTCCCAAATCAATGGCGAGAAGAAATGGCCACCATGGAAGTCAATGGGGTAAAAAAGCCACATTCCTCTTGTGCCCACAAGAGGAAATCATACACACCTCACTCTCAATTGCTCTCCAAATTCAAGTGTCCCATCCTCATCACCGATAGTCTCACATGCTACCACACATTTTGCCTCACCAAATCCGATCGAAAGGGCACCCTCGACACCATCCATAGTTGACCATTAGGCCTCGTCACATCGACAATCACACTCAACTCTATATCCTCGACCACCTGCACCACCTTAAGCACCCCGATCTCTTACCATTATCATGACAATCAATGGTGGGTGTCCAAAAATCTTCTTGCAACTCAAGGAATCTATACATGGCTACAAAGAACTCTAGATCCCAAAATGGACATCTCAGAAACACAAGTAAAAAAGCCCACAAAAACCAACCCTAAGCCAAAGCTACAACGTTTGCTAGTCCCTAACCACCTGCTAAGAGCACAAGACTACTATGCAGGCACAACACTTGCCTCTGGCTACCCAAGAACGCTGCCTATGCTCATCCACCACAAAAACTCCCCAAAGAGCTACGATAAAAGGCCCAATGCCCAAAGGTTAGGCAACCCCAAGCACAACGAGGCCAACAACGATGGGGGTGCTTACCACCGTGCTCAAAGCTCAAGGCTTTCCATAAAGGCAACACTGTTAACCTAATCCTAGGATTAATAAGAGCTACTAACATTATCTTACATCAAGGAGTCAAGGTAGATACACCAAAAGGTCATACATTTAAGATATGAAGCAATGGTGTCCAAAGCTACAACTTGGATGGGTGCTCATAATGGTATGACGGAGCATGTGGTAGTAAGTTAGGATTAGGTCTAAGTGATGTACTTCATGGATATATTATGAGAGTAGTCATTGTAATAGCATTAGGCTTGTTATGAGCCTAAAGTACCCGGCTAGCCATAATTTAACTAAATGTGAACACTTATGGCCATGTATATAAGTGAATATCTCTCATAAAAGGAGACTCTCCCATTTTGCAATCGAGTCTTTCTCTTGCTAATCTCTCTCTCTCTCTCTCTAATGCATGCTAGTTAGTGTGCATGAGTGATGTGAGGTGAGAGGAGGGACGAGTACACGTAATGCAATGCGGCGGTGTAACAATGCTCGGAGGCGCAGTGGAATTGTTTTCCAAGGAGTTGTAGAGCTTGGAGACCTTGAGGGTTACAAGCTTGGCCATTGGAAAGATCCTCGCGACAGTTGCGGTTCACTAGGTAATCTCTTGTTGGATGTGTTTCAAGGGGGGTTAGGGTGAGCCATAACATTTTTGGCGCCATTACCAGGGAGGCATCCGTTGGCTTTTTTTGGCGCCGTTTCCAGGGAGCCATCTGTTGGCTTTTTCCATCATTTTTCTCTAATCTACGCATTGCCCATTGCCCACTATCTTTATTAACACTAGTTTGGTACCAAAACAGGACACTTGAGTGTCCTTTTTTGGAGGTTGCGAAAAAAAATCAAACTCCTAATGTAGGCTTTAAAAACCAAAATGCTTCATTGGGCATGTAGAACATAACCCTATGCTTATGTAAAAAATGCTAAACATATAAAATGCCTTTTTATTCGGAAGTACATAAGCAACAAAGTAGCATATGTCTTGAAAATAAACATTTTTCAGGATTTTTTCAAATATGCAAGCATCATTCTCTCAAAAAAAAATCCAATGATATCAATAGCATTTTTCCCAAGATATTTTGATAGCATACATCAGTCCAAGGAGGTAGAAGTTCACCAAAAAAATCATTTTCCTTTCCTAGAATTTTTTCTAAAAAAGTTGCATAAAATCAACAAAAGTAACGCGTATTATCAAAACTCAATCACGTCACTAAAAAATAATGTAGCCCTATCAATGAGAATGTTGATTATTGGTTTTCATGCTTGAGATGAGATAAATAAGCCATAATTTGATGTGTATGACACTAACTTAGCCTCCACTTAAGTAGGTTCTTATCGCCTAGTTCTAAAAAAACTGTAAAAAATAAAAATACAAAATTTGATCATCTTTTATCAAAAACTAATCATAACTATGCTTGCACAAGTAGTCTACACCTATAGTTACAACAAATAATGCACTTACACAGCTTTCCCCTTTGATGAAAATCAAAATTAGGCTCATAATTAGACATTTTATGTATTAAAAACAGGTTGCGCAAAAGGCCATGTATGAGAAGAGGCCCAAAAAGTGGCTCTAAAGTTTTGAAAAATTCAAAACAAAGTAGTATTTACCCTAATTAACATGGATGCACCTCAAATTTTACATTATTAGCTTGCATATGGAAGGAGAAAAATTCATGCTCCACCTGTATAAAAAACATCATTTCAATATTAGTGAGTCAAAAATTTATCCAATAATTGTCGTTTGATGATTCTAGGATTTAGTTTACATCATGGGCTTTCCATCAAGCCAAGTTTCATGATCAAACTATGTCCCTTCTAAAAGTTATGTCCAAATTACTACTATTTTGAAAACAGCAAAAATCATGCGTTTTATCAGCATGTGTCTAAGAAAATTAAAATATTGCCTTGCAAAAGCTAAGAAAAGTGCAATTTAAAAAATCTCAAGGATTTTTTGGGTCTTGAGGAACATCTATGGATGTTAAGCATTTCAAAACTCGATTGCCCACAAAAATTCAAGAAAAATACTAACTTTTCAGGACACTTTAGTGTCCAATTTTTACAGAACTAGTGTTAATGGTTTTCCATTAAAAAGATGTGGATTTAATGGAGATTTGTGTGTGATTTTGTGAGAAATAGCTCTCTTTTTTATTTTGTAAAGAATGCTTTTTTACTTAATTTTTAGCTTAATTTGTTGTTTTATTAATGTGATTTTTAATGCTCTTAGGGCTCGCACATAGAGTGTAGTAGGCTTAGTTTGCATCCATTGCATCAAAAAATGCAATAGAATGTAATTTTTAGTGAATGTTAGCTCTCTTTAGAGTTAAACATAAAACTAGAATCATTAATTTTAGCTTAAATTGTGTGTTTTTTAATGGAATTGTATGCATTAGAGTGTTAGCAGCATTAGGAGTAGCTTAATCATTGAAAATTTTTCTCAGAACCATCAAAAAACTCTTGAAATCGACTAATTTCTCTTAATTGACTGGTTTTTATCATTAAGAGTAATTAATCCACTTCAAGGAGCAAAAAGATTAGAAAATGTGTGTTTTGGGGTCTAATTTGGTTATGTAAGTAGTCAAAATTAGTGTTTCTCAGTGTTTTAAGAGCATCTAGATGTAAGTAGTCGAAATTAGTGTTTCCCAGTGTTTTAAGAGCATCTAGATGTAAGTAGTCGAAATTAGTGTTTCTCAGTGTTTTAAGAGCATCTAGATGTAAGTAGTTGAAATTAGTGTTTCTCAGTGTTTTAAGAGCATCTAGATGTAAGTAGTTGAAATTAGTGTTTCTCAGTGTTTTGATGCATCTAGATACATCAAAACACCTAATTACATCAATTAGAGAAATTTGACTCTCTTTTGCTTAATTTTACCTTAAAAGAAGAGACCAAAATTAAGAGTCTAATTAATCTCTAATTATACATTAATTTACACATTAGTTGATGCACATAGCTTAGCAATTCCTTGCTCTATCCAATGATGTGCTTAATTGTGTAAATTAATTAGTGATTATGGGTTAATTAAAGCCTTGATTAGTCAAAAAGAGTGAAATATTAGTGAAAGAATTAATCCTTGATTAATTTTTAATCACTTTTTTTACATAACTCATTAAGGCTAATGATGAGTAAATACCCATGAGTTGTCAAATTATCCATTTTGGGGGTCATTTATGAAGGGTATAAGGAGGTGTCATAAAAAGGTTGACTTTTTTTAATTCCCTCTTGCCTTTTTGGAAAGATTCCAATATCTCCTTAATTTAAAATCCAAAAAATATTTTCCCCACACAAGTAAATTCGAATTTCCCTCAATCAAGACCAAAAGAAAATGGCTCACGCCTTAAGCGTCTCATGTGCGAAAAAAAAATGGATCACGCCTTAAGGTCTCATGCACGTTTTTTTTTGAAAATCGGTTCACGTCTTAAGCGTTTCACACCGTGAACCCCTACTGTTCCACGTCATGAAACAGTCCTCGCACAAGAAATAATAATAATCAAATTTGATAAAATCCGTGAAGTTCGTTTCACGCCATGAACTGCACCCTGCTAGTTCATCGTCGGCCCAAAACAAAAACTCTAGAAAACAATCATGTTTGGAGGCTCGTATCTCCTAAACCATGAATTTGATGAAGGTGCTCTAGTGTTCATCGGAAAGCCGACATTGAGCTCTCTTCGAAATTGGCATTCCGAGGTTAAAATCGATCGTTTTAGCCTCCGACCAATAGTTTCAAAAATTTGACTCGAAAATCAAGACAAAAAATGATCCTTAAAGCACTAAAAATCACCAAAAACAACGCAAAAATGATTGCGAATCATATTCAGGCTACTTTTTTAGGGTAAAAACAACAAAATCATGAAAGACTCAGAGATACAAAGTTGTAGTACTCCAAAAATACTACAACTCTCTCGTACACCTTCAAAAGCGGGCAGCGACAGGAAAAAATTCCTATAAATTTTTTTCATCTTGATGGAAAATAGGTTTTAAGACCTCCTCTTCGATCTGGGAAACTATTAGCATGCACCTTTTCCGAAAAATATCCCTAAGGGTTGTTCATGCGCGTGTAGCGCCTAGCTAATTAGGGCAAATAGACACTTGTTTGACCCAACGAAGAGTATGCTAGGCCTCTTGAGGCTGTAGTATAGCGGCTGTGAGAAAATCCCAACAAAAAAAAACATGTGTGCTTGCTCATTAAGGAGCAATTGACAGTGTCGGACATTGCAACGATAGAGGGACTACGTGGGCCGACACTCTCACTGAACCCACTGGCTGACATCTTCAAGCCATTGAGATCCATGCTGCAAATGCACCTCCCAATACCATTCGCCATGCCAACAACAAGAGTGTCATCGGGTTTTGCATCCTCTGTCACTTCAATCCCATTGGGCTTTTGTTCTTTACCTAACATTTCCACAAATTTTATAGGTACCAACCCTTTCCAACCCCTGGATGCCCACACCTTGGACATATTGACTAGTCTAGGAAGGGGGGTTGCCCAAGGACTAAGTGAGTCCCTACCCACAAGAGTACTCATACGGCCTTGGTGACTCATACAAAAATACGGCCATACAGATATCCACAATCATGGGCAAATACGATGGAATAACTAATCTTGTTCAATTCATTCAAATGTTTGAACAAAGATGTAAAGCCTTTGGAAATCCAAACTGACCCACAAAGATATATGCGTTTAACCTATGCTTAGTGGGAAAGGCTAGATGGTTCATCACATTGATGCCGACAGTCAAAACAAACTTCAAAACCTTGAAGTCAGCCTTTATCCATGGCTTTTCAAGACAAGGTGATCGATGGAGTGCAACAAGCGAACTATATTTGATTAAGCGTAAACCAAACGAAACCATTAAAGACTTTATCCTTCAGATAAAACTCTTGGACTCACGATGTGAGTCATGCAAAAAAATTAAACGATTCTCAATTGAAGACATGTTTCATGATGGACTTAAAGAATAACCATTTACACAACTTGATCATTGTATCCAATCCGGAAACATTCGATCAATGTTGTAAAGAAGTAATACGTTTAGATGACAACATAATGGAAGATGATCATGATACGAGATATTCCTCATCTAAACAAGTGAAGCAATGGCTAAAGAATAATTGATCTCAGAATTGTCATTCCCAAATTCTATGCAGCCTTGCTTAAAAGCTTTCAATTGACATCTCTAAGAGAGAATGAGATCCTTCAAAACCAAACATCCTTAATGACTCTCCAAGTGACGAGCGAAATGCCTTGTGTTAAGTGTAATCACTATGACCATCCCAATCCCCATTGTGCGTACAAGGCACTTGTTTTTCTGTACTACATATATTGCAAAACCTTTGGTCATGATACTACCTAGTGTCCCAATTCATCAACAATTGACTCAAAACCTCCATCTCCCATGCACCAAACAGAAACAATCCAAAGGGTAGAAACTGCTCAAGAAGCAGTTGAGCAAACACTTCAATGTTTGTATTGTCATGGATCGCACAAAGTGGTAGACTGCACAGTTTGGAATACTTCCATGTCCATAGTCACTCATATGTAAACGATGTGGCATCGATCACGTATTCCAACATTGCCCAAGGCGAGTTGCTTCACTGCAACCTATCTCACAGAATACAACTCTAAACATCTTAAGTGTACAAAATGGGTAATTGTCCACGGTACCCTTGAATGTGCTTAGTACACAATTGCAAGCCAAGGCACAAGAAATGATAAAAAATAATGCAAAAGTAAACACTTCGAAATGGGTAGAAGAGCATGCCTTAAAGCAAAAACCAAAAGAGCAAGAAAAACCTTCTGAACCCAAGAAAAACAAGGGGCAACAAACTGTCGAAACCAAAGCTGAAATAAGAGACAAGGAAAAAGAGCCTGTGGAGGACCTAACCCCAAAAGAGCTAAAAACTACACATGATGCAGAAACATCCACCTCAAAGGATACCACACAAACCATAACACCCATATGTGCGACACAGAATACAAAAGCCCGAAGGAAAATTCGTTCTTGTCGCATGGGCAAACATAATGAAAACCTAACGATCCAACGAAAGTCAGAAGATGAAACAAGTTTTAGTACATCGATAAGTGAGGATGAAACAAGTTCTGATTCAGCACTAGGTGCACCTCACAGACCAATCAAGAAACTAGAACCAACCACCCCAAATTGGAAATCATGATCATATGACATATGCGGAACGCAAAAGGCAAGCTCAAAAGAGCATGATTAGCATTGTTGAGTGTTATACAAGATCACCGGGTATGATTGAACCTCATAGTGCCAATCCTAAAAAAGTAACCAAAATACAAGAACGACAGGAGTATCACTTCCCCTTTCAAGAGAAAGACATGCTCTCTATAGAAGAGTCATTAAAGGCAGATTACACGAATTATGCAATTGAAAAAGCAGGTGAGGAATTCAATGAATCCCTTACAAAATTAAAGAAGTCTCTTAAAACCTCATTTGGAGGAGTGCTCTTCTCTTATGGTGAAGCCAACATAGTATCAACACTTTCACCTTTAAAGACTAAACATGAGTTATACCAAAACATAAAGAGCTACATAGGGCAAGACTGTGAGAATCCACAAGTTTCCAAACATACCTCAATCATAATTGTTAGAGGATCTAGTGTACCATTGTACACATTGGGGACTCTTGAAAAAGCTGAGAGACAAAAAGAGGATGAGAGCAAATGTGAATATGAAACCAAACTGGGATCTGAAGCTAAACTACAAACTAAAACATCGATGGTTCCTCTTGAAGATTCTATCATGGTATGGTTAGATTTCCCTATAAGCAATGATGTTAAGCGCAAACGTGCATTGATTAGCCCTCAAGCTAGTCATAACATCATGACAATAGACACTTGGGTGTCGTTAGGACAACCTAAACTCATCCCTGAAGACAATGGTCTTGCAAGAGGAGCCAATGGACAAAACGTTGAAGTTTCAGGTTACTTTAGCTATACTACTCAAACAATCGGTGGAGATATGGAACTTGGATACGTGACTTGTTGTATTCACTTGATGAATCCATGCAAATACTCACATTGAACACTCCTGCAGGCGTTGTGCAATTGCTCTTTATGGGAGGACGAGACCTTAGAAGAGTTGGAACTTCCAACATATCTTACTGAGAATATCCCAAGAATTGTGGTTGGATTGGATATTTCCAATAAAATCACCACAATTCAAGCATAACTTTATCCAACACAAGAGCAGAATCTAATTACCCTCGAGTTATGGGATTTGTTAGGTCAACCAACATTCATGGCTCATCCTGAAATAATTCCATTTACACAAGACTTACACATGCCATGTCTGGGGTACTTTGGACATACAATGTATATTGAAACTAACCCCTTACTTGCAAGTTTTTTTTATGTTGAGTATGTGTTGGAAGTAGATTTGATCTTGGGGCATAAAAGGACTACTGCTGCCCAAGCACCACTGTGCTTTGCCTAGCAATAGGGTCATCTCATGATGGTCAACGACACATAGTTGAGAATACCATACTGCATGGAAGATGATCCAACCCTAATGGATTTCTATGATGCTGAACGTAAAAAGTTGCAAACCTCTTCCATGGAAACCCCTCCACACAATGACCTACCATCTGTCTCAACAACGAGTGACTCCGATAAAGCATCTACTCCTTCAACTCCATCCTTACCAACAAAGTCCAATGCCACAACCTCGCAATCCACTTCTAGTCCTGAGGAAGTTCCCCACGTGCAACCATCTAACAAGGAACTCAAGGGAAAAGCCCCACAGTGAATGCCTCTCATTAACCAATCTCGCCACCCAAAAGAGGGGGTGCATGCTCAAAAGCCTCCACATCAATAACCACCACTCTGCAAGAGACTCGAACCTCATCGTCAACAATGCCCATGAGTCTCAAACTTAAAGCCTCAGCGCCAACCAATGTGAAGGAGGGCCCAAAACCTTCCACTTCCACCAAAAAGAAAAATCCACCAAGACAACACAAATCAAGGTATCTTAATGATATCAAAAGGTGGGTGGAGAAGAAACTACTTGTAGCCCAAGGCTACTATGAAGGAACCAATCCAATTTGGGTGCCTCGATCATCAAAGCCTCTTCTTCAATGCAACACTCAGAGGCGAAGGAAAAATAAAAGTACTCCACAACACCGTCTACAAAAGCCTATGCGAGTTCCTTAAAGAACTCCACCAAGTCAACAAGTGTGGGTACCAAAAAAATTACTGCAAGCACAAGGGTACTACCAAAGTAATACCAAAGCTTGGATTCCCATGTACATTAAAAAGTCACCTAGTCCTGCACAAATAAAGAAACCTCAGCACCAAAAGCATCAACCACCACATTATAATGTTTATCAAAGATGGGTGTCTTTGAACGTACTTCAACAACAAGGATACTATGATGGTAATCCCAAAGCTTGTCAATTCTCCTCACACAAAGGTCTTCAACGCAATCACGAGGACATGATCGGCATCAGGAAAGGGAGAATGTTAACCCAGTACTAGGGTTAACAAGAGCTACTACTGTTATCTTACATTAAGGAGGCAAGGTAGATACACCAAAAGGTCATACACTTAAGATATGAAGCAATGGTGTCCAAAGCTACAACTTGGATAGGCACCTGTAATGGTGTGACGAAATACTTATGGCGATTCTTGCTTTAAGAGCATGTGATAGTAAGTTAGGATGAAGTCCTAAGTGATGTACTTCATGGATATATTATGAGAGTAGTCATTGTAATAGCATTAGGCCTCCTATGAGCCTAAAGTGCCCGGTTGGCCATAGTTTAAGTGAGTGTGAACACTTATGGCCATAATACAAGGAGACTCTCCCATTGTGCAATAGAGTCTTGCTCTTGCTAATCTCTCTCTCTCTAATGCATGCTAGTGAGTGTGTGAGTGATGTGAGGTGAAAGGAGAGATGAGTACACGTAGTGCAATGCGACAGTGTGAGTGATGTGAGGTGAAAGGAGAGATGAGTACACGTAGTGCAATGCGACAATGTGACAACGCTCACAAGAGGTGCGGTGGAATTGCTTCTAAGGAGTTGTAGAGCTTGTAGACCTCGAGGGTTACGAGCTTGGCCATTGAAAGATCCTAAATGATAGTTCAGATCACCATGTAATCTCTTGTTGGATGTGTTTCAAGGGGGGTTAGGGTGAGCCATAACAAACACACACCTATGGCTCCCAATGCCACAATCAAAGCTTGTCCTCAACATCGACAACCTACATGTAGCTCAAAGCCTTGTTGACAAAAAACCAAGAAGCCTCGTCAACCACAGGCGCTCATCACTCGGCAATGATGGGTGCCCAAAAAAGCCCAAGGCATCAATGATGGCAACTCCATCATTTAGATCCCATGGAATAACAATCACAAGTTGGCCCAAACCACACAAACCAAGCCAGTATCTGTCCAATCGACATAGATGATTTGGTGACCAAAAAGCAAGCAAGTCCCTTCTTCATCAACTAAATCCTACGGACTTGCCCACACACCAAACCCGGGGACTCAAAAGCTTAATTTGCCTAGTCCTTTCAACCAAAAGAACCTTTTCCATGAAGATACCCCCCGCCTCTCGACTTGGTTACCAAACTAATGGGCGGTACCACAAATGTCAGAGCTTATCCAACCACTCAAAGATACCTCAAGGGTAAGTTCACAAATCTACCCAAATGGGCTAATTATTACAAAACCCTCTTTTGTGTTGCTAACCAATAAACACATGTAAGTCCTCACCCACACGAGGACCCAAAAAAAGAGAGAGTCTCTACATGATTAGGAATATCTAGGTGAGACCACAGGCACATGGCATATGCAATTCTCACTAAGCTATGTCATGTGTGCACACACCGCACAAAGCTTTATCCATCAATGGGGGGACCCACAAGCCTGGTCAATGGTATGACCCATCACCTAGATCTTCTTAATCACCCCCGCTTCGCCCGAATAACTATGCTTCATACTTAATCAATCCTACCCACCATAACTTCTTTATCTGCTACCTTAGCTTGAGATGCCAAATAATCCAAAGTAGCTTCTACTTCCATACTCAAAAGCTACTACTCCTATGGATCCTTGACGTCAACTACCACTCTCATCAACATAGGATCCCAATCACATGAGCTACAATGACAGAAGAAGACAAACCACTAAAAGAAAAAGAGAGATAACGGAACCCCAATAAATCAACACCCCCACGGGAGCCAAGATACCCATTAAGGTGTCTTGATGAAGATGCTATAGCTACATGTATATCGCCATCGAAATACAGCACCTCGGAGCACAAGTAGTATCCATTCGAGTTACCTCCTTGTCCCTCCAGAATTCCCCCCTCGCCACTTGCTTTTACTAACACCATATTTTTATTAACCCCATTAACACCACCACCAACCACTTGGATACTAGTCATTGAGTACTACGCGCTTGTCTACTAATTCAAGTACTTCAACTCCTCTCAAGAGGATGTCCAGCCGCGCAAAGGTGACAAAAAAAGAAAAAAACACCAAAAACAAAATAAAGAGTACTACTGGGCACATACAAGAAAGCAAATTCATAAGAGCCCATACTACTAGATGGATACTTAATTGTCAATACTCCACTAACTTCTTTTCATTTTACTAACCCCCCCACCCCTCTCATTTCCGAAGAGACAAGAGAACTTATCACGTGCGACATTTCCTAGCATGCCTCGACAACCTCTTACCGATCGAGGACATGATCGAGTTTAGGAAGGGGAGTATGCTAACCACATACGGATAACACATTCTTATAACAATTACGTCCACACACGCATGTAATGGGCACCCACACTATATTGTAAATCTTGTCATTTGATGAGGGAAACGCCCTAAAGACGCTCCCAAGTCTTGAGCTTCGAAGGACAGACAAGAGGATCTCGATCAGTTGGCCAAACCATAGAGAAAAGCCTTGTAACTAGGTTTTGGGCACTCGAGTCACTTACTCCCGGGCGGTCTAATGAGAAAAGGCTTGGAACTATAAAAGCCAATTTCTCTTATTTGTAACTCATCCTCCCATTTGTGTAATAGAAATGTTCTCTCTCTCTCTCTCTCTCTCTCTCTCTCTCTCTCTCTCTCTCTCTCTCTCTCTCAACTCTAAATCTAGCATCTGTGGTGTGCTTAGGGTTAGGATTTGGGAATGATTAGTGCTAATTGTTTGTTCTCTCTTGCTTGCCTCTTACTTCTTCTCTCCCTCTTACTTGAGTGATTAGGCTATCACCATGATCGTCTTCCATATAGAGATCCCAAATAGGTTGCACCGCCCGTTGGATTAGCAACCGCCTTGGTGTGACAACGAATGCGGGTGGATAGCGAGCGGGTGGATAGCGAGCGGCTATAGTGGAGCTCTTAAGCATAGCTCGAGCTTGACGGATCGGTACCTTCTCATCAACGACATGTTAGAGTGAGCTTAACACACATGAGCTCAGAGAGAAACAGAGACGATATGAAAGTTGGAAGTACTCAATAGGATTATGAGCGAGTGAAGCACAACTTACTAGTATCCCTAACACTAGGGATGATGTGGCTAACACACTAAGGGTGTGTTTTCACGGGGAAAAATCCTGTGCCAGCAGAGGGTAAAAAGTGCCCGTGATCAGTGCTATTCACACCTAAACTTCCTGGAGGCAAAAGGCTAACAATGAGGACACCATCAATCGGGTGTGATATCTGTACTTTGTGAAATTTATTGATGACTATTCTAAGCACACGTGGGTGTACCAATGTCTACATGTAAAGTTAGCACCCTTCATACAGATTGAGAGGGGGAGTATATGTCAAAGGAGTTTCATGTTTATATGGTTGAAAGAGGCATAAAATAACAATGCACAATATCTTATACACCTCAACAAAATGGTGTGGATGAGAGCAAAAATAGATCTCTCATGGAGATGGCACATTGCATGGTTAAAGGCCAGGATTTGTGTCATGTTTTTTGGTTAGAGTGTATGCCACTTATGTGCTAAACAAATGCCCCACCAAGGCCTTGTAGACAATTCCCCTTATGAAGCTTGGAATGCACGAAGTCCTCTATGGTTCATTTGTATGTTTTAGGTTGTCTTCCTTATGCTCTTGTTCCTGACCAACAATGTAATAAGGTAGATGATAAGCCCTCTATGGCTTATTTGTGTGTTTTAAGTTGTCTTCCTTGTGCTCTTGTGCCTAAGCAACAATGTAATAAGCTAGATGATAAGGCAGTAAAATGTATTTTTATTGGATAAAACTCATAAAGCAAAGGGTACATACTCTACCATCCGGCCCCACAAAGCAAGTTTTGGTGAGTAGAGATGTTTTCTTTATATTTGCGAATTCAATTCATTACATGATTTTTTGCAAAAAACAACAAAATGTATGCTCATAGGATATCTTTGATACACTCCTATCTTTGTACGATGCTGGGAAACCATATGTGGAGCAAATGAATTCTCAAAAAGATCTTGCAAATCTTGAGTGTTGTCCTTAAATCTCTCTCTCCTTACTTGCTTTATCTATGTGTGTCTTGCTACATTGATCTCCACTCCAACACAAATCAATAAGCTTAGGTCATGTTTGCTTCTTTTCTTTTCATTCCTGTGTTACTTGTTTGCTTCTTTGTGTTATTTATGTTCTCTTGAAAGTAGTAGCCACAAACTTGCCCATGTCTTTTATGTGAAGATGCACATTCATCGATATAACAAATAACTTGTGTATGCCCTTGCATGAAGATGCACGATCGTGATGTTGCATGGTTGTGTCATACGTGCTTTATCTCATGTCTTGCACCCATCCCCTACATACTTGACAAGTGGCCAAGTGGCAATATACTAATCGAGCAAGGTTTCATGTTTTTTTTTAAAAAAAACTCTCTGAAACCTTTGCATTTGTAAATATGTAAATATGATAGGCTCAATTATACTTTCTTCAAGACCCAAGTAATTAACGATGCTCTTTCAAATTAAACCATTTCAACCTTAACACATTTGTTGAGATGCTCTTTCAAACTAAACCATTTTCAACCTTAACATGTAGGTTGAGACACCAAACTATAAGAGTTGACACCAAAACTTGCATGCATAATTTTAGATGTATGTACAAGGTGTACATGGTATTTGGAATAAGCACTCTACATAAGCATCTTCAATGATAAATAATTTCCTCAATGACAAGTAGTCGACCGAAGGTTTTTTTGATATGCCGACTTTTCCTTGGAAGGCTTGATTTTATAAATATTTTTCTTGAGCATCCATACCCATGGCCTCCTTTACTTCAGTTACCAACTCTCCCTATGATTTCTCTAAAAGAAAACCATCCTTACTCTCTCTCTCTCTCTCTCTCTCTCTCTCTCTCTCTCTCTCAGCCTTGGGGTTGACATCGAGCAGGATGGTTATTCTGCATGAATGAGAGGCTCCATCCCCTTTAGCATTGGGGGTGACATTGAGCGTGATGATTCTTTTACATGAGAGAGAGAGAGAGAGAGAGAGAGAGAGAGAGAGAGAGAGAGAGAGAGAGAGAGATGTTGAGAATCATGGATCAAGCTCTCCTCCTCACAAAATATCTACCTAATTATGCACTAATCCTACACTAATCATAACACTGATCTAAGGTGCTAGAAATGAAAGAAACTCATAATGATTGTGTCCTGCAAGTGATATGATTTCATTGCTTGAAATGCCTCCTTTTATATGAGGAGGTACACCCTTGGGCTTGTACATCAATGTGGGATAAGTCCCTTTGCTCATGTGGCTGCATGCATGCTTTGCACTTTCTTGGCTACTCAACTCACTCCCTACCTCTCTAGGCTATAATTGTGATGGCTCCCTATATTGCTAAGCATTTTTGTACTATGTAAGATACTTTAAGAAATAAGTTGACTTATCTTTCTTGTGCTTTTTGGCACCAAATTTCTCAACGAGAGAGAGAGAGAGAGAGAGAGAGAGAGAGAGAGAGAGAGAGAGAGAGAGGTGGAAGGGACATATAGAGTCAACCATCTTGTTCAACATCACCCATGGTAAAGGAGGGGACATACATAGTTAAGCAACCTGTGCCACGGGCAAAGGAGTGAGGAACTCGGTGCATAGTTCTTATAGAAAGATTTTCACTGGCTTGAGTTAAGGACACATGTACCTCTCAGCCTGATGAGGAACTCGGTGCATTTGGTGTAGCAACAAGGGCTATAGAGTTAATTGTGATCTCTTAATACAACCTAACAACATGAATAACCTAAGTTATATAGTTCTTATAGATAGATTTTCACTGGCTTGAGTTAAGGACACATGTACCTCTCAGCTTGATGAACTTCTCGTTGTGTATTACTGTGTAGGCACATTTGAGTCATCATGTGCCCCTTGTCATAAAAAGGGAGGTTGCGAAGAAATCAAGCATGGGTAAAGAAGGTTGTGAGGCATTCTCCTCTCCTCTTGCATTTCTAGTGAAAATTACCAAGGTGTTAGAAGTTTTAATAACTATAGGGGTTGTAGGTAATTGAAATTAAAATGGTTTTTTGGAAACCCCTTTCTAATTTTGTGATAATAAAAGCCTTTACACTAGAGAAGGGTGAGACACTACACCACCTTCATTTCTAGATGGCTAAATTATTGTCCACATCTTTCAATGCCATGGGGAATCTTCTCGAGTAGCATCTTGCTTGGCAAATGTGCATATCTTTTGGGGCATTGTCATTGTGCGCTTTGTTAAGTAAAGATGCACATGTTTGAAGGATGCTAGGTTACTCTATGAAGGAATTGCACAAGTGCACTTTAAGTTTTATGCACATAATGTTTCTTTGGAGGAGATATTGAGGAAGAGGACTCTCTATGCCAAACATAATGCACATAATGTTTCTTTGGAGATATTGAGGAAGAGGACTCTCTATGCCAAACATGGGCATGGAGATCTCAAGAACAAAATATGCTTAACTTTGGTTTAAGAGTTTGAGAGGGCATACATATACATGGATAGCTACATCTAAAATAGACTCACCATCACACTTGGTGCAACTTTGTTAAAGATGATGAAGATCGACAACAAATTTATCCAAGTCTAGCTTGGATAATTTTGAAACATATGTAACTTTGGGAGAAGGGGTCCTATCGAAGGATTGGGAAAGGGGCATGCACTAAATACACAGGACTTTGCTAAGTGGTAACACAATGTATAGAGTCTGTGGTGCTGGAATGGGATGGACTTAGCTAGAAGCAGAGCCGTGTATGAAGTAGCTTGACTATGCCAAAATCTGAACATTCATAAGATCTTCTTTCTGGGAGACCACTACATAGAAGATGAATTTGGAAGGTACTTTTGTAGCAATATGTGGAAAGCATGTGGAACATGAAGCACACATCCATTGAGGTCAACAAGGACAACGCAAAACGAAGGCGATGTATGGCTTAGCCAAATATATATCAAGCAAGGAGAAAATGATTGAGTTCTATAGAGCAGTCATAGATGAAAACATGTTCATACCATTTCCTCCTCATATAAAAACCTCAAATCTTGCTATTATATAGTGTGTTTGTTTGTACGCACTGGGGCTCTTGAAAGTTTTATAAGGCATATACTACTATGTGTTTGTAACACCTTTGATGGCACTCATATGATCACTTGTGGACATTTTACATGTTCAATTCTCCGTTTAGGGAGGCGATGTATGGCTTAGCCAAATATATATCAAGCAAGGAGAAAGTGATTGAGTTCTATAGAGCAGTCATAGATGGAGACATGTTCATAACATTTCCTCCTCATATAAAAACCTCAAATCTTGCTATTATATAGTGTGTTTGTTTGTACGCACTGGGGCTCTTAAAAGTTTTATAAGGCATATGCTACTATGTGTTTGTAACACCTTTGATGGCACTCGTATGATCACTTGTGGACATTTTACATGTTCAATTCTCCGTTTTATTCAACAGTTACAAGCTTTTTATATATTCAACGAACAATTTGTCATGTTATTAAAATTTGTTTTATATGTTGTGCTTTCAAGTGGTCTTTTGATTCCTTTTGTAAATGTGTTGTTGACCACACATTTATTTAATTTTGGCATGTCATACCATTTCCTCCTCATATGAAAACCTCAAATGTTGCTATTATAGTGTGTTGGTTTGTACACACTAGATCTTATGAAAGTTTTATAAGGCATATGCTACTTTGTAATGTATATGCCCATCACACTTTGATGGTACTCATATGAACACTTGTGGACATTTTACAGGTTCGGCTGTCGCTTGTTATCAAAAGTTGCAAGTTTTTTGTATATTCAACTAATAATTTCTTGTGTAATTTAAAGTTATCTTATACTTTGTGTTTTTAGGTGGTCTTTTGATTTATTTTGTAAATGTATTGTTGATCATACATTATTTTGATTTTGGCTCGTTTTCATGCATATGTTGATACATGTTCTCTGCTATTCTGTCTACGCTTCCATAATTTTTTATGTCTCTTAGTCTGTGTATGGTTGTATGTGATTTTATAAGCTTCTTAGGACATTTTTGAAAACAAGGGACAACTACTATGAGTCGTTCCTATCCAATGGTCACACAAAAACTGGGGTTCGAATTGCCCACTAGCCAGAACTGAAGGTGTAACCGTCTACACTTCTGCTGCCCCATGTGCCATCTCGGCTACTATGAGTAGTTCCTACACGAAAACACACAATAGGGAATATGCTCATCTCACAACAATAGGAAAATATGCTCCATGGAATATGCTCATCTCACAACAATAGGAAAATATGCTCCATGGAATATCACTCGAATATTGTTCCATCAAAATTAATTAAAATCGACCTGAAAAGGTCGTGGGTTCTATAGTCTATAGATAGACAGATAACAAGCAAAAAGAAGTCCAGGGCGAAGCTTCGTGCTGCCTGCATGCGTCCAAGCTTGGGTTATGCGAAACTCAATACAATTAAAAACAGTGATTAATTTCATATGCATTCGTCTCGCACAGAATGCTCGCCTTCTATGGAGATGGAGACCTATTAAAAGGCTTACAATATAGAGCTCCTAGTTTATATCTCCAAGGACTATACATTAAAAAATTGTGGGTTGACCTCGATGGCTCAATCACTCTGCAACAAGACAATCAGGAGTCGGAACGCATGCATTAACATCTCATCTTCAGGTAATCCTGAAAACCCCAATCTCATCTTAGCTGTTAATTACTTCTCTTAAACTAAGAAATCCTCCCCCTATTCTTCCCTACCCCCTTGTCATGATCTAAGTCCTTTTTAATCTTGGCATAACTGTTCTCTTAATCTCTGTTCGTAATCTTACAGACATCAAAAGAAAGCCCATAATCTGATACAATCCAACAGGCTAGTGGGTTTTTCCTTCAAAACCCATATTTACTATTTTGATACCCATGACAATAAGATCAAAGAGCTCTCTAGGTTAAAACAAAGCACAAGCCATCCCTAGTACAAAGCCCTTCGGCAGGTGTTTCGGCCGCGGACAGGGATTTGTGGAATATCGGCATTGTGCCCATTAATATAAAACCAAGCTGTTGGAGCTTTACCAGGACTGGTTGGCTCCTAAACGTCAGGTAACATGGGCTCTAAAGACCATGAAAAGGAGAGGAAGAGGAGGAAGATCAGGCTTAGTAAGCTCTATTCGTACTCTTGTGTCCGGCCTACAGTAGATGAGGGTAACATTCTGGTTCCTTTGGGAGGACCCGGGTTCTCTCGTGTTGTCTTCTGCAATCAATCAGAGAGACATAGAGAGAAGCCTTTCAAGTATCGCTCCAACTATGTCTCTACAACAAAGTATAATATCATCACATTTATACCCAAAGCCCTCTTTGAACAGTTCCGCAGAGTGGCAAATTTGTATTTCCTGTTTGCAGCCGGGCTGTCTCTTACACCCCTGACACCCTTTACACCTGGCTCTTTGATTGCACCATTGGTGTTTGTGGTGGGAGTTAGTACGTTGAAGGAGGCAATTGAAGATTGGCGCCGCTTCTTGCAGGTGCACATTTAAAACTCACGCCGGAATCATTTCTTATTTCATGTAGAAAGAGTGCGTATTTTTTACATCTCTGACAGTTAAGCGCATCCAGGATAGAGAAGTCAACTCGCGCAAGGTGAAAGTGCACGTTGGAAATGGGAAATTTGCTGATACAGAATGGAAAAATTTGCGGGTAGGAGATGTAGTGCGGGTACAGAAGGACGAATTCTTTCCTGCAGACCTCCTCCTCCTTTCGTCTAGCTATCCGGATGGTGTCTGCTATGTAGAGACAATGAACTTGGATGGTGAGACGAACTTGAAGCTTCGAAAAACGGACGAAGCCACCTTGGGATTGGATGGAGATGAAGAATTCAGCGGGTTTTCAGGGCTAGTTCGATGTGAGGATCCAAATGCCAATCTCTACAAATTTGTAGGAAATCTGGAGTATCAGGGTTCAGTGTTTTCTTTGGGGCCTCAACAGATATTGCTCAGGGATTCTAAACTACGGAATACTCAGTATGCCTATGGAGTGGTGATTTTCAGTGGTCATGATACAAAGGTGATGCAGAATGCAACAGACCCTCCTTCAAAACGGAGTCGTATTGAACGAAAAATGGATTCAATCATCTACTTTCTGTTCGGTGTCCTGGTTATTATTTCCATCGTAGGATCAATCGTCTTTGGCATTCGGACCAGTGTCGACATGCAGAGTTGGTGGTACTTGCGCCCTGATGATCCCACGAGCTTTTTTGATCCAGAGAAATCTTTCCTTGCCACCTTTTTGCAGTTTATGACAGCTCTTGTCTTGTATGGTTACCTTATACCCATCTCTCTCTATGTCTCAATAGAGATAGTGAAAGTTTTGCAAGCTATGTTCATCAATCAGGACATTCACATGTACCATGAAGAACTCGACAAACCGGCCCATGCCCGCACTTCAAATCTCAATGAGGAGCTTGGTCAGGTGGATACAATCCTTTCAGACAAGACTGGCACTCTCACTTGTAATCAGATGGATTTTTTGAAGTGCTCTATAGCAGGAGTCACTTATGGGGTTGGGATAACTGAAGTTGAGAAAGCTACTGCTAAGAGGATGCAAAAGAATATTGCAGAGTTTCAGGATATGTCTCCTCATTCTGTTGATATGTATATGCAGGTTGATGAGAATGCAGGCATTGAAATGGTGGAAAAACCCCATGTTAAGGGATTCAGTTTCAAAGATGCACGCCTCATGAATGGAAATTGGGTTTTAGAACCGCAAGCAGATGTGATTCAGATGTTCTTCCGCATTCTAGCAGTTTGTCAGACAGCCATACCCGAGGAAGATGATGTTGGTGGTGTCCAATATGAAGCCGAGTCACCAGATGAGGGAGCTTTTGTTGTTGCTGCTAGAGAATTTGGTTTCGAATTTTTTAAACGGACCCAAACTAGTGTACACCTGAGGGAGGCGGACCCATCTGGCAGGATTATTGAACGGTAAGGATCAGTTTTGGTGATCATAAACAACTTTCCCACATCATGGCACAGCAGATTTACATGTATAATTGGTGTCCCACTTAACTACAGAGAGTACAAGTTTCTCAACTTGCTGGAGTTCAATAGCACCCGGAAACGGATGTCTGTTGTTATCCGAGATGAGGATGACCAAATTTTTGTCTTCTGTAAGGGAGCAGACAGGTAAAAAATGGTATCTCCTTTGGGCTCTAGTGCGCTGAACTCTTGTTTTTGGTCTGTAAATGATCCTTAAATGAAATTTGGATTCTGTGCAGTGTGATCTTTGAACGGTTAAGTAAAAATGGCAGAGAGTTTGAGGAGACCACAAAGATCCATCTAGCTAAGTATGGGGATGCAGGGCTTAGAACACTTGCTTTGGCCTATCGGAAGTTGGATGAAGCAGCTTACGAAGAGTGGAACAGAGTGTTTGTGAATGCTAAAACCACTATTGGTGCAGATAGAGACTCTAGGCTGGATGAGGCATCAGAGATGATTGAAAAAGACTTCTCTCTTGTAGGAGCAACTGCTGTTGAGGACAAACTACAAAAGGGGGTCAGTGCATTAAGCAACAGCTTGGTTGATCAGAAACTTTATTCGGGCATGTGTAACAACACTTCGCATTGCACAATTTTTTCTTGACAGGTCCCAGAGTGTATAGACAAGCTTGCTTTGGCCGGCCTGAAGATCTGGGTTCTAACTGGTGACAAGCTGGAGACTGCCATCAACATTGGGTATGATAGTTTTTAGTCTAAATGAAATGTTGACAGGTGCCAATCTCTTCTTCTACTCAAATTTACCAGATCCTCCTGCATCTACATGTTGCAGATTTGCTTGCAGTTTACTGAGGCAAGACATGAAACAGATCACAATCACCTTGGACACACCAAATGTCAAGGCAGCTGAAGAGTTGAATGACAAGGAAGCAGTGCTTAAGGTGAATTTTTCAAATAAATAAGCAATTCATAAAATTTACCAAACTGTTTTTTTACTACTATAAAAATGCTAGAGCCATAAGCTTACTGTTCCAAATATGTGACTAAGTCATGTGTAAGACAATGGAAAGATGCAATGCTTGTGAAGTTTACAAGGACCTACTGCTCTTCCTTCAGGTTTGCAAGGCGAGCATTTCAAACCAGCTTGCCCTTGGGCAACAGCAAGTAAGTCTGGATACAGGGTTTGACACTGCGTTTGCACTTATAATTGATGGCAAAGCCTTGGAACATGCCTTGGAGAACGACATGAAAGAAAAGTTTCTGCAGCTAGCCGTTAGGTGTGCGGCAGTGATATGCTGTCGTGTTTCACCCAAGCAAAAGGCTTTGGTACAGTCTTATTTACGGTTTTTATGGCCAAGCTTACGTTATCTTTTGTGATTTTAAACCTATCTGTGGTTCCAGTGGGACAAGCGAGGCAGCAGGGGTTAATATAAGTTGGCGAGATGCTTGTGAGCAAAGGAGATTTGTTACAAAACTTATTCATATTTTTTCTGCTCTTGGTTTCTCTCTAGGTTACCAGATTGGTGAAAGAAGGGAAGGGTAAGACTACGTTGGCTGTAGGTGATGGGGCAAACGATGTTGGCATGATCCAGGAGGCAGACATTGGTGTTGGCATCAGTGGAGTTGAAGGTATGCAGGTATGTACGACTAACTATAGATGCTGCTGTGTGAAAATTTTATGACTAACTTTAGATGCTGCTGTGTGAAAATTTAAGTTAATAAGATCATTGTCGAGTTTTGCATGCTTGTGCGTATACGGAGAAAAGAGAGAGGAGGAGGGGGGGGGGTGAGAGAGAGAGAGATATTAACATCTACAAAAGACCGGAAGGGCCTATTATGAGACCATGAATAGTACAATGATACCATGGGTATATAGTACCATGGAAAAACTAAAAAAGAACATGAAAACTGAAAACTGAAACATGACTATATAAGCTTCCTGATGGCAGGTGTGGCTATGGTGAGGGCATGTCATGTTGTGGTATTTGTGTCTGTGTGGTGGAGATCCTCGGTGCTCTGGGTTGGGGCGCCTGGCACGTAAGATGGAGTAGGCCCTAACTCAATACTCCTTTTTGGGATGCGAATATATGTTTCCAGGAGTGTTTAGGGCTGAAAGAAGACTCTCAGAGCTTCCGCATGTTACACTCCACCTCTTCTTCCACTTCCACTCCCTCCTAGACCTGGCCATGTTTCCAACATAACACTCATAGGTAGTGTTCACACTTAGACAAGACCTTGATCCCAACACTGCTGACGTTGATGGCCTATGTCACAAATACGAAAGCGTGTACACAGAAAATCTTATCCCATACATAACATCATGGCATAATACATAGGCATCTGACAATACATAATCATGCTTTGAAACCACTGAAACAACAATATGAGAAACTTGAACAAGACAACATCAGGGGCTGAAGTTGCCCCCCCCCCCCCCCCCCCCCCCCCCCCCCCCGGGCGCCCCGCCCGCGAGTTATCTTTATTACCAACAGAGTGTTCCAGTACAAGAGAACGGACACCATATAGTATACACTCTACATACTGGCACCAGATACATCCAGAATATGATGAAAACAAATAAAATAGTTGCATGAGACCTCAATCTCAGCCTTCCAAGAGTTCCTTGGGCACAGCCATACTTTAATACGTGATCACACCCTCTAGCAGCAGTGTTGTCCCGAATAACCAGCCATGAAAACCCTATCTCTGGCCACCCGAAGGTTCCACCCTTAGAGCCATAGGCTTCATGAAGGTTTAGATAATGTCTGCCTTCGAATTGTCGCGAATAACCTTGCTGAATTTGACTGAACAGCACTGTTTTCAGCCCTCAAACACGCTGTACAGGTCACGCCAAGAGATGAGATGGTTGCCTTGTTGTTTGCCTTGAACCTAGAGTCTTTGGAGCATCAAATATAGCCTTGAAATCTGCTGTACAGCAGTTGACCAGCCCTTTAAGGGAGCCCGAAGTAGTCGCTTGCTGAGAGAGAGAGAGAGAGAGAGAGAGAGAGAGAGAGAAGAATTGCTTCTATTTGTAGCAGCTATGGAGGCAAGCGATCAGCTATATATCAGCCTTGGAAGGAATTGATAAGCCCTGGAGAACTGTTGTGCATGCCAAACTGACACCTGTCCTCAAACCCTAGAGTGTTCCACTCCAAAAAAACAATTGGAAAGGGGGCGCCTAGCTGCTTTTGGCTTCTCCACCTTCCAAAATAGCAACTCGTGGAGCTATTATTGCATGATGGGCTGCCCACTGAGTAACGGCTAAGTTTCATTAAAACTGGTCCACTTGATAATATACTGTCCGCCCAAACTTAAGTGTATGTGAACACTTTATAAGGTGTCCGCCTAAATTTAAGTGTATGTGAACACTTGCACTCATAAACCTTAGTATAATAAAATATAAGCTGTAAATTGAGTTTGGGGTCACTTACCACTCGCAAAACACATGAGACCACCGCCTCAGTCCCAAATAGGTGTGTACACACGTGTCGACGGGGTTTCCAGGCGTCCCCGGAGCCCATGGACAATCACAAGCAGAAATACCAGGCATTGTTCAAGCAGCTAAGACAAGTCATTCATGCATGTCAAAACACACAAATGCTTTATGCATAATATTATGGATTCCATCTCCCAACTTATTCATCTTGTACAGAACCGGTCTCAGGCACCGCCCATACAGGTATAAAGAATGCTCACCAGGGTGTCCACCCTTCCAAGGGACTTCATCAGCATGCGAGGGACTCTCACCAGGGTATATACTCTTCCATGAAGCCCTTCCACATGTACTGAACCATGCTAGGAACTCACACCTTGTCACGTGCACACCCATCAGGTGTACAAGTGGCATGGCATCATCAGGCATATAATCAGGATATTCATTCAGGCATAGCATCATATGGGGGTGTTTTATCACCAACATCAGCACTCTAGTCATCATGAGCATTGTAAGGCATTCATGTGCATCAGCCGACAATATTTATTACCAACCGACTGGCATTTTATGGCATTTATAGCCAGTCGTGAGCATTCAGGGCTGGCCGACTGCAGCAAGGCTGGCCGACCAGCACCAGGCACACATATAAATAGAAGCGCATCATCTTAGTTCTGATCATCAGCGTTTTCAGTCCATCATCGCATCCGAGGATCAACGCATAGATCATCCAGTTCAGTTCAGCAGCATTCAATCCAGTTTAGTCCATCAGATTCAGCCAACGCATCCATCTCCTCAGCGTTTCCTTCCCTGGACTGCTGTGTTGGGACTGCTGAACTGCTGCACTTCAGACTATGGATGACTGAAGCAAAAACGCAGATGCTCAGAGGGTTGGAGAAGCAAAACTCAAGTACTCCAAGGGTTGGATGAGACTAGTCTAGTGCTGAAGGCAAGGGTACTCCTAGGGCTGAGGAGGAAAGCTCTTAGCACACTGAAGACTGAATGGGAAACTAAGCCCTATGCAAGCCTATTTATACTAGATAGGGGTTGGTCAAGTTGGCTGGTCATAATTTAATAAACTTTATGTTTATAAATGACAATAAATGCCAAATAAATACCATAAAATATGGAAAAAATACCAGATAAATCCTAGTAAATTCCCTAAGGCTTCTGGGATGTTCTAAATGATGCACAGGCATAAGAATGCATATTATGCAGGATGCAGAGTGCTTTTTGATGCAAACCCTAAGGCTTCTACTGACTCTATATGCATGAATGATTCTCTCCAAGTGGGTTAAGGGGCTTGACTGACTGACTGACCCGCTAAGGCTGAGGAATGTCCTATGTAGCTCGTGCCTGACTTATCCTGGACTGAGGATGTACAATGAGGTCACGGCGTTTGACAATTATCATCCTACTGGGTTCTAATAATGTACAAATGTTGCACTGCTGATGATGAGCCAGTTTGTCACCATGCACTGAGTGCAGAGTGCATGTGACATTCCCTCCTGCTTAGCTTGGCGGCAGGTTCATGGCTTCCAAGTAGTCCGCCAACAACTGGGGGTACTCTTGGAAGAACTCCTCGTCTAGCCATACGGCTTCGTGGGTACCTCGATCTCGGAATTTCGTATAGAACTGACGTATCCGTTGATCGGAACCATGCTTCCAACGATGAAGAAGGATCTGCTCGGGCTCAATAACTTTTGCTTCGTCTACCACGCCTGGCTGCTGTTCATCTGAAACATCAAACACTTTTGGACCAACATAGGGTTTTAGCCAAGAAAAATGGAAAACATCATGCATTGTCCAACTGGTAGGCAACTTTAACTTCATGGAGACATCACTTAACTTTTTGACTATAGGAAAAGGGCCAAAACTACGGAATGAAAGCTTGGGACAACGTTTGCTTACTTGTTTCAATCTCTGTTTCATGATACGCAAATAGACCCAATCCCCTTTCTTGAAGTGGACATCTCATTAAGACGTATTTGCTGTCTGCTATATGCTTCCTGAGCTTTGGTCAAGCGGTCCTTGACTGACTCAATGATCTTGGAAAATGCTTTCGTGGTTTTATTAGCCTCTAAAGATGGAGACACCATTCTCGTCAAAAGAGAAGAAAAACGGCGACCAAAGGCTGCTTCATATGGAGTCCGTCCGACACTGGGTGAATGAGTGTCGTTCAAGATAGCTTGGACCAATGGAAGATAATGTTCCCATTTGGACTGCTGGTCATGACAGTGTGACTTGAGATCATCAAAGGCCAACTGGTTATAAATTTCTGTTTGGCCATCTATCTGCGGATGGAATGCACTAGACAACTGCAACTTAGTTCCGAAGTTTTTAAATAATGCCCTCCAGAAATGCGAGGTAAACTTGGAATCTCTATCTGATGTTATGGTGCTAGGCAAACCACAAACTGGATACCAATGCTTGAGAAACAGACGGGCTACGTCCTCGGCTGTGGCCGTATGCTTGCATGGGATGAGCATGGAGAATTTACTAAAGCGATCCACAATGGTAAAACACCGAGTGTTACTGGATCCGGTGGATGCTGGTAGAGGCCCTACAAAGTCCATAGATATGTCGATGAAAGGTCCGTCGGGGATAGGCAAAGGTTGAAGTAAACTGCCTTCTTTGTATGGGGAACCTTGACTTTTTGACAAATCTTACAGGCTTGTACATGTGCATAGACATCACGCCTCATCTTTGGCCAATAAAAGGACCGTTCTAATTTCTCAAGGGTACTGTTGATACCCCTATGTCCTCCAACTAAGGAGTCATGGGCATCGTGGAGAAGAGCGGAATGCTTTTTCCCAGTAACACAGAGACGGTTCTTGTAGAACAACCAACCGTTCTGTACTGAATAGTGGCCAGGCTCATAATTGAGGGCCAAACTGTACTGAGTATCAAACTCAGGGGAGTCGACATATTGGTCTTTCATACTATCTAAGTCCTTGATTTCGAGAATGGTAGATTCTTGGACTGCCTGGATGCTAGACTTTCGACTAAGAGCATCTGCTACTGGGTTATGCTTACCAGGGATGTATTCAATCATACCTCCAAACTGTTGGAATATTTGACTCCACCTGGCTTGTCGATCACTCCACTGGGCACTTGGCATAGTCTGAAGCCACTTAAGTGCTTGGTGGTCTGTTTTCACTGTGAAAGCCTGTCCATAAAGAAAAGGCTTCCAATGTTTGAGCGCTGTGATCACACCCAAAAGCTCTTTGTCATATACTGAATAATTCTTTTTGGCGACATCCAACTTTCTACTGTAATATGCCATGGTTCTATTGTCCTGATGGAGGACTACATTGCTGGCATCGGTGATGACCTCGAAAGGTTCATCCCATGATGCTAACTTTAATACAGGTGCTTCTGAGGCAGCTTTCTGGAGTGCACGGAATGCATCAAGCGCCTTGCTTGTAACTGAGACTTTCTGCTTGCGAGTCTTCACCCCCTTGAGCAAGTCGGTAAGAGGTGCTGCAAGGTTGGAAAACTGATGGACATGGGTACTATAGGCCTGACAAAGACCTACGAATGAGCGGATTTCTTGGGCGGTCTTAGGAATGTCCCAATCTAAGATCTCCTGAACCTTTGATGGATCCAGTCTAATCCCATCGGAACCGATGATGTAGCCCAAATACTGAACTTCCTTAACACCAAAGATAGACTTTTTGGCGTTTATGTAGAGCTGATTATCTCACAAAAGTTGCAAGACTTTCTCCACATCTTTCTCATGCTACTCCATAGTGGCTGAGAAGACTAGTATGTAATATGAAAACACACTTCCCAATGGAATGTCAGCTTCAAAAATGCGGACCTGATGGTAACCACTCTTGAGGTCGATCTTAGTGAAAAACTTAGCACTGTCTAAACGCTCCAAAATGTACTGTATTCTTGGCATAGGAAACTTATTCTTGATAGTGAGTTTGTTTAATGCCCTGTAGGCTGTAGTCTACACAAAGATGTGTAGACTTGTCCTTCTTTCGGACAAATAGGATAGGTGCAGCAAATGGGGAGGAAGAAGGCTGAATGAATCCGGCTCAGAGAAGCTCAGATAACTGCTTTTCTAACTCGCCCTCTAAAGTCTTGGAAAGACGATAGGGAAACCTGCTAGGAGGATCTGATCCAGGGACCAAATCAATGTGATGGTCCTCAGGGTGAGAGGGTGGGAGATCATCCTTAAAAATGTCTGAATGAGAAAGGAGATCTGAGGGACTGAAGAAGATGAGATAGCGGTTATCGATGAGATAGAAGCTGTCTAAGCATAAATCAATGCTCCTTCTGCTGCTCCCTTGCACAGCTCGTCGGGCCTGGAGATGAGAAATCATAGGAACGCCAAGAATGCTCCAGGGCACTAAGGTACAGCTCATGTTGGTAGCCAACTGGGGAGAGATGGCGTCCTCAGAACTGCCCATGTCAAAAAGGATTATGAACTGTCGGCCCTTGGCAGAGCCATAAGCTCGGATTAGGCTTTTCTGTGTGGTTGTTGCCTCACCCTCCTGCTTAGCATCAAGTACCACGGATGTCACGTGCATCCCGCACTTGGATGCCACGTAGACATTTCTGTACAGAAGGTGCAGGACCTGGGATGGTGAAGTGGTCCCATGTGAGCCCAGTCCGGGACGAGTCAGCCAGGGATCCATCTCAGTCGTCCGAGGTCAGGTGTGCATTGTCCTGCACATGAGTCCGAGGTCAGGTGTGCATTGTCCTGCACATGAGTCCAAGGTCAGGTGTGCACTGTCCTGCACATGAAGCAGTGCCAGTCCGCGCTGTGAGTCTCCCTCTGGAATGATGTCAGATGTTCTGTGTATCTAGTTTGCAACTGGATGCCAGACCTCTGTGGGCGTATAGGTTTGCATGTAGAGATGGGGCCAGCCCATAGGGCTACCCCAGTGCGAAGAGTTGCACCCTTAGTGTGGGCATGGGGGAGGTGTAGAACCACCCCCAAGGGGCCAGGAGGGCCCAAGCTGTGCCCACCAGCCATGGCATGGGCTGGAAGGGCTGTCGGCCAGCTTTGATGCTGCTGGACAGGCAGCCGACAGGGTTAGAAACCCTACCCAGCAGGTCGGCCAGGTGTAGGGGGCAGTCCCACACCTATGCGCAGAGTGCCCAGCAGCCTGGTGCTGTCCCAGAAGGCATGCGCAGAATGGCCAGCATATAATATAGTGTGAAAACATTCTAATTCTAAAGACCTAGTCGTGGGGCTTTAATAAAGCTGGCCGACTGGATGAAAGGAGGAGTATAAATACTCCAGCCAAGAATCATTGAAGCCATCTCATAATTCACCAAGTGCTCCAAGCAAACAAGGGCCAGGACAGCCAAGAAGTTGCTAACGCAAAGGGGTGAAGGACTGAAGGTCAAGGGCAAGATTTTCCAGCCAAGAAAAGGTCAAGTTTCTGTATTTGTTTTTAGATTTACATCATTCTAATAAAGCAAATACACCATCCGTGGTGGGGGCCCTACAGAGGGTAATTGGGACCCAATACTGTGTCCTCTCCATCTCCCCCTTCTCTCTCTATTTTCTGCACATCTCCCTTCAGTTTGTGCGTTAATTCCGTTGCGAAAAGAGTGCTGATTTCTGAGTTTTGAAGTACCGATCCTTCTCCGAAGCTTCCGCATATTACAGTGGTATCAGAGCTCACTTCAAGGACAAAGATTCAGCAAAGAAAACCAGAAAATTTTTTCGCTCGTGTGGTTGGTTTTTAGACGCCGGTGGAATACCCTTTCGGAGTGACTCCTGTCCCTCGAAGGACGGTTGGTTTTTAGCCTCCGGAAGCCTCCGGAAGTCTCCCACACAGATAGTGGATGGTCAGATTGCGTTCCGGAAAGGAATTGCATTTTCCCGCTATGGCGAGTTTTGGCGACGAGAGAGAACCAGAACCATGGGACCAGAGTGCACCAGGCAGCCCAGCTAGGGCACCCGGCTTGAGTGTCACAGACATGTTCCAGCAGATGATGCGAGCAATCGCAGATCAGACAACCAAGTTGGATGAGCAAAAGGCGCGGATTTTGGCTCTGGAGGAGCGTTCTCGCTCTCCAGCGTCGCGTTTTCCATCTCCTCCTCCCTCTCCTTCCGTATCCCAGATACCAGATCCTCGTCACAGGGACCCTCTCGCGGGGTCACAGCCGCAACCAAGCTCCTTGCTTGAGATGCAGATGCGTGCATTGGAGATTCGACAACGAGAAGACGACGCCATGTGACGAGTGGAACACGAGCGTTACCTCAGAGCTTTGGACGCCAGATTGACACCGGCGGCGCCCTCGAATCATTTTCCCGAGAAAATGAATTTCAGTAAGTATAATGGTAAACTCGATCCCACTACTCTGTATTCATGGTTACATCAATTTGAAGCTTACTTTGCCGCAATTAGGAAAACAGATACTGAAACCGGCCTCTGATAGAAAACCAGAGTGCGGTAAGAGCTAACACCCGTCCACTTGTAGTCTAGATGATAAACAAAACACAGATTGAGGCTAGAGTGCCCAAATCTGAAAACACAGCGACACCTGTTGGCCCCAAAGCTTGGCGCCCCTTGCGGTATTTCTTTATTCAATTAAAATAATATGTATGGCTGAGTACAACACAAAGACCAGCCAAGAGTTTACACTTGTAAGTCCAATCTGACTGCCCACAAATCCTTCTCAGCACAGAGGATCTATGCACACAGATCTGTGTTCTAAAGCAACACACTGTGCCTCCCTCTGATCAGCCAAGTTCACAAAGCAGGCCAGCCATGGGCATACATCTGGCATAACTCAAGAGCCTGATACATCTTCTCAGCTCAAACATACATATGCTGTTCAATCCCTGTCTTAATCCCTTGTCAATCTGCCATACTCCTCCTCTCACAAGGAGCCAGATAGCACATACCTGTAGCAGACATCAAGCAATAGAAAGAGAGATAGATGAACAGAGTCAAGGCTTACCAAGTTCAGCTCGTGAAACAACTCTGGAGGAAGCAACAGCACTAATCTGTGCCTGCAGGCACTTGAATCCACAATCCTGCTTCACACATGTGCTTGCACTTGCCTGTATCTTCCTCCTGATGCTCACTCCTATGCTGTCCTTGTAAATACAGATCTGAAAATCAGCACAGTACCCGTCTGTACCGCCTCGGGATACGTGCCAGGCGTTGTACTTGCATAAACAACCTGCTGTCCACTTCTGTACCTGCCTGAATCAGAGTACACAGGCCTGCACAAGTCTGTCCAGCACCCAGAAAAGCGCCGCCTGCACCTGTACTTGCTGTACCTGACTGCCCGTACACTGTACGGCAGTCGTACAGTAGGGTTTGGGCTGGAAAACAGGCTGTACAGCCTGTACAGAGCTTCTGCGCAGAGTTTCCAGCAGCAGCTCTGTGCGCCGCCAGCAGCAGAGGAGAAAGAGAGAGAGAGAGAGAGTGTCCAGTACTGGCCGTACAGTGCTGTACGGCTGATTCTGCTCAGAAAAACAGCTACAGCACTTCAGCAAATCAGTCGCCTCTTCTCTTCAGCTTCTCCACGCATGAATACAAGCGCATGAGGGCTTTCTCCACTTTTGCTACACGACTCCCCAAAAAGGGAAGAGAGAGAGTGAAGAGAGAGAAAACTCCTTTTCCAATTTAATCCCTAGGGCCCCAACTTAATAAGTTCCTAGGGCCACTAAGGCCTAGGGGCAAACTTCAATAAACATTCAAACTTAATGTTTTAATGTTCCCCCTTCACACCTAGGGATGTCCACACATCTTAAACACTGTCCGGGCACCCCCCATGTGAATCATAAAATATTCTGACTCTGCAACCACCATGCCCACACTTGTCCTGCTCCATTTTCACAGGGCCATGACATACCCCCCTCTTGAAAGATGGCAAGCGTCCTCGATTGCATTCTGGTGATGCATCAAAATATCCAAAGTGAAATATACAATATGGCAAGATCAGCGTCCCAATCTCTCTAAGCCATACACATGTATCATCATTCACTGCAAACCAATGGCATAGTAATAGTCCAAGTTGTATACCACTGTGAACCATACATATCCACAAAAATTTCCATGTGACTAGTACACATATATCATAGAAGTCCCATAAACAGATGTATTGTCAGCCTCAGTACCTTCGGATGAGATAAAATCTGCACCAAGCGACCTCTAGATGTCATCTGAGCCTGTCTGTATCAAGGGAGTGGAGGTGCTACCCCCCTCTTGAGCATCAGGTAATGCTCCAGACCCATGCTCTGCTGAACCTGAATGAGCCACAATAAGAGTCGGCTCTAACTCAAAGGCATCGAGATAAAGCTGCAAAACCTGAGGTGAATCTGTTAAGTCACCTTCCTCCATCCACTTCGCATCCATCGGTGAATAGTTCTTGAACTTCACAAGATAGCGACGGGAAACTTTGCCTCGTACCTTCCTTTCTTTATGTGCCAGTATCTGCTCTGGAATCAGAACCTCATCAAGTTCCTCAACTTCCGGCTGAGCCTCATCTGATACATCCTCAGGCACATCCCCACGGAAAGGTCTAAGAAGACTCACGTGAAAAGCATTGTGAATCCTCCAGTGATCTGGTAACTTCAAACGATAGGTTACCTCACCAATCTTTTCCAAAACCTGAAAAGGCCCATAATATCGCATACTCAACTTAGGGAATAAGCGCTCTTTACCCTTCATCTTCTTGAGTCTAGCCTTTTCAAAGCGCAAAAGAACCCAATCACCCAATGCAAACTGTAAATCACGTCTGTGACGGTCTGCGGCTTTCTTTTGCTTCTGTTGAGTTTTCTGGAGGGCCAACTTAACTCTCCGATAAGCTTCATCCAAGCTCTCCACATACTGATCAGCCTCAAAGATCTTATCCTTTGTATGCAAAATGGGTGGTACCTTCTTCCCTCCTTCTACAATCTCAAAAGGCGCCTTGCCTGTCGAGCTATGTACAGTGTTGTTATATGCAAACTCCACCAAAGGAAGATACTTTTCCCATTGTTGCTTGTGCTCTGACACATAACACTTGAGAAGATCTAACACTGTAGAGTTAGCCTCTTCTGACTGACCATCTGTCTGTGGATGAAACGACGATGAAAACTTGAGAGTTGTACCCATGTTGTCAAACAACCCTCTCCAAAACAAACTCGTCATCCGTGGATCACGGTCACTAATGATAGACGTAGGCAAGCCATGATATTTGAAGATGTTCGCCATGAACAACTTCACCATATGATCCACTTTAATTGTCTTCCTCACGGGAATGAAATGAGCCTGCTTACTAAACCTGCATATGATAGTCCAGATGCCATCATTTCCCGTTTGTGTCCGTGGAAGATCAAATACAAAATCCATGGCAATGCTCTCCCAAGGTCTATCCGGAATAGGTAAAGGCTGTAATAACCCTGGTGTCTTCTGACGGTCAAACTTTACCTTCTGACATACGATGCATTGCCTCACAAAGGCATCAACATCTCTTCTCAAGGTTGGCCAATAAAAGAAAGTCTCCACTGCTTTGACCGTGGCGTCAATACCTCTATGACCTGCATACGGTGGAGCATGACTTTCAATCATAACCTTGAGTCGCAATGGCATGGTAACACACAGTCTGCCATGCATCAATAAAAACCCATCTCTGAGAGTGTAATGCTCATGCCGCTGACCCTCCAACATCTGATCATACAACCTTTCAAAATCCTCATCATGGGCATACTGCTCTTTCATTTCATCAAGCTCATGATGATAAGCAAGTGAAACTGCAGAGACCTGTGGCTTGCGTGACAAAGCATCTGCCACTACATTCTTCTTGCCTTCCACATGCACAATCTGAAAGTGAAACATTGACAAAAAGTTTGCCCAACGCATATGCTTCTCTGAAAGCTTAGTCTGCGTGAGGAAATATCGCAAGGTCTGATGATCTGTCTGCACAGTGAAATCAGCCCCAAGCAAGTAGTGTTTCCATGTAGAAAGAGCGTGAATTACAGCCAACATCTCTTTCTCATACACCTGTAAATGCTTCTCAGCATCTTGCAAAACTCTACTCTCATAGGCTATAACATGTCCCTCTTGCATGAGAACTGCACCAATGCTACTTCCACATGCATCATACTGGACAACAAAAGCCTTTCGGAGGTCCGGTAACACCAATACTGGGTCCGAAGTAAGCTTTTCTTTGAGCTTTTTGAATGCTGTAATTTCCCGATCAGCCCATCTAAACGGAGTTGCTTTCTTCGTCAAAGCATGAAGAGGTGAAGCAATTTCAGCAAAGTGCCGTATGTAACGCCTGTAATAGGAACACAATCCTAAAAAACTGCGTACATCATGCACAGTCCTCAAAGCTGGCCAATTAAGTATTGCTTCCACCTTTGCTGGATCCATACGGACTCCATGACCAGACACAATATGCCCCAAGAAATGTATATCCTGCAAAAAGAACTCACTCTTCTTGCCATTAACCACCAATCTATGGTTTCTGAGTTCTGCAAACACAATGGCCAAATGCCTTCTATGCTCTTCCTCAGTTCGTGAATGCACAATCATATCATCAAAGAATGTGCCCACAAACTCTCTATGAGGCCTGAAAATCCTGTCCATCATTCTGTTAAATGTGGCAGGCGCATTTGTCAAACCAAAGGGCATAACCAAGAACTCATACAACCCAAACGTGGTTCGGAATGCTGTCTTATGCACATCCTCGGGTCTAATGCGTATCTGATGATACCCGCTTTTCAAGTCAATACGACTAAAAACTGTGGAGCCCTGTAAGCGGTCCAATATGTCATCGATCCTCGGTATGGGGAATCGATTCATGTAACGGCCCCATCTCCTCTACGCGAATCCCCAATCGGCCAGCCAAATCTGGTGAAATGAAGTTGGCTCTAGCACCTGTGTCAAAGAAGATCAAAGCATTCTGATCTCTCACTTTGCCCCATGCCCTGCACAACTCTGATGCTTCACCACTTAGCTGCTCCCCCACAAGATCAGGAACTAAGCCTGCAGAAGGCTTTGGTTTCTTTGGCTTGGGCTCTCCTTTATTGTCAGGATCCTTCTTGGACGTTCTCTTGGGACAATTGAATGACATATGCCCCTCTTCAGTACAGTAAAAACACTTTTGAGCATCTCTCAAAGCCTGTCTTTCCTCAGAAGTCCTCTTTGGCATTGGCAACTTCTTATACTTTGTCTCTGAAGACCCTTTAGCATCACGAGAAGCATGCCCAAATTTTTCAGCTTTCTTGCCCAATTTCTTACTGCCCTTAAACCCAGATGAACCACCTGTGAGTAACGCATTAGCTGTCATAGCATTTTCAATCATCTGTGACATGTTCGTTACTCTTGTCTTTATACAGTAATCTCGTACCTCCTTGGGCAGCCCACAACAATACTTCTCTACCTGCTCAGATAATGGCACGGCACGATAAGAAGTCACTGGGAGTAGAGCTTCCCAAAACTTCTTGTTATAATCCTCCAAACTATCACACTTTGAAGCATCCAACTTGTGCCATGCTGTCATAACATCCACCTCAAATGTAGATGTGAGCCATACAGAAGAGAAAACCTGTTTGAATTGGACCCATGTGGTGGGTGCTATGCCCTGCAAAAGAAGAGTAGACCACCACTGCAAAGCATTGCCCTTGAGAAAAGTGGCAGCTTTCCTCACCTTCGAGGACTCTGTGTAATTCCCACCAGAAAAAGCAGCATCAAACTGCTGTAAAAAGGTAAGTGCCTTCAATTTATCCTTGGCCCCACTGAAAGTGTCGAACTTCACTGCAGCTCCCCCTTCCTTGTAATCCTTCGCCTTTCCCATAGGCGTTAGATTATCATATGGAAGTGGTTTTGTAAGATTGCTGCCCCCAACATTCATACCCATCATTGGGTCAACATTTCCCATTCCAACACCAGGCATACCATACATCCCAGCCATGTTTCCATACATTCCACTATGCATACCTGGCTGCATGCCACCAAACATATTGCCTTGCATCCCAGGTTGCATGCTTCCAAACACATTTCCTTGCATACCGGACTGCATACCACCATACATATTCCCTTGCATGCCAGGCTGAAAATTGGCTCCAAAAGGCCCATACATACCCATGCCTCCCTGAGGATAACCCCCAGTCATGGATTGGAACACCGAGCCACCACCAAAGTAACCTGGATGCATGTTCTGCTGAGGAATAGGTGGCTGTCCATAGAAGGAACTCTGTGGGTTAGCACCAAAAGCATGCTGCATGTTCGGAAACTGGGCAGGAGATGGATCCTGTGGAGTGGTACCACTATGACCCTGAGAAAGATTCTTTGAACGAACCTTCTTCTTCTTTTTCTGGGGCTCTGTGCGGGGCTCTGAGCGAGATCTCAAAAATTCAGCAAATCTCTCACTCTGAGTGAGCTGCATAAAAGTATCCATAACACTAGCCAAGCGATCTTTGAACCGAGCATCATCATCCTCTTTACCATGCACATCTTCTGGCTGTGTTACATCCTCATAAGGCTCAACATCTGCAGCCTGTTCTCCTGCAAAAATATCCTCAGATACATCTCTTTCAGGAGAAGTCTCTTGCTCTTCTTCTTCATGATAGAAGTACTCTTCCTCTGTATCAGACATGATTGCTGAATTTTCAGCGATGGCTTTCTTCAAAGCAACCACGAGCTCACCCCCTTCAGAAAGTTGATGATTGGTCCCGGCAACGGAACCTTGAAACCGGCCTCTGATAGAAAACCAGAGTGCGGTAAGAGCTAACACCCGTCCACTTGTAGTCTAGATGATAAACAAAACACAGATTGAGGCTAGAGTGCCCAAATCTGAAAACACAGCGACACCTGTTGGCCCCAAAGCTTGGCGCCCCTTGCGGTATTTCTTTATTCAATTAAAATAATATGTATGGCTGAGTACAACACAAAGACCAGCCAAGAGTTTACACCTGTAAGTCCAATCTGACTGCCCACAAATCCTTCTCAGCACAGAGGATCTATGCACACAGATCTGTGTTCTAAAGCAACACACTGTGCCTCCCTCTGATCAGCCAAGTTCACAAAGCAGGCCAGCCATGGGCATACATCTGGCATAACTCAAGAGCCTGATACATCTTCTCAGCTCAAACATACATATGCTGTTCAATCCCTGTCTTAATCCCTTGTCAATCTGCCATACTCCTCCTCTCACAAGGAGCCAGATAGCACATACCTGTAGCAGACATCAAGCAATAGAAAGAGAGATAGATGAACAGAGTCAAGGCTTACCAAGTTCAGCTCGTGAAACAACTCTGGAGGAAGCAACAGCACTAATCTGTGCCTGCAGGCACTTGAATCCACAATCCTGCTTCACACATGTGCTTGCACTTGCCTGTATCTTCCTCCTGATGCTCACTCCTATGCTGTCCTTGTAAATACAGATCTGAAAATCAGCACAGTACCCGTCTGTACCGCCTCGGGATACGTGCCAGGCGTTGTACTTGCATAAACAACCTGCTGTCCACTTCTGTACCTGCCTGAATCAGAGTACACAGGCCTGCACAAGTCTGTCCAGCACCCAGAAAAGCGCCGCCTGCACCTGTACTTGCTGTACCTGACTGCCCGTACACTGTACGGCAGTCGTACAGTAGGGTTTGGGCTGGAAAACAGGCTGTACAGCCTGTACAGAGCTTCTGCGCAGAGTTTCCAGCAGCAGCTCTGTGCGCCGCCAGCAGCAGAGGAGAAAGAGAGAGAGAGAGAGAGTGTCCAGTACTGGCCGTACAGTGCTGTACGGCTGATTCTGCTCAGAAAAACAGCTACAGCACTTCAGCAAATCAGTCGCCTCTTCTCTTCAGCTTCTCCACGCATGAATACAAGCGCATGAGGGCTTTCTCCACTTTTGCTACACGACTCCCCAAAAAGGGAAGAGAGAGAGTGAAGAGAGAGAAAACTCCTTTTCCAATTTAATCCCTAGGGCCCCAACTTAATAAGTTCCTAGGGCCACTAAGGCCTAGGGGCAAACTTCAATAAACATTCAAACTTAATGTTTTAATGTTCCCCCTTCACACCTAAGGATGTCCACACATCTTGAACACTGTCCGGGCACCCCCCATGTGAATCATAAAATATTCTGACTCTGCAACCACCATGCCCACACTTGTCCTGCTCCATTTTCACAGGGCCATGACAGATACTGACAAAGTGATCTTAGCTAGTTGGTACTTGGAAGGTGAGGCCATTCCTTGGTGGACTCAGTGGGCTCATGCCCACACCAGAGCAGGTATGGCAGCTTATGTGTGGGACGAGTTCGTCCGCGACCTTAAGCAGCGGTTTCTACCGCCCCACTACCTTGAGCGACTTGAAGATGAGTTCAGGGGAGCGCGTCAGAACGCGCAACCAGTCCTTCAGTTTGCCAATAAAATTTCGACCTTGTGTCTGCAATTAGGCTTATCTGATACGGACAAGAAAGGGCAGTTTTTGTATGGCCTGGACACGCAAATCCAATGGGAGGTGCGTATGTTTAGGCCAGCCACCTTTGAGGACGCACTCTCGCTTGCGCAGAGTGTAGAAATGAAACACAATGGTGGCAAGCCCAAGACTTCACAGCCGGCTTCTCCCAAGGCTAACGCCTCGGGGGGCAAAAGCCAGAACCAGACGGGGTCTTCCCCAGGACAGAGCCCGGGAGCCTCTGGCTCTAAGAACTCGAACAATGCGTCTAAGCTTACTCCAGACCAGAAAGCGGAGGCAGGCAAGACAGGAGGCAAGTTGAGTGCTGAGGAGCTTTCTCTGTACAGGAAGGAGGGTAGATGTTTCTTTTGTCACACAAAAGGACATACTTCTCGGGATTGTCCGAAGAAGCCTCCAAAGGCCGCCGCCGTCTCCACAGCTTCCATGGTGAGCACAGCTCCCACACAGACCCCAGCGGCGGCTACCCCTAGTTCTTCAACCCCCGGTGCTTCAGTTGGAGCAATTATTAGCCGGGAGCTCGAAGATAAGGAGAAGGGCGCCCATGACCAGGAGTATGAGCGCAACGAATTGCTCAAGTCCTTTGGCTACATAGGTGGCCAGAGAGTCGTTGTCTTGTTTGACAGCGGCAGCACGGAGGATGTGATCACGGAACAGGCCGCTAGGCGTGCCCGTTTCGAGCTGACTCCGGTGGACAAACAAGTTGAGGGTTTTAGCACAGGTATGACAACGAGCGTCAAGTATGAAGCTCTAGGTGCTAAGTTAGTGATTCAGGGCATAGAGTTTGTGCGTGACTTTATGGTTGCCCCTCTTGTAGGAGCAGACATAATTTTGGGTATCCAGTGGTTTCACAAGTTTCTCCCAGATGTCAAGTGGGACAAGCACACGTTCCAGATCGATCGGAATGTGTCAAACACCCTGGTGACCATTAAGTGTGAGCCAGGTATTCCAAAATTTCTGCTCATAAGCCACTTGCAGGCTAAGCGAGCAGTCAGGAAAGGCGCACAGTGTGTGATGATTTACATCCAGACAGCCCAGACAGTGGCCAGTGCTTCCGAGAAGTACTCGGTTCTCCATGAAAAGTTCCAGAAGATTTTTCTTCGGGACAGTCTCCCTCCCCAGCTCCCCCCGTCCAGACCGGAGGATCACAAGATTGACCTCCTCCCAGGCTCGGAACCCCCGAGCAAGTTTTCGTATCGCCTTTCTAAGGCAATGGAATCGGAGTTGGACCGCCAACTCCAAGAATTGTTGCAAGCTGGCTTCATCCGCCCCAGCGTGTCGCCATTTGCAGCACCGATCTTGTTTCTCAAGAAGAAAGATGGGTCTTCTCGGTTGTGTGTTGATTATCGTGCACTCAACAAGCTGACTATCAAGAGCAGATTCCCGATGCCTCGAATTGATTATATTCTCGAGAGGCTGAATGGAGCTAAGGTGTTCTCCAAACTGGATCTAAAGAGTGGGTACCACCAGGTACGGATTGTAGAGGGGGACATCCCCAAGACAACCTTCCGTACAGAACGGGCCCACTATGAATTTGTGGTTATGCCATTTGGATTGACGAACGCCCCAGCTACATTTAACCGCATGATGATGCGTATTTTTCGGGAGTTGATTGGAGTGTGTGTGTTCATATTTCTGGACGACATACTCATATTTTCAGCTACAGTTGAGCAGCATGACATTGATGTGGAGAAAGTCCTTAAGTTGCTGGAAAGCAACGAGCTCTATGTCAATGAAAAGAAGTCAGAATTTTATCTGTTCCAGGTACATTACTTGGGATATATAATTAGTGCCGAAGGCATTCGACTTGATCCGGCTAAAGTGGCCGAGATTGTTAACTGGGAAGTACCCCAGACCGCTTATGACATTAGATCATTTGTGGGTATATGCCAGGCATATTCCACCCACATTGACAAGTTTTCTGATCTCTCGGCAGACCTCACCGATCTGCTAAAGGGAGTGAAAACAAGGAGGCAAAAGATTCGAATGACTCCACGAGCATTGGAGGCATTCCAGAACCTCAAGGTGGCTTTGTCAGAAGTGCCTTGTTTAGCCCTTGCCTCGTGGGATGAACCATTTCAAGTGATCACCGATGCGAGTAACATCGCAATTGGAGATGTATTACAACAGAATGGTCATCCGGTAGCTTACATGTCTCGTAAGTTACTGCCCGCCGAAAAGAACTACTCAGTCTATGATCGTGAACTCCTAGCAGTTATACAGACGTACTAGCTATCACTAGATACCTATTCATGAAAGGCATGTCGAAAGAACCGCCTTTCGGACTAGGTATGGCCATTACGAGTTTCTCGTATTACCTTTTGGGTTAACCAATGCTCCAGCCACTTTCCAACAAATGATGAACGATTTTTTTCGTGAACATTTGGAAAAATTTGTGGTAGTGTTCCTGGATGATATTTTGATTTACAGTCGTACTCTTGAGGATCATGTTAGACACCTCACGATTGTCTTATCTATTTTAAGACAGAATCGACTATATGCTAAGTTAAGTAAATGTGAGTTCTTTATGACCGACATCATTTACTTGGGACACAAGATCACTAGAGATGGATTGAGCATTGACTATGACCGAGTTCAGAAGGTTCTGGACTGGCCTATACCGCGAATAGTGAAACAACTTCGTTCTTTTCTCGGTTTTGTTGTTTTTCTTCGGAAATCTGTACGGGAGTACTCTCAGCTCACACTACTGATGACCGACTTATTGAAAGGTCGTGGACGTAAGTCAAATCAACCTATCACTTGGAATAACGATTTGGATATGGCCTTCAGACTTTTGAAAGATAAAGTCAAGGAAGCACCTATCTTAGCATTACCTGATCCTAGTCGGCCTTATGTTCTTGAAACTGATGCCAGTGACTATGCTATTGGGGCTGCTTTATTTCAAGATGGTAGACCGGTTGCTTTTGAAAGTAAAAAGCTAGACGACACTCAATCTCGTTGGCCAACCCTTGAGAAGGAGCTTTATGCTGTGATTCATGCTCTCAAGGTTTGGAGACATTATTTATATGTCTCCAAGTTTGTGGTATTGACTGATCATAAGTCAATCAAGTATGTGTGTGATGCGAATGATTTGAGAGGAAGGAAAGCTCATTGGACGGAGTTAATGCAAGATTTTGATTTTGAGATCCGTTATCGGAAAGGGTCCATGAATAGTATAGCAAATGCGCTTAGTCGAATTTGAGAGGTGAATACTTTGTCATTCACCGAGATTTCTATTGACTTATTTCAGTCATTGAGAGGGCTATGCAGGACTGATCGTTATTTTGGTCCATTTTGGCAGAAGATCCAGGACGGGAGCTCATTGATTGACCGAGACTCGATGACTGAGCAGTCTACCATTCATGCTGCAGGAGACCAGTGGATAATTCGGAATGGTTTACTATTCCATAATGACAAAATTTGTGTACCACAGATCCCGGACATTAGGTCCAAGATTCTTAAGGAGTGTCACGACGCCCCTTCTGCTGGATACCCTGGGGTACACAGGACACTATCGTTAGTGAAACACACTTTTTATTGGCCAAAGATGAAAGGGTATGTAGAAGATTATGTTCTCAAGTGTCAAATTTGTCACGCAAATAAAGTTGAACGCTTTAGACAGGCTGGGTTGTTGCATCCTTTGCAAATCCCAGGTAATAAATGGAAAAGTATTTCCATGGATTTTATTACCGGATTGCCAAGAACACATCAAGGCCATGATCCTATTTGGGTTGTGGTAGATCGCTTGACAAAAATGGCTAGATTTTTACCGACCCGGAAGACTATTACAGCTACGCAATTAGCACGGCAGTTTATCGAGCAATTGTTTAGACTGTACGGGTTACCGACCTAGATCACCTGTTACAGTAGGATTCTCAGGACTTCAGCATGATGCAGCACATAATTTTTTGCAAGACATGCAGGAAAATGTTACAAGTTGCGAAGGAATCTATTAGAAGTACTCAAGATCGAGACAGGTTTTATTCTAATAGACATCGTTTACCCAGAGAGTTCTCTGAAGGAACGATGGTGTATTTGCGAGTTCCGAAAGATTCCGAGACTTTACGGACAGGTAGATCTCCGAAATTATCCCCTAGATACTGTGGACCATTTCGTGTTACACGACGGATTGGTTCAGTTGCATATGAATTGGATTTGCCTTCTCATGTGAAAGTTTATCCTGTATTTCATGTCCATAGACTTAAGGAAGTACTGGGTGGAACAAATCAATTAGTTACTCCTCAAGAAATTATAGATGTCGAGGGGATATACTAACGGGCGGGCACCCAAGTATGGACGGGCGGACGCCCAAGTGTGGGCGCCCGATGACCGGCCAAGAGCCTATAAAAGGGTGGCCAAGGTTAGTTATTTAGATATAGAGAGTCTCGCGAGTTTGTGAGAGCTCTATGGTCTTGGAGCCTGGATCTCGTGCAGACGTGCTCTGTTATGCTTTCTGAGATGGATCCAAGAGAGAGAATTATGATTGGACATCCCCCGATGTAGGTCGTGTTGCTATGCACGGGAGGCATTTCTGGGGCATGGGATCCATGCTACATGAGCTCATTATATATTAGGGGATGTCTCGTTGGCCTACATCTAATAGAAGCCACACATGCTTTCCATATGTAGGTGGCTTTGGTACAGTGGATTATTTGATAGGCTCTCCATATCTTATGTCACATATCCAAGATTTCACTATCCCACCGCCACCCATAGGAACCAACCATACTTATCTCGCTTTCACTCTCCTGTCCCCCACTACCACCCATGTAATAATGTGCTTGGATGGTGCCCACAGGGGTTTGACTAAACACTCATGACTATTAATATAATTAAACACTTTAAATATGATGGCCACAACCTTAAAACGCATCCACAATGTTGAAAATATAAACTCTGCACTTGTTTATTGGGGCCAAAATGGGCCGAGCTCCCCCACCCCCCCTCCCCCCAATCTGGATAATTTAATTACCAAGGAGTATTTCATTGGTACAAGCTTAGGAGGCTCACCCTATAATTGGGGGTCTTACCACATTATCCACATATATGCCAATAAACATAGGGCAAGATACAGCTATCTTTATGAATAACCAAAATACCACATGCTCTGATTATTTACAGGTATCACCAGTACAACATAACATAGGCACTGGTGTGCCTTCAACAGGTATATGAGCTCCACAATTGGTACAATAAGTATAACAATACATTCAGTGGCGGCAAGTAGGCTATCATATTTCTGACTATACACATGTGGAGGAACACCATGGAAGGGTAGGTATAGACCCTGGTGTGTGTTCTAGGCATGGTTTAGTACATGTGGAAGGACTCCATGGAAGGATTGAGACCCTAGTGTTTCGCTCCTGCTAACCAGTCAATCAGGTCATCTGATTTAGGGAGAGGATAATGGTTCTTAATGGTCAGCTTGTTCAATCTCTTGCAATCTATACACATTCTCCAAGTGTTGTCCTTCTTTCTCCTAAGCAACACAGGTGCACCCCAAGGTGATTTACTTGGACGGATCTGGCCCATCCTCAAATAATCTTGGAGTTGTGTAGCCAACTCATCTTCCTCAGCTTGGCTCATCCTGTAAGGTGGAATACTGACAGGATGAGCACCAGGGATCAAGTCAATACGATGATCTACTGCCCGTTCAGGTAGTAAACCCGATGGCAGTTCCTTAGGAAATACATCTTGAAACGAATCAAGTATCTTCTGTAATTCTTTGCTTTCAAACACACTCAATTCATTTACATCCATGGAAGGGATGAGAAAAGAAGAAAGTGGAATCAATACACAATGGAAAGCGGTATACAAAGAAGAATCCATTATATTTCCAAAATCAATTGTATTTACAAGAGGTCCCTAAGAGGGATGAATACAATCACCTAAAATACTATACTGGGTGTTCCTATGTTGAAAAGAAAAAATATGACTAGACCAATCTATCTGGACTTGAAGAGTCTTAAACCACTCAATCCCTAATAACAAGTCTACATTTTCTAGATGCATTACATAGCATTCCAGAGTGTCTTTGTAGTCCTGAATCTTTATTGGAAGCATCTTCACCTTTCGATCCCATACTTGCCTTCCCGCAGGTAGGCGTACCTCATAGATATGATCGCTAGGTGTCGTATCAAGACTCAATTTCTGCACAAGTTTGTAGTTAACAAAGTTGTGTGAGCTGCCAGGGTCTAGAAGAATGTGAATCTTATGGCCATTCACTTCTCCATAAACTCGGAGATCATGCAAGCCAAATACTTCAGAATTGAACAGACAATTAGAACAAGTACTAGGGCGAGAAAGTACAGTAATTGACGTACCTGTCAAAGACAACTGGTTAGCTGCCTTTGGCTTGGGTCCTGCGTTTGTCTTGGTACCCTTTTGCTTTGGGCACTCGTTACGCATGTGTCCTTTTTCTTCGCAGATAAAACAACGTCCTTCCTTCTTGTGCTTTAAAGCCCTAAGGGTCCATTTCTTCTTCGCTGGTGTCGAACTGGAATTCTTCGAAGGTTGGTCCGAAGACTTTCCTTCTGTCGTGTTAGCCATAGGTGCAGACAGCTTTCTTTTATGCTTGTTTCCCTGCTCAGTAACGGGTTTCGACTTGGAAGAGACCATTGTATCATCATAGATACGAGCTGAATGAATGGCCTCGTCCAATGTTTTACATTTGTTATTTTTAACCTGTAAACGGTATGAGTCTGGTAAACCAGCTACGAAGAATCCCAAAAGAGTAGTGGGATCCATCTTTGTAGCTTTCATCTGCAAGTCCCGAAACTTCTGGAGGTAGACCTCATAAGTGAGGTGCTGCGAGGTCATGGTCAAAGCTGAAAACCGGGCAACAACATCATAATCATCCTCTTTCTTGAGGAATTCTTTCTTGAAGACGTCTTCGACTAAAGCAAAGCTTTGCCGGACAGGAAACCTGCTGCTAACTGTATCTTCTTTCCATCATCATATGGATGAAACTGAAAGTGAACTTCCACTTATGTAGCCACGTGTCCACGATCTCCTTGGTGCGCTGCTTTTGCTCGCCCCCAAAGGGTTCCGGAGTAATGTTGGGGCCTAAAGCAGAGGCCAAGGTATCCATACCCGAGAAAGTAGAGAGGGTAGCGGTCAATAGAGCGATGGAGTTCTGCAAAGCTTGCATCTGGGCTGCGATTTGTGCTTGACGTTCCGTCAAAGAAGCTTTGAGAGCTACTTTGAACTCTTGGAAATCTGATTTTGACACAAAATCGTCAAAAAGATCAGCATCGGTACCTTCCGTAGCCGGCAAGCCTTCGCGTTCCACAAGGGGCTCCAACTCCGATTCTTGGGTCGACATCGTGAAGAGGGTAAGTGGAGAGAAAATTTGATCTTGGCACAACAAGAGTGCGAGTGAACTTGAGAGCTTGAGAGCTTGAAAACTTGAGAGATGTGTGGCAAGAAGCCCACTTGAAGGGGTTTATAAAGGTTTCCAAAAAAACTAAAAGCCCCCAAAAGCTATCTTTAGCTTTTGCTTTTGTGTTTTTTTTTTCTTTTAAAAAAATATATATATATATATATATGAATATATATATATATATATATATATATATATATGGATATATATATATTCTAGCTTCTTAAAAAAAATAAAACACCTTGAAACCTTAGAGGAGGGGTTTTTTTAAAAATTAAACTAAAAAAAAAAAAACGAAAGCTCTAAAAAAAACGTGGGCTTTCCTTGTTTTTTTCCCCTCCTGGATTAGACCCGCCGGCGTGCTACTATCGTCGCCAACTGTTGCCGGCGCTTGAAGTGCTGTTGGCGCCTGTGTGCAGCTTGCACCTGCGCCTGCGTGGGTCTGGGCATCACGGCAGCGTGGCCCTGGGCACCTGCCGGCCTGGCCTGGGCGCCTGCTCGCCTGGCCTAGGCGCTGCGTGGGCTGGCTACGCAAGCCTGGCCGCCTGGCATAGGCGCTGCCTGGGCTGGCTATGCAAGCCTGGCCGCCTGGCTTGGCAGGCCCATGCACCCGCCTGCTAGCCTCCGATAGCCAACCAACATCACCCGCCAGCGCACAAACCTGCAAGCGTATCCACCTTGTCACACATGCTCTCTCTCTCATTCGAACCAAAAGCAACGAAGATGCTTTTTCTGTTTTCTCTCCTTGCAGTTCATGCGACTGCACAAACAAGTCTCTTCTCTTCTTTGCAACGCAAACGACCCTACCATCTGCCATCTCCCGTCAACAGGGGTTTCTTTGATGAAGAAAAAACACATACTAAATCTGAAAACAGCAGTATGCACAGAAAAACAGCAAGCTTTTTTAACACATACCTTTCTTCGACCTCATCTTCTCTACCTACCGACTTGCTCGTTCACGAGGTATGCTGTGATACCACTGTCAAATCCCCACGGATCTCCTCGTGATCGTTCTTGGTACGAGACTCAAAACCTGCAAACAAACGGACAAACAAACAAGGGAGTGCAGGCTTGACTCACCTCCCAACCATGACAGCCGTGGGCAAGCCCACAGTCTTGGCTGTCCCCACCGAGCCACGAGCTGAGCTAACTAGGATGACGTACCGACCAATCTCCTCCTCGTGACGTCCCATACCGCCACGAAGCTGCCCTCGCGGGCCTCGAGATTGCTGCCGGCCTCGGCTGCGTAAAGCAGGTGCACGTCTGCACTAGAGCCAGGCTCCAAGACCATAGAGCTCTCACAAACTCGCGAGACTCTCTATATCTAAATAACTAACCTTCGCCACCCTTTTATAGGCTCTTGGCCGGTCATCGGGGGTCCACACTTGGGCGCCCGTCCATCCATACTTGGGTGCCCGCCCGTTAGTATATCCCTAACTCAGCTCGTCAATCAGCCTTGCTGTCTAGCTCCAAGCTTCCCCAAGCCTCGAAACTAGTCTTGCGTGCGTGTAGCACACGGTAGATACACACTGTGCACATGACAGTGCCGGTGTGACTAATGTGTCAAATAGCCACCCCTTCGTCTGGGCCCCGGGGCTCCTGAAAATGCGCCTGGTGGCACTGTCTCTCTAGCATAGCCAATGCTGCATATCCCCGTGTCAATCTAGCTCTGGCTGTTGAACCCATGGTGAAGCGTGTGGCTGCTGCAGAGAAGGTAACCCCTTGATGTCACCACCTCCACCTGGCGTCCTGCGAGAGTGAATGTCAGCTGACTCTTGCCCTGTCTCGATGTATGAAAGACCATAACCTTGGTTTTCCCAAGGTTCATAGTAAGACCCCTCTGTGTGCAGAAATCATCGAGTGCGTGTAGATGCTGTTGTAGACCTCCTGGAGACTCAGACACCAATACAATATCATCAGCATAAAGCATAATATGTACTGAGGTACCTGCTAAATCAACTCCATCTCTGCCTCCCTGTGTAATGAAGTCAGCCACCTCATCAATGTATAACCCAAATAGCGTGGGGGAAAGTGGGCATCCTTGCTTCACACCAATGGTGCTAGCAATAGTCTCGGACATACCTCCTGGGCATCTGACTCGCCCAAAAACCTGCACATATAATGCATAGATGCCCCATGTCATATCTGCTGGTATGCCAAGAGACTGCAGGCGCTGAAAGAGCCTCTCTCGTGGTACTGTGTCAAATGCCTTGCGGACATCCATAAAGCAGCAATAGAGCTTTCTCTTCCTCACTCTGGCCTGATCAATCATACATCTCAAAGTGAATACATGGTCAAGCTCTCCTGAAGCCTGCCTGCCTGATGAGTGTGAACCTGCTCGCTCAGCATATAAGCTAAGCTCTTGCTCCAACACTGCACCATAGAGTTTGGCCAGCACGTGGCCAACCATAACCATCCTGTAGTTGCTCGGATCGAGCATATCCCCTGTTTTGTGAATCGGCACAATGGTGTGCATCGTCCACTCCGCAGGCAAACCCTCTGCTAGTGCCCTGTTAAACAGGTGTGCAAGAAAAGGAGCCAAAGAATCTACTGCATATATGAGATGCTCACCCTGCAGGCCCATATGGTCGGCGGCCTGTCCATGCTGTGGGCGGCGGATAGCTTCCTTTACCATCGAGTGGGTAAAGAAGCTAGCTGTGGTAGGTCGAGGCTCTTGTGGCTGAGGTATAGGTGGCTGCTGTGGGGCGTGGTATAGGCCCTCTGCATATGTGTGCCATGTCTGTGGGTCTGCAATGGGTGTCAGTGTCTGGGGCTCTCTAAAGTGCCACCATGAGATAGGACTACTCTACTTATGAAGAAATGGAAGATCTCTAGCTCCTGTATCTCTGCGAAGGCCCGCCTTTTGCGGCGAGTAAGTCTCCTCATCTCTCTCCTCGACTCCTGCTCTGTGATGGCTCCCAAGGCTCTCTGTATGCGGAGCCATGAGTATAGGGCTCTGCACTCGTCATCATACCATCTGTTATGGGGCATAGTCCCAGATCTTGCAGGCTCTCCTGAGTGGACACGATGTGGGAAGCTCTGTAATGCAGCCGTGTGTAGGAGTGATGCCAGCTGGGCTGTAATGGTATCCATAGGTGCCAGGGGATCCATGAGTAGGAGCCCATCCTCTACTCTGCCAGTGTATATGTCTGCCATGTCATGTGTGAAGTAGATGGTAGTGTGTGGCGTCGCTATGTGGGGGGCTGATGATACTGGTGATCTGGCTAGTGAAAATGCCAAGTATGTATAATCTGCCCCAATAGGACGAGGTGGAATGGAGAATGAGGTGACATGCTGTGATGCCTCCAAAGACCCCATAATGTAGTCTACCACTGTGCCTCCGGCCCGTGTATGACCCACATGTGGGAAGCATGTGAGCCCTCCTGATCCCGGCCACTGTAGCATCCCATTATAAATAACGAGACGATGCCTGGCTCCCAACTCTAGTAAGTTAATGTCCTCTGTCTGGTCCAGTGTCCTCTGATGCCCGACTAGCTCCTATCTCCTTTGGATCCACAGGGTGGAGGATCTCCATGTCATCATAGTCATACACCTCACACTGTCTGCTCTGTGTGTGGGCATTGAAGTCGCCCGTAAGAAATACTTCCCCAGTGTAGAATAATGCATAATCTCCTCTGACAGACAAGTGTATGGTGAGGCTCTTGTCTCCTCCTCCTGTGGCATGTCCTCTGTAATGACATAGGAGGATCCTGATGGAGGAAAGTAACATAGGGCTATGTATATAACCGTGTCCTGTGAGAGCTGTAAGCTGATCCACATGTATCTGGCCTCTGGATCCTGTGCTACCACTCTCAGTCTCCCTTGTAGCTCCCGTCTGAATAGAATTGCTACTCCCCCCGACCCTCTCGAGGTACCCTGGCGTGTGGTCCTCCTATATGTTGACTCCCACTGGAATCGCTCTACTCGAGGTAGCCCTCTCTCTGGGCTCTGATGTGTCTCTGTTAGAAGTATGATGTCTCTCTCCCCACCATAACATGCTCCAGTCGTCCAGGCTGCACCCATAGTGAACCATTACAGTTCCATATTGCCATGTGTATCTCTGTTAGTGGCCTGGTCTGTGTCCCGTAGGCCCCAAACCGCTAATCCATGGGCCGGCCATCAATGATGACCCGATCCACAGGGAGCCGTGTAGTCCCCATATAGGGTTTTAGCCATTCTCTATCTGTCACCGAAGCATCAAAATAGAGGTTGTTGATATGCGAAAATGCAACGCATGCCAAAAAAAAAAAGAGTTTGGATTTTTTTTTTTGAAAAAAGAAGTTTTGGAAAAAAAGTGGCATGGCGATGGTGATGTGGCATTGACACGTGGTAGGAAAGCAGCACAAGGTCACCTTATTGGCTTGGAATGATGCGACTAGCTTTTGGAAGGCAAAAGATAAAAAGCTTTTTAAAAACTAAAAAGAGAAGAGCTTTTATTACTAAAAAGATGCTTTTTGGACTATAAATGAGTTTTAAAGCACTTTTCTTAAGTGCTTTTGGATCTCTCTCTCTCTCTCTCTCTCTCTCTCTCTATATATATATATATATATATATATATATATATATATATATATATATATATATATAAATAATATAACAGATGCCTCTAACACGCCTCTAATGTCTCTAAAAAATAAGAGTCTTTCGAGGCGTGTACCATACCCACCTCGTACCAAACTCCTATGACGCCTCTAACAACCCTGATGTCAGAGTAGAGGCACTTTGTATGGGTGGTGGACATTGTGGATGCCTGTACCGTGAAGAAACCTGTGATGGCTCTCTGAGAGGTGTCCTGTCAAGGTTGGGCCTGTCTCTCAGCCTGCTGCCTCAGCACTACATCCCACTCCATCAAGTACATGCCGAGGCATCTGTGATCGTGTGGTACTGATGACTTACTTCTGATCAGGTGTGAGATCATCACTTGTAACCTCTCTATGTTCCTTTACTCATCCTTTCCTAGGAAAAGGCTGCACCATACATAAGCTGCTGGTCATACTAAAGTGTCAAAGAGCTAACACTTAGTTTGGGGCTCTTGGAAGTGTGCCTGAAAACAATCTCTCCAGATGGGCCTAGAGAGGCAGCTAGTCAGTCAATGGTAGTTGTGGTCATGCAAAACTTGGGACCCATGAAAGTGACTCCAAGGTATAGGTACTTCTGCACGATCTCCACTGGGACCTCTCTATATCAGAAAAATAAGCATGAGGTGAGACCACATAAGATGTGCTGAAGACCATAAACTTAGTTTTGCCCAAACTGACCATAAGGTCTCTCTCTTTGCAAAACTGTCCAATGCATCCAAGTGCTTCTGCAAACCCTTGGCTGAATATGATATCAAGACAATGTCATCAACATATAGCAATATGGGCACAAGTGTCTGGGCCAATGGTGAGCCTCTGCCTCCAAAACTGTCTACAAATACAGCCATCTGATCAATATATAGACCGATGAGTGTAGGTGAAAGTGGGCAGCCCTGCTTAACCCCAATAGTGCTATATATGTCTCCCAAGAGTCCACCAGGTGCATGTGCTGCCTCATTTGTGCCATCACACCCCAGGTCATCTCATGTGAGAACTGGATCAAACGAGATCGGGGGACGGAGTCAAAAGGCTTTGCAGGAGTCCACAAAGCAGCAATACACGTCTCTTCCAAGTTCCGTGACCTTGCCTCCTCTATGATAGTCTGTACAGTAAAGATACGGTCTAACAACTGTTGTGCATAGGCTTCCGAGAGGCTAGGATCTGTGATAGGAATGTGTCAAGCCCCCCCCCCCCCCCCCCCCCCCCCCCCCCCTTCCCCAAGTTATCCCCGCTCAAAAAGAGTTGGTGTAACTGCTGTTCTCATGTTCTCATCTGGCGAGAAACGTGTGCTGCTTTTGACGCAAGAGAGAGAGAAAGAAAGAAAGAAAGTCATATTAACGTCTGCGGAATGCCTTGAAGGCATATGGGACCAAAAGACATGACATCACAATCATATTAACGTCTGCGGAATGCCTTGAAAACATATGGGACCAAAAGACCGAGAGAGAGAGAGAGAGAGAGAGAGAGAGAGAGAGAGAGAGAGAGAGAGTTATGGCATCGCATGGTGAAGTGGTTGGTTTGCATCTCCCTCATGGCAAGCAATTGGTTGCTCAAGCCCTTGCGGATGACACTTTTATGTTTCTCAGGGCCGAAAAAGCCAATATAGATCGAGCAATGGAAGCTTGGAATAATTTTGCATTGGCTTCTGGGCTGAAAATAAATTCAACAAAATCAGCCCTCATTGTATGTACGGAATTTGATCTTGAGGCATTAGGGTGGCAAGGCCGTGTGGTGCATACAGGAGACATTGTTCGTCATCTTGGGTATCCGGTGGGTGTGGATGTGGACCCCCAAGCGCTTCTTGCTTGGATTTCTGCTCGGATCTCGGATAAATTTGTGTATTGGAAAGCTCAAGGGTGGCCTATGCACGTGAGGGTTAAGGTAGCTCAGGTTATTATGCTTAGCATGATTTCCTATTTTTTGCCTTTGCTACCTTGGACGCACAAATCTCTTCTCCGTTTGGTTGCTCCCATTCGGTTTATGCTGTGGAAGAGGCAAGGAAATATTATGGGTCAAACATGGATAGCTTGGAATCACATTACAACGCCCAAAAGAATGGGTGGGGCTGCTTTATTGGATGTCCGCTTGCATATGGTGGCGTGTAGATGGGCTCTTTTTCAAGATATGTGTTTGCAGGAGCAGCCTTGGGTATTCATGGCTCGTGTTGGAGGGATTGTCACATGGACGGACACGTGTGCAAGCTTCATGGTGGGACATTGTGAATGCGGCTCATCCTGTCCATATTCGCTCATCTCACATTTTATCGCATATTCTCCTTTCTTGGCATGAAGTTCTACTATTGGCTCGATGGGATCCTGGTCATGAAAGACTACTTTTGAACTCTTTGCAGTTCGAAACATTTGTGGAGTCGCGTGTCATTGTTTGGTCAGACAAAGATGCTTCACACATACGACTCAACCGCATGGTCAGGTTAGGCTTGGTTAGAATCCGAGATGCTGTGATACCTGGTCGTGACAGGCCATATTCGTTGTATTTGGCAGCACTTTAGGGTTCCTCAGACATTTCAGCCACTATGGGTTGACATCATGCATGCAGTTGAGCCTTTTACTCCATTGCCTCGGCCATCTACAGATCAGCCTTGGCTTGATTGGGCACTATGTAAATCTGGTGACTTGATATCACTTTCAGCTAACCAGGTCTATCATAAGCTCGTATCAGAGAAAGATTGGGTTTCAGCCAAGGCCAATAAGGTGTGGGGATTGCACAAGTCTAAATCATGGTGGCAGAAAACTCTTATGCGTGGTTGGCAATCTAAACTCCCTTACCAAGGTAAGGTTTTCATTTGGAGGATGTTGGTGGGAGGGTTACCTACACGGGATCAGCTCAGCCGTCGTAAAATTACATTGGCCTCTTGCTTCTTGTGCACGACATGCACTGAAACAGTTATGCATCTGTTCATGAGTTGTCCAGTGGCCCATCAGATTTGGTCTTTTGTCTCTCGCGTTTGGGAGGCAGTAGAGAGGTCTACTGTTTCGGCTCATCAGTGGATATTTGGGATTTGTCCTCAAGTCATTACTTCGGACAGTCACCTTGTGATATTCCATTTCCTTAGATGGACAGGACTTTGGCATATTTGGACTACACGGAATGGGTTCATCTTTGATTCCTTGTCTGGAATACATGGGCACATTCTACGTATCCGCGGTTTGCTGCTTTGGTAGTTTTCTTCTCTTCTCTCAGCTCAGCTACTGGATGCAGATGTTATTTCGTTATGGTCTACGGAGGCTCGGCTGGCTCATCTTTGATGCTTTTATCTGGGATGCTTATTTGGCTAGGAGGCTTTCTTATTAGTGTACAGGTTTGCATGGTCATGATCCTTTAGAGGATCTTTTGTGGGGGTTTTTTTGGGGCCATAGGTTCTGTGTGAGCCATGTGGCTGATGTACATTTTTACATATAATATAAAACACCATTTCACGAAAAAAAAAAGAGAGGAGAGAGAGAGAGAGAGAGTTTAGGGTTTAGGGTTTAGGATTTGTCAATCTGAGCATTCAGAAAAGAGCTGTCTGTCTTTTTTGCAGGCTGTGATGGCAAGTGATTTTTCGATTGCACAGTTTCGCTTTCTTGAACGCCTACTGATTGTTCACGGCCATTGGTGTTACAAGAGGATTGCAACCATGGTACTGTGTTTCTCTGAGTAGACTGAGAAGCCTTTGCTCTAGGCATGCTAAGTGTGATCTATAGAGTATGGTGTTTCTGTTGGTTTAGGTAGATTTTGAACTATGTTGAGGCTAAACATGTTGCAGGTATGTTACTTTTTCTACAAGAATATAGTGTTTGGATTGACCCTTTTTTACTTTCAAGCCTACACCAATTTCTCGGGTCAGACCCTCTACAATGACTGGTATATGGCGCTTTTCAATGTCTTCTTTACATCACTGCCAGTTCTTGCCTTGGGTGTGTTCGAACAAGATGTTGCAGCAAGCATATGCCTTGAGGTGTGTGATTTTAGTTCTTACTTTTCTGCACTGTAAGATTTCAAATTCAACGGTGCCCTGAGTATTCTGACCTTCTGTGTTTTTCAGTTCCCAAGCATATATCAACAAGGCCCCAAGAACATGTTTTTTAGCTGGGCCCGCATTCAGAGCTGGATGGCGAATGGTGTATACAGCTCCCTGGCATCCTTCTTTTTGACCATTGGCATACTCCAGCACCAGGCATTCCGACAGGGTGGCCAAATGGCCGGGTTTGAAGCACTTGGGGCCACTATGTACACTGCAATTGTCTGGGTGGTCAATTGTCAGATTGCCCTTGCCACCAGCCACTTTACATGGATTCAACACCTTTCCATTTGGGGTAGCATTGCTCTTTGGTACATTTTTCTTGTTGTGTATGGTCTGATCACTCCAGTTATCTCATCCACTGCATCCTATGTCCTTGTGGAGGCATTAGCTCCAGCTCCGCTCTACTGGTTTACCATCTTCGTGGTGGCATCTGCTTGTATTTTTCCATACTTTGTCTTTTCGGTCTTTCAAAGACGGTTTTTGCCGATGGACCATCACCTCATCCAAGAAATAAAGTACCTGAAGAGAGATAAAGAGGATCCCGAGATGTGGTCCAAGGAGAGAGAGAAAGCCGTTGAGAAAGCAGAAGTTGGCTTTACTGCAAGAGTTGAGGCAAAGATTCGGCAGGTCAGGCGAAAGCTACATAGGCGGCCGTCTTCTCGAAGACATGGTCAGGGATCTCATGAGATATGAGTTGCTGGCATTGCTCATTTGGTGAGAGTCGTTAGCAATGCTATGCAGAATCTGGCAATGAAGGCAAGAGCATATTGCCTGTGGTAAACCTCATCATGGAGATGTTCTTCTTAAATCCGCATCAATGAACTGCTTGCAGAGCCATGCAAGATGAAGGGTAGTGCCATCTGATGTATGTTGGAGTATCGCAAGATCCAGAACTTCAGCAGCATTCCACTTTCTGGAGCTCTGGGCCTTTTGTGGTCCATGGTGCTGTGTAAAGAGTGATGACATTCTTTTGTACACTAGAGCGAGACACACTTCTTGATCCATTCATTTATGGTGTGAACAAAATACATTATTTGAGACTTGAACATTCAAGTTCTCAGCTAGAGTAAAAAGAGTACGGAGATAAATGAGAGGATTATACATGAGGATTGAGAAGGTTTGTAGATGGAAAATTCGATTGTTTAAGTGTATTGGACTGTTTTTTCTGACATCAGCTTCAACAGCCTAATGCCTGCAGCCTCATAACATCCTATTACAAGAAAACCAAGAAACTCCTTAGCAATCTTTACAGTTGCACCCTTAGTGCTATCCTCTCCTTGCCATAAAATTGGGTTATGCTTACTTGATCGACACATTAATAGCAAGATGTGATTTACCATGTGATTGCCTAGAGATCTGCTTGCAAGAGAGAAAGGTAGTGCCCCAGGGAAGAAGTAAAAGCTTATACCAACAACATCAGTGGCATATATTAGAAATAGTGGAGGCATGCAAATACACATGATAATGGAACATTTTTATGTACCAACGATAATGGAACAATGGCAGGAATCAAAGTGACTAAAGCAACTTGATAGCAATGTTGATAAAGGCTGGGCAAACTATGGGGTCTGAGTGGATTCCTCTCACTGTGTTCAAAAGCCTACTCATCACATAAATGGCTAGCCCAGGCTGATCATTTTACTGGTTGCAGTCCAACCATGCATCAGAAGAGACGAACCTACAACAAAATCACCTTGTGCACTAGATACCCCCCCCCAGCGTCTTGCCATTTAGAACAAGCTGAAAATTGTGTATTTGCAAATCCATAATCTAACCCTCAGAAATTCTCTAATTTCAAGGATGTTTATCAGAAATTCTCTAATGTCAAGGATGTCTATCTTTCCATAGCAGCTGCAGTATATACCAAAGCGGGTGCCTTTTGGATAACATCTTGATGCATAGCCTTGCCTTTTGAGACATGGAAAAGCGTATTTAGTGCATATCCTCCATGTGTGGCTGATTATCCCTCCACTTTGGATTCCAAATGTTATTATCATGTGCCTCCTATAGAATTCATGCATATGAAGTGCTTCAACACAACTAATGGTATAATAGTCGGCTGTAGACGACAACGGTCGGGTAGCATTCCACAACTTGCACCGATGCAACATATCATCTGTGGCGCATGATCAACGGTCCGGGTTGCTAGTTAGCTTCATACATTTGGCCAATTTTTGTTGACAACTAGCAGTTGCATTCAAGAATATAAAGGCATATTCACCCAAGCCATCGGAGCTCACTTTAGTGAGTGATTGATGTCGGAGCATTTTATCACCCCAACCCCAAGGAAAGTGGGCTCGTGGAATGCTCCACAATGAGTTATCATTAATTGAATCTTGTATAACGAGAAGATTACCTCCACCATCAATCTTGAATATTTCCACCTTAAAAGACGACCTCGATCTACCTCGTCCAATGGTAGCACCCTCACTAGGTTCTACCCACTCCCATAGTGGAAAGTAATGGCATGTAATTTCAATCGCCTTTCTCTAGATGTAGTTGGGTTGAGGGGGACCAAGGTAACACGTGTGCCCACAGCTTGAGACATAAGAGAGTTGGAATAGTTCTTTTGAATAAGAAAATGTGAGAAGTGAGAGTACAATATGCTCTAGGGTACTCAAGTACCACCCCCTAAGAGGATGGTCACATGAGAAAAAAAGCTTCCCAGCAAGAAGGTAAAAGGTACTGTGTATAAGAGCTCGTTCACACTAGAAGGATCATGAGGTATACACAACATGTGTAACAAACCCCCTGAAGTGAATAATGTGAACGTATACAGGGAATACCAAATCGATAACCAAACCCCCTAGTGTGAATGATATAACAAACCCCCTAGAGTGAATGATGTGAACATATACATGGAATAAGAGATTAATCCCCAAACTGTAGTAAGCTTAAAGCCTTGCAAAAGGCTTCAAACTTTTCTCTCAGAAGAGATTTTATAAATAGATCTGCCACATTGTACTGTGTAGATACATACAACATGTTGATCTCTCCATCATGGAGCCTTTCCTTGCACCTCAATGTGCTTTGTGCGAGCATGAAAAACTAGATTCCTCATGATTGAACTCTCACTATTAGTGTAGATAGAAGTGGAGGATTGTTGTCCCACATGTAGATAAGTCAATAGGCATCTGATCCATATACATTCAACTATAGTTGTAAATGATGCCATGTATTCCACTTCACAGCTAGAGGTGGCCAATAGGATGTTTCTTGTTGAGCCCATGATATGCACCAAGGATGAAACAATTGCCACTAGTGGTCACTCGTGTCGTAACAACCAGCCCAATCGTTGTCTGTAAAAGCATGATTGGACTCTGACTATCAATGTAGATAGGAGTGGAGGACCGTTGTCCCACACGTAGATCAGCCAATAGGCATCTAAGCCATACACATTCAGCTCTAGTTGTCGATGTTGCCCTGTACTAAGCTTTAGAGCTAGAGGTGGCCAGTAGGTTGTTTCTTGCTGAGCCATGATATGCATGATCCACCAAGGATGAAATAGTTGCCACTAGTGGACACTCTTGTGTCGTAACAACTAGCCCAATCACTCTTTGTAAAAGTGTGCAAGGAAGATGACGAGCCTCTATCAATGTCTGAGTGTCTTTGAGATAACAAAAGGCACATTTCACCGCTCGCCAATGCCTTGTGTGTCGGGGTTGTGCATAAATATGCTCAATTGGGAAACCGCAAACTGAATATCCCGTCGAGTACTGCACAAGTAAATTAAGCATTCCACATCCTATTGATAAACATGCAGAGCGTCATTTGTGGATCTAGCATCCCCATTCAGAAAAGTTGTTTTGACATTCAATTGATGCACTTGCAATCAAAGCGTGCTGGTAATGTAATGACATAGCGCATGGTAGTCATACGTGAAGTGGGCACAAAGGTTTCTTTATAGTCAATCCCTTGCTTTTAGGCATACCCCTTTGTAACTAGCCTTTCTTTGTAATCAATGCTACCATCTGATTTGCATTTAAGCTTGTAAACCCACTTAGTGCCTATGGCACACTTGCCTACAAGCAAGTCACACAACTTCCAAGTGCCATTTTTATGAATGGCACTTGGAATTGATTTTTATGAATGGAATTGATTTTTATGAATGGAATTGATTTTTGATTACATGGTAGCCATCCAATGCTCACCACTTTCTGAAGCATCTTCAAGAGAAACAGGCTCGTCATTGCAAGATGCAGCTATGAGTGCCTGTTCAACAAAATAGCCCTATGCATGGCGGATCTTGTTCTACCAAGTAGAGAAGCGAATAATTTGTTGTCCCGAAAAGTGCCATTCTAGGGTTGCTTTGGTCTCCTTGATAGCTGCTTGTTCTTTGGCCATTGCATCACCAACATTTGCCTAATCAATGGGATGAAACTCATGTTGACAATTTTGGGGTGTTTGAGCCTCAATAGGCTAATTCACATGGTCAGAATCTAGTGCACCACTTTGCATTCCAACAAGGGTTGTACAGACGAATACCATATCCTGATTGACTATTATCTTGCCCATCAGAGGCTGATACATATGGCACCCTTCACTTTCAGAACTATATCCCACAAATATGCATTTCATGGTCTTGTCCTGAAGTTTGTGTTGATGTTACGATGGCACAAGAGCATAGGTAAACAACCAAACACACACATATGATTCACCATTGGTTTCCTTCCATTTTAAGCCTTATATGGTGTCACGGTGTTTAAAGCTTTGGTGGGGCATTTGTTCAAAACATAAGATAGATACACACATAATTGTCTCCATCCAAAATTTATGAGGTAGGCTCTTGCCTTTAGCCATATAATGTGCATTTCCATATGAGACTTATTCTTGCATCTGGCCACACCGTTTTGTTGAGGTGTTTATGGCATAGTACATCGGTATATAATACCCCCTCTTTCAAGAATGCATTGAACTCATGTGACATGTACTCCCCCCCTCCCCTCGATTTGTGCAAAGCGTCAGAATCTTATAATCGCTGAAATTTTTAGCTATGGCCAAGAAAACTTCAAAGCATGCTAAAACCTCTAATTTGTTCTTAAATAGATACACCCAAGTGTGGTGTGTAACATCATCAATTAAGGTAACAAAAAATATATATAGGAGCTATATAGGACTGCATTCATCACTATGGACAAGCTACAATTTGTGGGAAGCTTCCACCGATCCATCCTTGGGAAATGAGGCGCATTGCATTTTGCTATGTAGGCATCCTTCACACACATGTTTTACAGGCACTTTAAGTGATGGAAAATCACGCACCAGGCAAAGTAATCTATTGAAGCTTAGATGACCAAACTGAGCATGCTAAAAGTGTGTTGGTCATAACTACAGTGTCAACTACCAAAGCATCTTCTAATGCACTCCTCTCATAGACATCCATCTTATATAAGCCATGGCATGATGTACTATGATAATAGTGACAATGATATCCCCTTAGCGATCATGCATTGTGCATCTATCATCCACAAACTGAACAACAAGCCTTGCTTGTGCAATAATCCCCAAAACCAAAATGAGGTTTTTCTCAATGCTAGGTATATACAAAGCATCCTTGAGAGTATCGACATCTCCATTCATTGTAACAAGCAAAATTTGACCAATGTGTTTGATGGAATATGAAGCATTTTTGTTGGCATACATGACAATGCCTCCCTTAGGTGCATCCCGTGAAGAGACAAACAACCCTCTATAAGTGAGGTAATGTGCTTAGAAGCACCATTGTCAAAGTACTAAGCATGTTTGGATTCTGCCACCCTGATATGCATTCTGTGTGCTTTGAAGGATCATAAGCACATGTGACCACAAGGCCCAATCATAAGCACGTGTGCTTATGATTGGGCATTCTGCCACCTAATATGCATTTTGTGTGCTTTGAAGGATCATAAGCACATAAGCACACATGTGACCACAATGCCCAATCAAATTGAGCTATTTTCGTTGACTCTTCCTTCATATCACCTGCTAACATGCTATCTGCTATTTTTCTTCTTTTTCTTTTCGCTTTCAATGCATTTCCAGAATTCTTTGATGAGGTGTTCGGGCTTGCAACAATAGTTACAATGCTTCTTCCACCCGCAAGCATGCTAAACAAATCACTCCTTCTTGTGCCATTACACTGCCCAAACAACAACACACTACTATAAATGCACATAGAAAATTATGAACAAGAGCAAGGGAAAAAGAGGGAGTACCAGCTGAAAAGTTTATGCGGATTTTGATGGATGGCAGCATTCACAAATGAACGAACAGCACAAACACTGACAAAAACAATCAAACTATGAGCAAGAATCGAACGATCAAAGTCCAAACATTGGACGATCTGAGTCTAGGAATTATATCCTTATAAGTTCTTCCTTGGAGGACTAGGGTATGAACATATTATTATGGGAATCCAAGCTGAAGATTTTAAGGTACATGAAGTACAGGTGCTTGCATGCTATGAATACACATCTCCTAGATGCCCTAATCTGAAAGTCTTGGCAAGTGCAACTGGGGTGTTTTGCAATAGTGATATCATATTTTTTTACCTAACATGTCTCCATTATAAAGATCTCATGCTCCAATTTCTTAATCACCCTTTCAGCCCCCACAATGGTGCACGACAATGATAAGGCACGGTCAATCCTACACCCCGCTCCTGTGTACCTTGCTGTTTGCGCCCGTCTAGCATCTTGCTCCCCTAGACTGTCTTTTATCTCCAACATGAATTCTTCCCTCTCTAGTGATGCTACCTCTATCTCTGTGTTAGATTAGTTTCCTTTAGTACTAGCCACACAGACACGGATGATGGCCTCACTAAAGCATTTGTTATTGTTGTGTAGATTCTCTATGTGTGGTCTATGATAGTGTTGCAGAACCACATGACATGCCTCCATTGTGTCCACCAATCCATCCTCACAAGCCATAGAAGCTCAGTGAAAAAACTCCTTTGCTTAACTGCTAGATGGGGGTTGCACTTACCCATTTGCCCCTCTAACCATCATTGGCATGCAACCCTCTTGCTAGTACATGTGTGCCAGATAATCCACATGGTAACATGAACCTTGACCTCTCTGACCCTTTGGATGCCTTGGTACAAGTCAATAGGTTCATTTGCCTCCTCATTATCTTGATTAGTTAAAGTGAACACGTCGACCATGAACATTTCAAGGCTGATTCTTTGTCACATACTCTGGCTGATGGGAGCTATTATCACATTCTATTGTGATGGTTATTGTGCCAACGTGTTTGTTGTGTTGCCTTGTTATTGCCATTACATTGGAAACATGATGCATTGGTGTTCCTACAACTGCTTCTTTGACCAATTTGCTTGTTGCTCTTGGACTGGGAAACGCAATAGCAGTGATGTCACATTTCTCTCAAATGAGCTTTGCAATGCTAAGACCTGAGTTGAGGTTCCTTCCCTCTTGAAATGCATGCTTCTCCATTCTTTGCAAGAGTGTATTTGTGAGATTGATCATTAATGCATCATACAAGGTTAATGTTGTTGAGAAATGTGGTGCCAAAGAGCACAAGGAAGAGATAGGAAGTGAGTTGAGTAAGCCAAGTAAGCGCAAAACATAGCATGCAACCACATTAGCAAAGGGAATTATCCTATGTACAAGTCCAAGGGTGTACCTGCTCATAAAAGGAGGCCATTTTAAGCAATGAATGCACAAAATCTCAAGTCTCTCTACTACAAGTACAAGTTTTAATCTTGTAACCTAATGTACTTGAGTTCATTAGCACTACTCACTCATGATGAGTTCACTTAGTATTATCCACCTTAGATTAGTCATATTAATTGTTGTCATTAGAGTAAGATTAGCATCTCATTTGTCATTAGAAGAGCTTGATCCATGATTCTCAACATGGTATCAGAGCTAGGGTGGTGAGGCAACCACATGAGTATGTGAGGGCATGTGTGCAAAACCATAAAAGGAAACCACATGAGTATGTGAGGGCATGTGTGCAAACCATAAAAGGAAAAGTGCATCTAGTCTGCAGCATCAAAGGAGCAAAGACCAAATAATCGATAAGAAGAAGCAGACATCATCAAGAAGAAGAAAAAGAAGTGGAGTCAAGATCATGGGCAACCAAGAGGATACCACAACATCGACATCAACATGAGCAACAAAGAAGCTACTAGCCTACCCTAACCAAAATGCCACCAAATGAGTAGGCAAGTTGATGTAAAACACTCGACCACTAGAGATTAGCACATTGGGGAGTGAAAATCAACAAGACCGTCTCTAAAAGTAACCTTTGAGCTAGACAGTAGTCAACCCAAAGAGCCTTTGAGTTACCCAACCAAGTTAGAAATAAGGGGGTGTAAAAATATGTCATAAAACTCGCATCTGACCACCTTGCAATAGCCTTTAAAAATGGCACCCAAGGGGGGGGGAGGGGTGTTAAGAAATGTGGTGCCAAAGAGCACAAGGAAGAGATAAGGAGTGAGTTGAGTAAGCTAAGCAAGGGAAAAGCATAGCATGCAGCCACATGAGCAAAGGGAATTATCCCACATTGATATACAAGTCCAAGGGTGTACCTCCTCATATAAAAGGGAGCCATTTCAAGCAATGAATATATATCACTTGCATAAATCTCAAGTCTCTCTATGAGTACAAGTTTCAATCTTGTAACCTAATTGTATACTTGAGTTCATTAGCACTACTCACTCATGATGAGTTCACTTAGGTATCACCCACCTTAGATTAGTCATGTTAATTGTGTTGTCATTAGAGTAGGATTAGCATATGATTTGTCATTTTAGGAGAGCTTGATCCATGATTCTCAACAAATGTGCCCTTGAATCCTTCACTTGCTAGACAACTAGCATGCTTTGACTCCGCTAGATTGATTCGCAGCAGCAAGACATCTGGATTTCTCGTCTCAATAGGTGGAAAAAAATTCAAGTGCTTTAGTGCATTGGTCATTGAATCTTGTTGAATGGTTTAAAAATTAAAAGTTGCTCCAATGTGCCTTCCCTCTTGAAATGCATGCTTCTTCGTGCTTTGCAAGATTGATCAGTGATGCATCATACAAGGTTAATGTGCCCTTGAATCCTTCACTCGCTATCCAACTAGCATGCTTTGACTCTGCTAGGTTGATTCACAACAGCAAGATATATTGATTTCTTGTCAACTAGCATGCTTTGCTAGGTTGATTCGCAATAATAGCAAGACATCTGGATTTCTTGTAGTAGCATGCTTTGACTTTGCTAGGTCGATTTGCAACAGCAGCAAGACAACAAGACATCCAAATTTCTTGTCAACTAGCATGCTTTGACTCCGCTAGGTTGATTCACCACCAACAAGTAAGACATCTAGATTTATCGTCAACTGGTGAAAAATAAATTCAAGTGTTAATGCATTGATCATTGAAAGTCGTTGAATGGTTTAAAAATTAAAAGTTACTCAACCCAACTAAGTGATGCCTTCAATGAGGAAATCTCACATTACACCAACTCAACCAGTAATCCATGGCACCAATATTTCCATCGGTAACCTTGCCATTATTACACCATGCTCTGTGTTTCTGCATCATCCTCAGTATGTTGCATGATGTCATCTTCTACATAGAATCTTGTGCTAATCTTAAAAAGCCTTGACAACATAATCCGTTATATGTGTAGGCTCTACTCCCAATGAAAGAGCCATGTCATCCCCGTTCCCTACCTCCCATCTTGTTGTCTCAGGACCATTGTTGTACACATTTTGGACTACCGTCCAATTAGCACTCGCCTCACCAACCATGAAGGAATCTGGCACTAGAAATCCCTTCCTCTCCACCACTTCATTTAGCATTCTCTAGAATAGTACTTGTGTAGCTATATCCTCCTCCATCTTGTATGTTGCTAATGCCATGAGCTCCTGCACACACTGCATCTCCAAATAGTAATAGTTTTTTCTTAAATAAAAACATTCACACCACTTATAGTAATCTCATGTCCGTCACTTGGGATCGTATGCGTAAGCGGCCATAGTGGTCCAGCCTTGAATTTTCAGCACATTCTCAAAGAAAACCCATGCTCTCTTCAAATCTCCATTGCCAATTTGATGCATCCAATTGTCCAAATCCACTCCACAAGTAGGTCCATCCACTCCATCCGGCCCATTTGTCGAGATCTTAAAAACATAGCATCGTTTGTTCTCCTCACCTTGGAAAATGACTACGATGAAAGAACTCATAAGTGTGTTGCTAACTTTAACTCTAGGATATTTGACTTTGCTCCTTGTGCTTGCCCACCTTGCTTCAACATCTTTGACCATTGTCTTGAACTATCAAGAAAACTTTAGATGCTAAATTGTAACACTAAAGAAAAGATAGTTTATTGCTTGAGCACTGGACTTGCTTCAGTAGTTAGATCTATCATTTTAGTTGTAGGAGTTTTTTCAATATCGGTGGCAATCTTACTATGTGTCACAATCTACCTATCTGAGACATCCATATCGAACGCATATAATTTAGCTTGAGAAGATGTGTTCCTAGGCGCTAAAGGCAACGAATTATCCTTTCCTAACCCATTGACTACAAACACTAAGAGATTGGATTGGATGTCGTCAAAAAGTTTACATTACAAATTCATTTCTTTGACTGCCCATGGGATTTGGAAAGAGTATCCTTATTTTCTAAACTTGATACAAACACACAAAAGATAGAGAGGTTTCTCCTTTAGGATAGGAGTGAAAGTGAAGAGGAAAGAGTGGAGCAAAGCGTGGTGGAGTGGAGTAACCAAGGAGCAAGGAGGATTAAAGATAGTTAGCAACAAAGAGAATGAGAGAGAGAGAGAGAGAGAGAGAGAGAGAGAGAGAGAGAGAGGAGCGGGGTAAGCTTAAAAAAACCCTCACCTCCCCCATCCCGAGTGGTGATGGGATGGGGCAGGTGAGGGTTTAGCTCACCACTTGGGATGGGGGAGATGAGGGTTTTTTTCCTAGCCCACAACTCTCTCTCTCTCTCTCTCAAAGTAAGTTGAAAATTTTAAAAAAAACCCCATCTCTTCCCATCCCAAGTGGCGAGCTTACTTGGGATGGGGGAGGTGGGTTTTTTTTTTTAATGGTTTTTTTAGTTCACCTCTCTCTCTCTCTCTCTCTCTCTCTCTCTCTCTCTCTCTCTCTCTCTCTCTCTCTCTCTCTCTCTCTCTCTCTCTCTCTATATATATATATATATATATATATATCCCTCTCCCTCCCTCCCAAAAAAACCCCGGCTTCCCTATCCCCAAGTGAGGAGCTTGGGATGGGGGAGGTGGGGGTTTTTTAACACACACACACACACACGTTTTTTTCAGCTCATATAGATATATATATCTCTCTCTTTCTCTCTCAAAGTAAGCAAATAATTTAGAATAAAATAAAATAAAAAAAACCCCACCTCGCCCATCACATTGTTGAGAAATGTGGTGCCATAGTGTAACAAGTGTAGAGAAAGTGGGAGAGCATGCACATTAAAAAGGAAGAAAAAAGACTAAGGGTCCTAGATCAAAGGTTGATTTGTATGGTCACTTGTAAAAGGTGAAGTGAATGGTCAGAAAAAGGTAGCACATGGAAAGCACAAGGTGGCACATGTAGTGTGAGCATTTATGAACACATGGATGGCACAAGGGTGCATGTATCTTGTGGATAAAGGCTTCTTGGGAGCTATAAAATCATGTAATCCTTGACTCATTTTAAGAGATTGATTAATGCAATTATCTTGTGATTAGTGTCTTGATTATGATTTAGTTAATCCTTATTTAAGTAGTTTACTTAGTATTTAATCATGATGATTATTTCTTGTTATGAGCTTGCCTAGCAACGCAGAATTTTAGTTGGTATCAGAGCCCCCTAGGGTTGGTTCTTAGCAAGAGATTAAGATTAGAGTTTAATATTTTTGGGTTTGTAATTATGCCATTAAGGTTTGATTAGTTTAGTCTTATTTTCTCTTTTCATTAGAGCTTTCTTGAAGTTAGAATAGGGAGAGTCTCTTCTGAGCAGCTTCAAGGAAATTTTAAAGCACAAAGGTGATCTCAACAACACAAAGCTAGTGGCACGGTCAACATCTCCGTGGCCCCATAGTTCAGTCAATGTGATCACTTAGGAGAGAATAACTATAACACTCTAAGAAAGAGAAAGCAAAGTGGATATTGCCATCACTATCTATTACATATTAACCATGGACAACCAAGGTACAAGGAGAGGAGAGAGAAAAGAAATCTTGGATTTCTAAAAAATAAGAGGAAGAAATCCCTTCGATTTGACCCTTTGTATTCTGGCTTCCATTCTTCTTAATGTGTTGACCATTTTGTATTCCGGCTTCCATTCATCTTAATGTCTTTTACATACGACAGCAACGCGCGGGTTGAGTACTAGTCATTCGCTAAGCTCTTAGAGGGTAATAATAAGGCAGGCTTAGCTTTAGCATCATAAAAGTAGCTAGCCCCATCTTGCCTATTACAGCAGCATCCTCATAGTAGCTCATTAACAAAGAGTAGTAGGCAAAGAAAAGATTCATAAGAAATCAACACATTTAGCACTGAAATGAATTGAGCTACTCTGATCAGCTCCTTTGCATTAGACATTTGCAAGCATGCAGGATCTCTACACAGTTCATAGTCATCATCACAACCACAAGCCTGTAACACCACCCAGAGAGAATGTAGCAAGGCGACTGACATGGGATCTCCAACAACCACAAGCAGTAGACACAATAAGCATATTTAGAACCTCAAGGACTGGAAGCAAGACATCTCCACTAGCGCTTCCTTGCACACATGTACAGTAGTGCAAAGATTTGAGCATGTGAAAGGGGGAATAGAGCTTGTGTAGCTCGTCTTCAAGAGTCACGGATATCATAGAAGCACCTACAAGCTTGAGTGAGCTTCAACATCACGCATCAGAAATAAACAAAGACACAATCATCAAAGCATTCAATCAAAACTAGAAGATTCATGTCCACCATCACATTGGCTTCTTCAATGCCATGAGCAGACCATGACTTAGAGAAGAAAAGATAAGAAAGATCATTTTTTGTGTGGCTAAGGTTAAGATCCTAAGTCTTTAAAATTTTGGTGCGAAGGCTCTTCCATAAGAGGTGATTCACATGGGAAATAAAATCCTAACTTACATGAGTTGTCATGGGGGTCCATTTACATGTCTTTAGGAAGGAAATCATCAGCATATTCTTCATCTTTTTCATCATCATCAAAATCGGCTAAAGCTTCGGCATCTACTACATCACCAATAGAATTTGTTCAACAAAAAATGTGTAACCTTTGTAAATGCAGCCAATATAAGCAGGAAAAGTCTCGAGACCATGAGTCAACATGAAATAAGTGTGTGTATGTAAGAGTAAAGAAAGAGCTTTGCTGGGAACATAGGTCATTTGCAAACAAGAAGACCAAGCTCAAAGCCTCCTCTGAGGCTAAAGCAAAGAATAAGCTTAACAAAGGACAAAAAACCAATAATTGAAAGCTGATAAAGGTAGTAAAGAGCATGAGTAGCATGTATTCTTCACCCCTCTTATCTCTACAAAAAGTGTTGTAATTAGTCTCTGAGGCTATATGATGCACTCAAGCTGAAATTTATAGCCAAAGTAGCTATAGTGTCAATATGTTACCTTGTAATGGTTTCTGAGGGTGGTAATGACTTGTACATGGATGATGGCTCCCCTAACTTTGTAGATAAAATCTATGTCAAGAGACAGGGAGCATGAGTCTTCTTTTAGTGGTGACTTCAATTTCGACAAATAAATCAAGAAGACCACTTCTTGGGTAAGAGATTGAGGTCACAGCTCCGCCGTGCCATGGTTAGAGACCCTAATTTTCCTTGTCCAATGGCTAAGTTTTAAATCTTGGTAAGTGCTCTGATGGTTTTCATGGAGTACAATGTGGAAACGAGGGCTGCGTTTGATCATAAACATGAATTTATGATGGGGACTCTATGAAACAATTTATGATGGGGGCTCTATGAAACAATTCTGGGTGGGAGGAGGGGGTTTATGCATGTCAAGTTTATGAAGAGGGAACCATGGTGCTTTGAGACCCGAGGGTAAGTGGGATTAGGAGTGGTATTTGGCTCACTAGGTTTGTAAAGTACCTGCAAGCAAACCCCAATTATACCATGTACCATGTTGCTGTTTGTAAAAACCCACCATGCCCATACCCACTAAATGGGGATTAGGAGGTATTGGTATTTGGCTCACTAGGTTTGTAAAGTACCTGCAAGCAAACCCCAATTATACCATGTACCATGTTGCTGTTTGTAAAAACCCACCATGCTCATACCCACTAAATGGGGAGCTCTTTCTGGGTTTGTAAGTTACTTGCAAGCAAAACCCAACTCTACCATGCTTATACCCACTGTGGTGGGGAGCTCTTTGCAAAATTTAAAAGAGAAAGTGGTTGGGGGGGTGGGGTGTGTTAAGGGGACAAGTGGTAAAAATGGAATGGGATGGTGGAATTTAAAGAGGGGTGGGGCATGTGCATAAAATAAAAAGGGCAAGCTAGTAGGGGGCAGGGAGCATTGTTTTTTAAAATAAGTGGATTGGGGGGGTTGTATTTGACATAAAAAGAGGGGAAGGACGGGCTAGCGAACCTAGATGGGAAGTTGCATTTCATGGCTATACTCCCAATGATAAATATTTCAGCAAAAAGGCAAGGTAAGATCTAGTCTTGGAAATTGACCAATATTAGTATTTCTCTTATTTTTTTACACAATTCATGCCCCTTTACTTAGGGTGGTTTGTTTGGTATAATCCATTCTACGAAGAAAGTGCAATAATCAATATATAGTCATCATACCACTCTAGTAGAGAGAACTCTAGAGTAGAGACTTTATTCTTTGGTAGGTATCCAAAGGAGTACCTAGAGCCTTTGTTATCATCAAGAGCCTAGTAGTAGTGGGGATGCATCATTAATAATGAGGAGTCAAAGAAGAGTGCAAATCTAGTAAGTGGGCTTGAAGCTCCACCCAAAGGAGCTAGTCAATTCACACCATTTGCTACTACATGGACACAATTCATTGACTTGTAGAATCATAGCATAACCAAATCTAAATTATGGAGACACTAATGCACCCGACTTGACTAGGTCAATTCACACCATTTGCTACTACATCATGGACATAGTTCATTGCTACTACATTGACATGGTTCATATTCACTTGATAGAACCATAACATAACCAAATATGGATCATGAAGCACCTGGTTTGACCAGGTCTACTTAATGGGAAGAGCCAATTAAGGGAGTGTAGATTACCAATACAAATTCTTGAGAAAACTCAAGTCGTGTATTTTAGGACACAAGAAGGAACTATGTTCTCAGTCACAATTTCAATTATGAATGGGGCCACTACAACCACCACCAACTCGGTAGATCCAATGCACGACCATAGTGGGAGGGAGACATGGGAGATGGAACTTCTACCTACTATGCATTATGAACTTCTACCTACTATGAATTATGAACTTCTAGCCAAATAGGGATACCTTGTGAACTTGGTATACACTCAAACTGACTACTATGCATTATGAAAGAACTAAATCCATTACTGAACTCGGTAGATCCAATGCATGACCATAGTGGGAGGGAGACATGGGAGATGGAACTTCTACCTACTATGCATTATGAACTTCTAGCCAAATAGGGATACCTTGTGAACTTGGTATACACTCAAACTGACTACTATGCATTATGAAAGAACTAAATCCATTACTGAACTAAGGGCAAGTAGTTGGGGGAGTTGGAGCTTAGCATAGTGGCCATTAGGGAACAATCTAGCTAGACCCTAAAAGTACCACAGGCCATCTTGCAATCCCCATTGCCCACACAATAAAATCATGGCCCAAGATCATGAACAAAGGCTCTATTACCGTCTTGGGAAACCAAGACTTATCAAGCTGCCTACTATGATATGATCTTGGGCCTATTTTCATGGCCCAAGATCATGAACAAAGGCTCTATTACCGTCTTGGGAAACTAAGACTTATCAAGCTGCCTATGATGTGTCCAATATACTACACCACAAAGGAGGAACATAAATGTGCCCTATGCGCTACCATCTTCCCCCATATAGGGCCGCTAGCACCCACAAGATGCACAAGCCTACATGGCCTTTCACCATCTTACATCCCCATTAACCATGTAAGATTTGGACCTCCAACATTTTGACAACCTATCCACCACTATCACAAAGATTGGTGCACAAGAGTGCATGGCTCTTACATCCCCATTACATGTAAGATTTTCACCTCCAACATTTTGACAACCTATCCCCACCACTATCACAAAGATAGTTCTATGACCTTCCAGTTCCAGTAATCCCAAGGCAAAATCTATGGAAATGTTTTGTCGTTTCATTTTTAGAATTACAGGCAAGTTTGAATTTTGACACTTGACACTTAAAACATGTTTCTTTAGTTGTGGCCACCAATAAAACATTTAATGAGCTCAATGACCTCAAGGTGTCCATTTTTATGCATTATTATGGCAATCATGCATCACTACTTTCCTCAAATCTTCTAAATCTTAAACATAAACTTGGATGTTCCTCTTAAGTATTCCTTTCTAAATGGTAAATATATGTTTGTCAAATTATAATCCTTTAGGAGATATTGCTTGTGTGAGGGAGCTTAAATGGTGATCTAGGAAGAATGAAAGAGTGAAAGGAGGACCATGAAAGGAGGATGCGCATAATATTGAATTTAAATCTCAAAATTGATAATTTGAGTATGATAGAAGCTACTGTCAAATCCATATGTATATATAATGTATGCCGGCCACCCCCACCTTATGTTCCTACCCAACCACCCATATCGATTGGATTAACAATAAACTATACATAAGACCTATGGAATTGGTGCACTTTCTAAACCCATTGGAGGTCATATGTGTGGCTATTTGGGCCCAACACCATGGGAATGGTGTGTCCTAGGAAGATCTCCCTCTACCTTTAATGTGGTATGATATGGGTATACCATTCCAGTCTGATATGAGTATACCATCTCGTATGATATGAGTATACCATCCCCATATGATATGGGTATACCATTTTAGTTTGTATGAGTATACCATCCCGATCTCTGATAGGTAACCATCCCAGTCTAATATGAGTATACCGTCTCGTAAATTCATGTAGCCTACTTGGCATGATGTGATTCCTACCTTAGATGTCTCTTAACCATTTTGCCACATATGGTCTCGCCCTAATATCCATATCTTGCTCTACAAGAGGGCAGAGCATGTGAGCTACAATATACTATCTTTGGCTTATAAAAAGTGGGACCTTGTATAAATAGCCATCTCTTAATCATTCTTCCACATATGGTCTCATCTTGGTATCCAAATCAGGCTACGATAAACCATACCCATGTAGTCAACACATGACGAGGGTGGAACATTGATTTCCACGATACACACCCCCCCTTCAATGTTTACTTGTAGGTAAACTACCTCTTTGCCAAGTCGATGAAGATATTGCTCTAGAAGATCTCTCCTAAGAGCCTTGGTGAAGATATCCAAAAAATTATCTCTTGTTGGGGCCAATCTTAATCTCTCCATCCATGATAAGCTCATGCATAAAATGATATTAAATCTCAATATGCCATATTAAATCTCAATATGCCAATTCCACCAAATGATAGGTTCTTTACAATCATCATGCATTGGGCTACTCGTGAAATACACCCATGTCTCCTAAAATTTTCATAATCTAGACTACTTCACATAAAGTAAAGCTTGGTGTTTTTGTACTTGGCCTTTGTAGTAGAAGAAAAAGAATGCTTTTTGCTAACCCATGAGATAACTCTAGATCCAAGGGAGAAGTAGTAACATGTCACTCATCTTTTTCTATCATAATCTCTTGCTAATCATTGGTCTAATTTGAGTCACAAAATCTAGCTAAATTATTGTCTAAACTGTAAATAATGTGGTACTCTTGTGTACCTTGGAGATACTTTAACACCCGCATCCATGCCTTCCAATGGTTCTGTGGGGGGGGCTTGTTTGAGAGCTTGCTCAACACACACAAACTACATAGTTATATGGCTCATTGGGTGTTGTGCACAAAAAATGAGACTCCCTACACGATTGCATACTACTACATATCCACCAATGGAGAAGTGTCTTCTACAAATAGCTTCGCATCAACCTCCACAAGGGTGGCCACTAACTTGCACTTATCCACTTAGAATTTCCCCATCATACTTCTATTGAGAGATGAAAATGTAACCTAGCTCTTGCTAGACTTCAATCCCCACAAATAAAAATGCACAAGCCCAAGGTCTATCATTTCAAAGTCTTGGCAGAACATTCCATTCACGTATGCAAGATCTTCTTTTTATGAGAAGAGATTGTCTACATAAAGCACAATGATCATCTACTTGCCTAGAACATATAAATTTTCACCTAACGTCATTTTCAAAGACTAATACTTTATAAAGTAACTATCAACATGTTGCTACCATGCTTAAGGAGCCTATTTCATCCCGTATGGTGCTTTTTTCGAGTTTGCAAACTTTATATTTTGAATTGGGAATCACAAATCCTAGTGCCTGCACCATATCTCCTCCTTGAGATGTTCATTCAAATTAGTTAACTTCATATCCATTTGCATGACTAGCAATCCCTCTTATGCTGCTAAGTCCTAAGTCCATTAAGCGGTGAATTATGGTCAATTTGGTTGTCAGAGTGAATGTCTCCAAGAAGTTGAATCCCTCAACCTATGCAAAACTCTTTACACTAATCTGAGCCTTGTTCTTCTCCAATGAGTCATCATGTCTAAGCTTAGCTTTATGCACCCTCTTCATGCCAATGACACTATTGCATTTCTATGGACAAGCCTCAAGCACAACTCTTCTTCATGATGTAGTCATACTCTATTTGCATGGCTCCCATCTCATGCATCCGCTTGCTTCTCTTCTAAACTTGTAGAATTGTACACCTTCAATAATTATGCCACCATAAGTTTATAGTTGAAAATTTTAGATTGAGTCCTCATTCGCTCCTCTATCCTCTTTGATGAGTGTACATTGTTTGACACATCTATGATGGATGACGGTGTGTAAGTTGTCTAAGGGATGGTTAACCCTTTTTGGCAATGTGTGTACCTTATGTGTTTCAACATATGTCTGTCTTCTTCATCTTAAGATTCCACCTCCTATGGAAGCAACCCTTTTACCTTTAGAGAGGGAGCCTAGGAGATTCCACCTCCTACGGAAGCAACCCTTTTACCTTCGGAGAGGGAGCCTAGGAGTCTGTATCCGGTGGTGGTGTTTTGTGGGCACAATGATCTCCTCACTATTGGATAAAGTAAAAGGAGCCCCTGCTCCACCTAATGGGGTTGTTCCACATATACGACATCATGGCTTACCATGATTTTTGTTTCTTTGGGATCATAGCCTTTGGATCCTAATCGGTCATGTTTGAGTCAAAACATGCATAATCAACAATCCTCCCAAAGTCTTAAAATATTTAATTGAAGGTTTCTCACAAGAGTAGGCTTGTTGAGGAGTCATTCCCTTAATTGCTTTATTGTAACTCATGTTAAGAATGTGCACCATTGTATTAACTACCTCGGTCCAAAATATTAGGTAATTATTTCCCTTTTAGCATACTCTGAGTCATCTTGACCACAATTATTGCGTTCTATTATGCTATTTTTCCTTGGAGTATAAGCAATGGTAAGTTGGCGCAACTTGATTGCTTGCTCTTTGTGATAGCTATGAATTCCATTAACGTGAACTCTCCACCTCGATCCATTCAAACTTCTTACTTACCTCATTTCTTACCATTGATAGCCATATCTTGAATATTTTGAAAGTCTCGGACTTTTTCCAGAGAAAATATGCTCACATCTTTCTACTAAAGTCATTGATCAGTAACATGAAATTAGAAGAACCACGGAGAATAATGGTTGGCATTTTACCACAAAGGACATCATAGAGATTAGCTAAAGAGGAGGATTTTCTCTTCTTTTTTAGAGATGTCACAATCTTGCTTCTTTGCATCTCTTTAGCTCAAATGCTCAAATATCATATGACATGCCTTATCGATACCAACATCAACTTGAGTAGTAAAAGCTTATAGTTCTTAAGGATTGATGCACATTAAGATTGTTACACCTAGTTCCTCTCACGACATTGTCGTTAGAATGTAAGATGACCGCACCATGTTGCACTCAAATCACCACCACATTTTTCTTGATGTCTAGTACATGGAGAACATCCAAGATCTTTTTATTCACACCATTACTTCAAATAAGAGAGATTGCGCGTGTGCCCTTGACTAGGCATTTGACATCATTATTGACAAACCTCTAAACCTATTCAAGGTCATTTGGACAGTCGTTTTTAAACCATGCAACTCGAGGATGGTGTGTCCCAAGAAGATTTTTCTCTATCCTTAGTGCGGTCTTATATTGGTATTATCATCTTGCACTTTCATATAGCCTACTCGGCATGATGCCAAGCCTATTTAAGTTATCTCTTAACCATCCAGCCACATATGGCGTCATCCCAATGTCGAAACCGATGGCTTCTTCTTCACTCAAGGAGCCTTACAATGTAGCGCACATAGACAATATGTCGAACGAAGCATTAACTTCCGAAATTCCTTGCATGTCATTCTTTCCCTAGTTGTTGAAATGTACTAGACGAGTGATATTACAGTTAAGCTACTTAAAATAGGATTGGATTGTGAGAGCTAGGCCTTACAACCTATTAAGCCTTGACAACTCATTACATTGTAGATAGATCCTATCCCTCATCACAATGCGATCAATTTTCAAATATTGCTATTTGTAATTGGCCTTTGAAGATATAATTGTATCTACATTTACCACAATCCTTTTCTTCTTGGTTCACTAAGAGAATCCAATGAGATTATTAGGGTGACTATTGAGGAGTATAATCCAAAAGATTCTCCTCCAAATCAATCCCATGATCTAAATCCATAGACTTGGTAGTCATGTGAGCAACTATCCATAGTTCCTTTGATAGACAAATTCTTCTTCAAGCATTCCTCATACGACCATAGCATAAGCACTAATGTTTAACATTTAAAAGCTGCTTTAAAGTTATAAGTTTTATGAATTGACGTGGATGGCACCTTTCTTTAACCCCTAATAGATTCTTTGTCAATGAATGTACAATCAACAAGAGGGGGTTTTTCGTTTTGTCCTTCGTATACCTTAACAAGCCATAAGTGGGTCTCACATAATGATGCTTTGATGGTTGATTAACTTGCAATTAATTGTACTCATACACTAAGAAATCTCAATTGATTTATACAAAATTAGATGTTCCTCTAATCTCACCAATCATACGCAGTTCAAATAGCTCAAGGTTAGAGATCTCTGAGAGCTAGCTACGGTTTAAATGGTTTTTCAAGGGAGGTATGCTAAGCTTCAAAATCTGAACTAGTTGTGTGTGAACAGCCTCTAGTAATAACCTAGGATTACACAAAGGCGGCTTTGGCTTCTGTAGTGACAAGGATGCAACAACAGGAACCCTAACCCTTAAAGAATCACTTACATGCGAATACATGAGACGAAGATGAAAGATCCCAGGAATATCAAGAACCCTAGCATGATCTACTATGTTAAACCACCCAACCATATATATATATGTATATAGCAATGACCGCATTGGCCACACACCATACTCATGCACCCCCCTGTAACTAGCTATTTCCCCATGCTACACCAAAGAAAGTCATGCACAGGCGATCCCTCTTGTTTTTCCTGTCTTTAGCTTTTAAGTGGATCTCTATGGTTCACAGATCCAATTTAACTGTTACTCTCTCTCTCTCTCTCTCTCTCTCTCTCTCTCACACACACACCACCCACAACCTTAGGGGAACACTGCCTATACCCCTTTCCCTTTAATAGAGTGTAGATTAGCAAAATTCTACAACAATTTCTTGGAAAATCTCGGCAATTATGTACCTTTTGCTTGATTACTTAGCAAAGCTTGGAACACTCATTTGGCTTTCCTTTCACATAAGGCAGGCCCAGAAGCTACTCCAGCCTTGGTTTGTGTGTCAAGCATTTGCAAAAATGTGTACTTTGGATGAGGTCTGGACACACTACACTCATCACATATAATAGGTTGATTTTCTTTACTTCTTCATAGACTTAATTAAAGAGAATTGACAAAACAAAATCAGCACTAGGCTCTTAAAAGCAGAAGAAGAGCTAGATAGACATCAAATGCCGTAACAACTGGGCTGCATCTCATTATGTCTACATAGCTCGAAATGCATATTAGTAAAGGCAGACAGCGATTTGCATGTCCAAAACTAAGAGGCCCACGCTCGCGAACAAAGGCCCAGCCTGTGCATTCTGAATGAGTTAGAATGTAGAGGTGATCTAGAAACTTTAAAGAACAAGTATCTCACTTAGGAGTAGGAAAAATTTGATCTCACTCCTCTTCTCACTAAAAACATTTGAAATCTTAGCACCTATGTGCCCATAGATCAAAAATCTCTAGCTCAGATAGCTGCAAAATATTCTTTGCTCAGCTTGGTGTCAGGCTTCATTGTCTTTTCACCAGGCTTCCATCCCGCCGGGCAAACCTCATCAGGGTTGTCTTGTACATATTGTACAGCCTGAACAATAGCCCATGAATTGAAATTGGCATTCCAAAGGCTATATAATTACCTAAAGGAGAGCATCTGAAAGAAACCATATACCTGTAGAGTTCTCAAAGTCTCATCCACACTGCGCCCGATGGCAAGGTTGTTAATGGTTGCATGTTGAATGATGCCTTCCTTGTCAATGATAAAGAGGCCTCGAAGAGCAACACCCTAACACAGCCAGGAAAACCACAAAATACATAGAAGATTCCTGCTGATAATGTGAGGGCAAGAAAATATTGAGCCTGCATCTTGGCTTACCTGGCTGGGGATCAGGACATTGTAAGCCTTTGAGATAGTCTTGGTAAGGTCAGCTACAAGTGGATATTTAAGATCACCCAAGCCCCCTGACTTTCTGTCAGTTTGAATCCATGCAAGGTGAGAGAACTGCAGATCACAAATATACATTGTGTAAATTTTTCATCAAACAGGTGCACACCCAGTGCACACCCACCAGCCAGCCCACACACGTGCATGTGCACTTGAACGCATCCACACAGTACACATGGTATGTGCAGTTATGTGATTAGCAGTTTATCCACAGCTTGTCATCAATCGAAATAAGAGTCGATAAGAGCAAAATGTGAGGCACAATAGTAACATTGACATTTCTCATACCACACTGTCAATTGAGACACCGATTACTTCAGTATTCAGCTTTTCGAATTCCCCATGCCTATCACTGAAAGCCGTAATCTCTGTTCCAAACACGACCCTTGATCAGTATAAGTACTATAAAGCTTAACGAACTCGATACTGCTGGTGACAATGTCAACTGGCAATAAAATAAACAAGTACATCAGCAGGCACCATGGTACCTGTAGGGCAGACAAAGGTGAAGTCCAATGGGTAGAAAAACAGAACCACGTACTTCTTCCCCCTGTAATCTGAAAGCTTGACCTGCATTAAGAAGCATTTTAGCGGATGAGTGGTAAGGGTGAATGTGTTAGGAGTTTCAATAAAAAATAGACCTACTCCGAGAAGTGAATAGACGCAACTCCATGACTGAAGCAAGAAAAACCGTTATAGCAAAGGTCTATTCTTCTCAACAATGTGGTGTTGCAAGTGCTGATAGATCAGCTTTCTCAGATATCTATATCTATATATGTATGTAAATGCATATATTTTGAGAGAGAGAAAGTGTACATTGATAAACTCTTGATCAAAGACAGCTTCTGCCTCAAAATCAGGAGCCTCGTTGCCCACCAATGGAAGCTCTCCCTGCCAAATTAGAAGAAGTGTAAAGGAGTGAAAGTCAAATGTAAAGACAGAGCTAACAAACTATATCAAAAAAGCTTGATACTAGTGTGCATTGATGCGAAGCTCTCCCTGCCAAAGTAGAGGACTGCAAATGTGAAGACAGCGCTAACCAATTATAACAAAAAAGCTTGATGCGAAGGAGCATTGATCACGTCTACCATGACAAAGCATGACTGACAAAATGCATTTCCCTTAAATGTCTAATTAAAACAAGAGCTTGTCATTGGGAGAGGAAAAAGAGGCAATGAAGCTTCCAAACTTCCAAGGCCAAAACAACTAAGAAAAGCTACCAAAGATTGCAAATTAAGTCCTTAGAACATGACAACGCATGGAGCCAAAGGCAAGTGCAGAACACTGAAACATACAAGATATAAGAGATATGAACAGAGACTATATGCATACCCAAGAAAGCTTGAAGGACAAGATACACAAGCTGAGGAGTCAAGTGCATATGCCAAGACCATTACCAGGCTCTAATGAACAAAGTACACAAAAGAAAACCAATGAGCATAATCAGGAATCCAATTGCAGTTAGCGCACAA